>NW_026889758.1:4780000-5010000 GCF_033153115.1 Saccostrea echinata | reverse complement strand
ACGTTTTGCACGCCTATTGCCGGATATCGACGGCAATTAATGTCTAACGAACAAGGAAAGTAAAACACGGAATTTATTTTGTTATCTGAACTTATTTTTAATCTTTTCTAAGACAAAAGTTCATTAATGAAAGTGGTGTCATGCAGCCTTCAATGTGTTGCACACTATATGTATTTATTCAATACCAAACTATATAATAAAACATGAAGGACTCTTAAGATGGTTAGTATAGGAGCCTCGGTCAATATGGGTATTTTTTTCTGGTGAATATCAAACTATATTAACGTCTTAAAGAGTCCATAGTTATATAATATACAATATATATACATGTACTTGATCATGTGATATATATTTTGAGTCAATCAGATACAGAAAAATAATGTACATGTTTAAACATATTTTTATATATTACAATTGAGAAAAAAAGGACTTATTATGAAAAATGAAATAAAATAAAGTATCAATATTAAAGGCACAAGAAAAAAAATCTGCAATAATAATATCATTTCTTAGAAATTTAATTAGTGGACATTTGTTTTTTTTTTTTGTTTTTTTTTAAAAAAAACATTAGCAGTAAGCACCATACAAATTAAGTATAGTAAGCATCATAAAAAGCACTAAGATAAACTGGATAAACAAAATGTAAATTACAGTTATCAATACTTTGGATTTGATAAATTTCAAAGTTGAACATTTTATTCTGCAAATAACCCTAAATCTTAGCCGTCTTGTACATTAATATTTGCATTTCATAATGGCCAGAAACAGCAAGACCTGGAAACATATGCCTCTAGTTTCCTGAAATATAGTCAATTGTTATATCTGGAAACAATTGTTCCAATACAATGGTTTGGGAATTGAATGAAAGAATACAATAAACCGAAAAAACGAGTCATAGTTCTCCATGGTGCCATACTAGGTTATGAATTCCCCGTTCGCTTTTATCACCTTGTCAAGTCGAGACGATACCGCCACTGGTAATAAAAATCTTCACGGAACGACTGGGCCTTCCATCGTCTCAAGCTGGAGGAAGCGGTGGTTCCGATCGCCCTTTTTCTCTCTCCTAGTATGGCATGCAAAGAAAATAAAAAGTCGAAAGAATACCATGAAAACAGAATAAGCTCTCCGGGGAAACATAACTGTCTTGTTAGAAGGCCCACTCGGCAATTAAAGACTTTTTTGGCAAGATATGCCAGCTTGTCTTTCATCTTGGACCATCTTTGTTGAATATTTTACAAGTTCACCTGATTAGCTTTATTTTACGATCCTCCCTTGGGCTTGCCAAGTTCTGTTTGGATTTTTTTTTCTGCAGTCACTTCTCAAATCTAGATTTCAGGTATGATTGCATTTTTTTTTCATTATCCCTGGGCAAGTAGATTAATACCTTGTCAGTTTCAGCTTTGAGGTATGTTTTGGAATTGATTGTGAATTTGGCCACTTGCAATACATGCGTGCAAGGATACAAGAAAGACAAAGTAACAGAGTAGTCTTATTTGACATTGCATAAAATAAAGGATTTTCACAAAATCGGCGAAAGTGCTTAGATATTGTAAAAATGTAAAACTTTCTCTACTAGTAAAAAAAAAAATACTCGAGTTACGTTGTACATGTAAAATTGTATTTTACAAATACTTTAGTTATATAGTTTAGCATCGTAAACAGTAAGCCTATATGTAACGATATTTTCAGAAAATTTTAAGTCATTAACTATTTTTCATGAAATCTATAGATGTCTTTCCAGTTTCTAATTACTAATTAAAATAATTAAATTTTATATTGAATTTTTATGAAATAAAATAAATAGTTTAGTATTGAAATTCAACCATTTTAAATTAAATATTCAATAATTTCAAATTAATTTCATTAAATAGTTTTGTAGTTTAACAATTGCTCATCGCTGAGTTATTTCTTTTCACACACGTTTGATTCCCATCTTCACCCGGTTACTTACTCAATAATTTTTAAATGACCATTATAATCAATCAATTTGAACAAAACAAACAAAAAAATGTTATAAAATTGTGGTTAACTCGTAGAAAGCACAATTCTCTGCAATTAACATCCTGCGATACCAGCTAACTGCTGTCTGAACTCCTCGTAACTGGCATGCGCGTGGCAATTTAGTGTCGCCAACAGTATGGTAGAAAAAGAAACTCATTTGAATCAATTTACTGAATTAAATCTTATAATCAAGAAACTCCTTTGGGAGATTTTCATTTCAGTCTTTTTAAGCATGGCTAATTTGTGAAATAGAATGCCAACATGCAGTTACAAACTGTAAATATGACGTACAAACCTTCGATTTTCTTTCACAAATTATGAAATTTGATTACCCACTTTCACGGCATATTAAGCACATCTTAAATCCTCTTTGACTACCATTTTCTAGCCAAATGCCTTGATGAAATCACATCTGCCTGTCACGAAAACTTAGATACCAAATCTTTTGATTAAAATATACTTTTAACAAACAAAAGTCATAAGATTAGAAAAAAGGAATAAATAAACATTAAAGTTTGTTGCCAAAATGTCTAGAGCAGTGATCCGTATCAAAACATGATTGATTTGGCGATGTTTTAGCTTCAGTAATGAAAATTAAAAATGTAGAAAGATATGAGAACAAGAAGTTTATTATTCATTTCCTCTGTAAGTTTTCCTGACATTTAATGGTGTACTTGAAAAAAGTACATTACCCCATACACGTGCTCTTTAATTATCAAACATATACATGTTTATAAAGATCCATTTAGCTATTAAATACTTGCATACACCAAGGATAAGGAAAACGCAATATTTCACGTATTAAGCAGTCATTATTGAATTGAATTCACTTGGTAATTGTTTACTAAATAGATTTAACAAACTTCATTCTTTTCTCTATGCAAGTTAGAGGCCAGTGTTTCGATAAATTATTTAACACCACCTGTTTTAATGAATATTCATATGAAACGTGTTGTTACAAATTATCAGGACACTGTCTTGCAGTTCAAAGGTTCAGTAAACTAGAATAAGAAATTATATAGCTTTTTATCCAGGTCTTAAAAAAAATCTTAATTTACATGTATAGTTTTAAAATTTAAATTACTGTTCTATCTAAAAATTAATACATTATCAAGATCAATAAAAATATAAGAGTATTTGGAATACACGTTGCGTTGTATCTACTTTATTATTAATTCAATAGGAGAACCATCAAATTTGTTTCGAGATACCGAAGTTCAAATGTATTTACATAATTGAATTATCAAATTCACAAAAAAAAATTATCATTTGCATTTTACATATTTTATTGTAATTTTTACACTCTAACATCAATTCCAATAGCTATCTGATACTATAACTAACTGTTCTATTCAAAGAAGCAAAAATTAATATTAAATGGGCCAGAAAAAAATAATAATATCAGAACATATAACGGTCAAATCATCCCCATACATTGAGCTAACGTAATCCGTACAGATAAAAGTGATACCAGAGTGACAAATATGGCGACAGCACTGCCTATGATAATAATGAGATTTGGAAAATTTATATTATTTAATTGTAGGTTTCCAATTTCAAGAAAACTGTCAATTCAAGTTTGTCCTCGCTGGAGCCTCTGGCGTTTGTGATCGACTAGTTGCTTTTAATAACGTTGAACTATTTTCGAATGAACGTAATTATCTTCTCCTCTTTCTATATTTTCTGTGGCGGGACGTCGCATGCTTAGCTTTGCCAATTTGGTTCTAAAACGTTATTAAATATGTGCTATTTCTATGTGTCACTGGCTGTTCCATTTTAAGTTTTCAAAGTGTGATTGCAAGGGCACACATCCGCCAATACATTTTGCTGTATTTCCATGTTCAATTAAAATTGATGAATTTGTTTTTGCTTTGGTGGTTTCAGGTATCAAGGTAGAAAAGTCGAGTATTACTGCAGTATGTTATGTTAAGCATTACTTTATAAGCATAAAAGTGAAAGGAAACTTATTCATTATGAATTTTGATACAAAAGCTGGAAAATTTGTATGGAACTTCTTGATTAAGATGTGTAATCCAAATGAAGGACGTTATATTCCATGGAAAATTAATCAAACTTAAAAGGTACATGTACACATGATTAACAGCGCAATCCTGAATTATGGCCATGACCGAGTCCTGTTTTCGTTCTTCGATTTTTGATGAAAGGCCTTCACTTTTCTGGTGATTCAAACTGTTATCTTTCATACGAATATAGAATTACACTATACATACATCATGCATCCTGTTAAACCTACCATTACAGATGTATTTAAAAGAAAAAAATTCTGAATCTGCTTGCAAAACATATCTCCTTTCTTAGAATTTTTATGGGTAATATATACAAAGAATTAATAACTGTGAGTTTGATAAAATTTCAGCAACAATATAGCAAAGTCTTCGTGTGCATCATCACAACTTGTCCAAACCATAAAATCAAAATTAAAAATTTGAATGCAAATAAAAAAAAAAATTGCAGATCATATATCTAAATTTTAATGAACGACCATAACATCCGAAATTTCAACAGTCTTCATTGATTAAGAATATTAACTGTTATCATTCATTGCTCACATAAACATTTTGTCTCAAAATGTTCTAAAAAGTTAACCAAGAAAAAAGAAAAAAAAACCACACAAACAAACAAACCAGTCGACTAGATACAAGAGTTAAATAACACAAGTACGCAACTCCACCATGGCATTTTTCTTAATATTACTTTTTAGTGGTTTTGTATTTCGATCTGAACTTAATTTACTATTAATTCTATTCTAAATTGGTGTGTGATTTGTGAAACTTTAAAACTATCATGGATTAACAAAACAAACTGGTAAATTAAAGAGGCCATTGATCGAAAGTTGGCGAAATCTCGGAGATATGACCCTTCAAGGGATACCTCATACCTATTGCCTTTTTTTCAGAATCCTGCTGTGGAATATATATATATATATATATATATATATATATATATATATATATATATATATATATATATATATATATATATATATATACATATATATATATATATATATATATATATATATATATATATATATATATATATATATATATATATATATATATATATATAACGTTCTAAAAAATTGTTGATTAAAAAAAAAAATACTTTGTTATCCTTGATAATTTTGATTTATATAAACAGTGCGTGATTTGAAAAAAGTAAACAATAGGACCCTCGAGATATTACGAGATTTCAAACGGTTGTGAATCTCTAATATTTATATGTCTCTTCAGCTTCTAAAACCTTTAGTCGTTGTTGTTGGTTTTTTTCCCCTTATGATTCTAGAAATTTATTCTTCTAGAATTATAATATACACATATACATATACTAACATTATGTCGAACTATGTCGTTAACAAAACAGACCCCCTTGTATAGTTAAAGGAGTTTGACATTTTTTTTATTTTCTGGATTTGTCTTTATCTATGCCTTTGATAAAAGCAAATAAGTTAGTAATCGTTTGAAAAGCACAAAAGCAAAATTTCTTCTTCTTCTTCTCCTTTTTAAATCAGATGATCCTTGAAAATATTTATTTATAATTTAATTTTAGTTGTAACGCGTCATTTGATTGGATAAAAACATTAGTTTATATCTTATAACCTGTGTTGCCTACCTCACAAGACTTACGTCAAAAACGTATCAATCCGCTTGACTTTACATTTAAAATATTTACAATTTAAAGGCATTTTTGAAGGAGAAATTGTCTTTTTTCTACACTTAATGATGGGAAATTTAATTATAAGGAATGAATTTAATAGCTACCCAAGTTATACTGGTATAACCTGGGTTTGAACAGTTTATGCTTTTTATAAACCGTTTCACAGTTTATAAAACGTAAACTGCCCCAACCCATGTTATACAGTATAACTTGGGTAGGTATTAAATTCATCCCTTAAACAGAAAAACAACGAAATATGCAAAAAAAAAAAAAAAAAAAAAAAAAAAATTAAAAAAAATGTCGAAATAAAATGGCCGTTAAAATATAAATACGGCATTAGTAATGAAGGACGGAGGTACACAATAAACGCACTTAGAGTAGTAAGATGTTGTAACATGTAACAAGGAGATAAGTTCAAAAGTAATTGTGATTATTGTATAAAAATTATATTACGAATCAATTAAATATGTTAATATTAATGTCTTCTGATGTTCAATTTGAGCTTCTATTTCAAAATTATTAACCAAATGAAGGTATATGTAAATTACAAAAATGCACACTATTAATATTTAATCTTAAATTTATTTTGAAATAACTGAAAAAAAGACAGACTTGTAATGGAGAGTAGCCATTTTGAAGAACTGGTTCAAATAATCAGGCTTAATTAAACTAAGGTGTAATACCTATAGATGAATTACAAAAGCAAAAAAGGTGCTATGTTGAAGAATTTAGTTTAAAATTTTACGTTAAAAAATTCTGGTTTGTTTAAAAATCCATATAACATTTTTTTTTCAGTTGAAAAGGCTTTAGCTATTTTGTGTTTAAAAATGATTATGCAAGCAAAATGTTCAACACTCAAATACAGATGTTGAAACTATTTTTACAAAACCTTGACTTCAAATTAAAATGCGTTATGTTATACAGAAAAATGTTTCGTTTCCCCTCTAGTTTTTGCATGAAAATAAGACCAGCAAAATAGTGTACATGTATTTTGATATCCTTTTCATGTCTCCAAGTGGTCTAAAATAGAATTCAAATGTAAAAAAAAAAAATTAAAATACAGAAATATTTGAAATAAAAATTGGACTTTTTTTTTTCAAAACAATCACTTCATAGAAATTATGCATTGCTAAAAAAAATCTAAATACATACCAGGAAGTGGGTTATTTTGGCGGATGTAAAATTGCAAATGGAGTAAAAAGGGCAAGTCATAACATTCATAAATTAATTGTACATGGTTAGGCTATTTAGGCTTATAATTTTGGCGATTAAAATCCATTGGTCTGCTGCTAAAAAAAAGCATTTATGTCAAAATACCGTATAAAGGACAATAAGTGACTATCAATTTGGCATTAAGGTTACTGGATACCCAAAATCAGAAAAATCAAAAATCGTAATTAGGAAAGTACATGGGTTAACATTTATATCATTGTTTCTTGTATGTCATTGTTCTTAAACTCAGATAAATTTGTTACATAGTAAATTTATTGTTTGTTTGTTGTTTAACGTCCCTCTCGAGAATTTTCCCCTTATATGGAGACACCACCACTTGCTGGTGGAGAGCTCAAATTTCGGCACTCAAGGCTATTGAGCAGTGAGGGATCTTTTTCGTGCCAGCACCCACTGCGACACGAGACCTCGGTTTATACGGTCTCATCCGAAGGACCGGTCTCCACGTCCCACAGCGGGATTCGAACCCGCGACGTAAGGATCAGCTCCTTACTCCGCGACTCTAGAGCAGACGCTCTTACCACTGCGCACATGGTAAATTGAAGGTAAATTCATAATTATTTTTGGAAGAATCCTACGTTTACATGTTTTGGATTGAATTGCAAAATAAAGGTAAATGTTTGGGGCTAACGCAAAATAAAGCTGAAAAATGGGCTGAAAATTTCTTTAAAACAAAAAACAATTCATTAAAAACGTGTTTGCTATAACTGTTTTGTATGAATGGATTTTTGAGCTTGATTACTTCGTTATCTTCATATTTCATTTAATAAGTATTGATTAAATGTTTCAAGTGCTAAATGTAGATATGGATGTTGCACCGAACATCTCTTACATATGAAACAATTATTAACATACCATATATCATTGAATTACGAATCCAATACGAGAATAATTAACGTTAAATACTCGTACATGTACTAGTATTTAACGGTGTATCTTTCCAAGATTCGATACCCCCTCCCCTCTTTGTAAATCATAATGTAGTAAGTCTTATTTTGCGTGGATAGTGATTTTTTTAAATACTTCTAAACTGGAAAAAATTAGGATATATCAAGTGGCAACATGAACATGATTTCCTGAAAATGTTTCGCTATACCGGGTATTTTGCTTTATCTAACCCCCCCCCCCCAAAAAAAAAAGAAAAGAAAGAAAGAAAACAATCAAACAAAACAAAGTGAAAAAAGATTAAAAAACAAAAACAACAAACAAAAACAAAAGAAAAAACAACAAAGTTTTAGTCTGTGGGTTCAATACCAATCTGTGACCAATCCGAATACTTGCCTTTAAATCCTTCTGCAACATCTCGTGTCAGTGCTACATTCGACATGTGTTCGAATATACCTGTGGTGCCCTCGATAGCTCTTAAAATGAAACAGATATGACATAAACTTCAATTAAATATTCAAGAATAGTTTTATTTTTGAGAGAGTCTTTAAAAAAGTAATAGCTGTTGATACGTTGACCGTTCGGTCATTGGAATATGGAGAGTGCAATTTTCTTAGCCCCATTCACATGCGCCCTTTTACTTACAGTGTAAAGTTTACATGTGTGCAATTTACTCCTGGTGTGTAAATGTAATTTTTGCGAAGCGTTCATTTATTATTTTATTTTTTTTATTATGCATTAGCAAACTGTGTGTAAATCAGTCTTAAGCTGACAATTTCCAAGCATTCTGAAAATACTGAAGCCCCGTTCACATGCGGCTATTTATACATGGTGAGAAAATTTTACATATATACATATGCACGTACACGCAAATTTTGCACCTGGGTGTATTTTAACACGTGAACGTGCTGGGGGGAGGGGGGTAAGCAAGATTTTTGAGTATTTTTAATTTTAGTGCAAAGTTTACCTCTAGTCAGATTAGGTGTAAATTAACTTTTACATATGAGTAAATTTAATCCTGGTGTATTTTCAGTCATGTGAACGCGTAGCAAATTTTACACAAGAATAGAAATACATGTATTGAGATTGTCTAGAAAATATAGCATCATCCATTTCATTAAAAATGCATCTTTTTTATATTAGACAGAGCAGTGGCCTTCTGTTGTATCATTAAGTCCAATTATTATTTTAAGTAGCAATTAAACAAGAAACAGCAATGTTCTTCTTAGTGCATGTAGGAGGAACTTTGGGCTGAAGAGCAACTAGAAAGCCTAAACGAGTATTTGCAAAATACTTTGAAATTGCCATTTAATGCTGATTTACATGCAGTTTGAGAGTGCATGTGAACGTATCGCAAAAATTACATTTATACACCAAGAGTAAAATTTGCAAACATGAGATCATGTGAAAGGGGCTTTAGATTACCTTTTTGGGAATTTTAAATTTTTCTTCAACCCAGTGGTTTTTTCGTTGCCCTTGCAGTCCTTTCCCTTCGCCATTTCTTATTCAAATGCTACTTGAAATAACTTATAGACACAGCAGAAGGTCGCTGTCCTTTCTAATACACGAAATTATGCAGATTTTAATGTAATGCAGAAGACAATCTCAATAGCTGCTTATGTGTGTTAAATTTGCTACGCGTTCATATCAAGGAGGATATTTATTCATATGTAAAAATTATTTTGCAACAAGTCTGACTAGATGTAAATTTTGCACTACAGTGAAGAAGTAAAAATACTCGTGTACAAATACTACTTAACCCCACATGCCCCAAAGTACACACGACTGCAAAATTTGTGTATATGCAAAAATTTGCACTACGTGTGTTAATGGGCGCATGAACGGGATTTTAGAGAATTCAAAAGATAATTAAATTAATAGCAAATCGAACATCAAGATCCCCTCAATGTTGCATGAAATAGTATGTTATAGTTAGTATAAAACTCTTTATGTAATATTTCTCCTTCATTTCGCAGAATGCTCAAAGATCTTTATGTTTTCAGGAACTGGATATTTCAACATGAGTTTTTGTCAGAAATTCATGTTGAAATACTTAGTGCAATAAGACATCAATCTTTTGATGTTTTTATTAGGGTAAATTGTATTTTATTTCATATGTTGGGGTGTTCTAAATGTAAAATTGTGAATTTCTGCAGGGCGATTTACTTGTCTGTGTATACTAAAAATCAATGCACTATTCGAATGTTATCAAATATAAAGTCTATTAAAGTGTTTGATATGAATATCATATGATACATGTATGATGTGATATACAATACTAATAGTTATAATGACATGTTTCCATTAGAATTTATCTTCATGTAGAAATTATGTAATCTACATACCTGTATACATTAATTTGACAAAAAAATCTATAAATATCCAAATAGAAATCTTTCGTATAAAATATAAAAAAAAGATTTAAAAATAATTCATGTTATTCTTAAGAAATTTCATATGAAATTGTTCATATATGTTATGTTGACCCTTGTTACACATTTTTTAAAATGTATATATATTGAACTGAAAATATACTATGTTTTAAAAACTGATCATGAACCCTATTAAGATAAGTGTATATTAGACGAGAACTTTATTTTTATAAACTCTGGCATATTCAATAGGATTATTTTATCGTTTATTAGTGCTTCACAGGGTGTGTCAGAGTCTGTTTCATCAGTTCAGTTACTATCTTCTGTGTGGTCTCCCTCATATTATCGGTTATGTACTTCTGTATATAGGTCTACGTTCTGTTATATTATAATACATATTGATATACAAGGTAAAAAAAAAAAAATATTCAAACACGTTTGATAAATTCACAGTTATATCACCTCGTGTCAATGACTTTCTTAGGACGGTTTGATTCACGTGGTTTTATATATTTATTTTTATTTTTTAAATCACGATTTTCCATTTACTTTAAAATAAATTTGCTTTTGTTATTGATTATAAATTGCTGCATTTTAGTCTTTTTACTTTTTTATATTGCTTTATTTTGATAATGTTAATGTTTCCAAATCTCATTATACATGAATAAAGTACATATTAATTTTGTTCATAACAGCTTACGAGTTTATGAAAAATATACACTAGTGTAATAGTACTATAATGTTAAAGCGAGTTTTATGCCTTGAAACATGTGCGAGTTAAAACTATTGAAATTAATCCATATCGAAAGAAAAACTCAACACAGCTTAGATTCATTGTTATTAAGAGAAAATATGCACTTTGTTAAAACACTGACTACCTTTTTCCCACAAAAAATATTAAAATTCTCAAATTGCTTTATCATGCTTATTAATAATCTTATTTTATTAAACAATTACACACATAAAAATATAATTTAGTGAATTTATTTGTGCAAAGCAACCTGTATATGCAATATATATATTGGTTCTCATTTTATTTTCGTCAATTATTTTCTTTCAGGAAATAATTATAATTATCAACGTTTTTTATAAATACAAATATGGATTCAATTGGCGAAAATCGCCAGTTATCTTGTTATACCAACCGAGTCCTGCATTAACATAATACAATATATGCTAAATAAATCTCAGTCTGCGAAAACATCCAGGTTTTTTCTCACTTTCCCCGTGGTCACTTGCAAATTCAATTATATTTTATTGTTTTAAAACAAAATTAATTCCGAAAAAAAAAGAAACAAAAGAAAGTATACTTATGATGGTTCCAAATGTTTCCTAGGTCAGTTTTCATATAATTTTTGATATCAAAATGTATTTATTTATTTTCGTTGAGGAAACTCCTTCAAGATTGTTGAAGCAAATACATGAGGAGGTAACGATGAACAAAAATGTTGTTTACATACATACATAAACTTCCAGATGAATTTCATTCTTTTCTACTTTCTATAAACATTGTAACAACAAACAATATATATTTTACATTATGAGGCGGAGATTTCGAACAAATATTCATTCGTATATGAAATAAACATTCAGGTCTCCTTTTCAAAAAAAATTATACATTCATCTTTTTAAATATAATTATTTAGTTTAAATCATTGCTAGTTATATAAAACACATTGATTTAATGTAACGATCTACTTCTTGTATAAATAAAATATGCATTGGAACTTATTCAATCTTTTACTAAATAGAATTTTTAGAATGTTACATTTGCTTGTTTTTAGGTCTTAAAAGGAATTAAGTGTATTTTACAAGCAAACAATTTCATAAATTTAGTAACATATTTAGGATGGAATTAATAGAAACATTATTATCAAGAACCGTTATTTACTTTGTTATTAACAAGAAATAAAGTAACACACTTCAGAAAATCATCTTTTATTCAACTTAAAACCTTTAGATCAAAACTGACCTTCATAAACAGAATGTTGCAACCGGAGTCCCATCTCTAGCTTCTATAAAAACAAAAATTCAATGTCTTAAGACATCCAATTAGGACTGATCACAGAAATACAGACACACTGAGGCTTCTGGATATAAACCTTAACATTGATTTCGGAAGCTAAGGAAATTACATTGGTTATGCTATATGACAATTAGACGGTCCACATGTTGAATTACACTGTCCCTCTCTAGAAAATTATCTGCCTTAATAAGATTCATTCCTAGCTTTGAAATGAATATCTTCACAAGTCACAAAACGCACGATCTGTCGGCTTCGTGGAACAGATAGTAATAAAAGTCATTTTGTTAAAGATATTAAGTATCAAATTGTCTTAAGATAATGACCAGTTATTACATAGCGGGGTCAATATTTTTTTCACCCGCCGAAAAAATCAAATATTAGAGCGTGTTACATAGTAAATATTATTTCTACCAATCATATAGCACATAGGTGAACTGCAATAGCTTTCACGCCTCAGCGCTCTAGCAAGACAAGGAACGATTCAGCAGAGGAAACAAAGCCGTCGACAGCAAAGGGGGTGGGGCTAGAGTTAAATAGATAAGAAATTCCAGTAGGTCTGCATTTATTACACAGATAGTAAAATATTCTTATTTTTCTTGAACAGTGATCACCTAGAAAGGTTTAACCTGAGTCGAACTTGGCCAGAGAAAGACATAGTAGAACAGAATATTTTTTTTTATATGTGGCGAGTGTTTTGTGTAGTGGATCGTTTACGCTATACATGACAGGGACGACGTGATAGAGTCTGGCCCCGGATCATTCACACCTGCATCCTACTGAAGTGAAATCAAGATGCAGGCGCCTATGATGGACCCGTATACCTATTCAGGTAAGTGATTATTACACCTTTACCTATCTCATTCCGGACAATGAGGATACTTCACGTGACGTATGTACCCATATTTCCTGTATTCATCATTGCGCATTTTAAATGTAAACAAACCGGGACACGACTTTCGTATATCAAATTTCAAGACTTTCGGTTTACCCTGACCACTTTATTGTTCTTCTTGGATCATCTTTATAGAGTTTACATTTCCTGCTTCAAATCTTTTCTCGGATGCCTCATTAATTTATGAAAAAAATATATCTAATTGAGCATAAATGAACCCTACAAAGTTTCACTTTTTTCGTATACCACAAAATCATGTTAATTTATCTATAAGTAAGCAAATCACAATCACGTGTCTAAACTAAAAAAAGAAAATGTTTTATATCTTCTTTATGTTACAATTAACATCAGTAATTAATGGTTTCCTTCTTTCGCTTGATTCCCAATAAGGTTCTGTTTTATAAAAAAAAAAAAACCATCCAATTTGTTTCCTTTCAAATAATACCAATTAAAAAAATAAAACGAAATAAAACTTGGAAGTTTATAATAATTTTTATTCTATTGACAATGTTTTCTTCAGATCAAATCATTAAAAAACATGAGACAATAAAGTTTGTAAAATACTTACCAAGCGTTTAGAAAATATCATATAATTATCTTGAAAATTTTATCTTCCAGAAATTGTGAAGGGAAAAAAAACATTTACAGAATTCTAGGAAAAAAAGACCTGAAAAATAAAAATAATATTATTATGTTATTCTTTACTTGTTTGTTTTGTTCTTAATTTTAAAATTCAAAAATAATTGTACTTGATTTTAATCCGTGCCTGTGATTTGGAATCAATAATCATTTTTGGCAATTCCTTTTTTTGAGTAAAATTTATTATAAAAATATTCTTTTGATACTTTACAAAGGAAAATAATAAAGATAATAAGATGCAAGATTTTCTTTGAAAGTTTCCCTTAGGAAAACTCAAAATACTATTTACAGTTCAAGAAAATTACAATCATTAGACAAAATAAAATTAAACACTGTTTAGAAGCTTCAAAAATCTTGATAGCAATGTATAAACAAATCACCATAAAAGCCTCATTTGAACACGTGCAAGGGGTATATGTTTTTATTCTCTAAATCTTGGGCAGCCAGGGTTCTTAAATTTTTGTAGGCTTATCAGTTTACAGATTTAGATCGTAAATATGTGCAATGTTGGGACACAGTCTTCGTTTTTATGTGATCTAAATGAAAGACTGGCTATCTCCTTCACGTCTTCCTTCTGTGTTTATGTTGGATAGAAATTTGCCCCTTGTTCACTCCAATTTTCCCTGTAGTTGTCGTCAACGAGAGTACAGTGTTTTCTCGTCCTAGAAGCTAACCTGATGTGCAGGTGTCAATATTCAGCGGATATGTTCGACTACAACCAATGCTAAATAAACATTTATGTCCAATAATATGCATAGGTTATATTTTCATTCAATCTTTAAGCTTTTCCTTAGCACAAAAGAACAATCATACAATCATAGTAATAAAACATTTTAAATATACATAATAATAATAATATATGTAGATATATATCTAAAGAAAAACCTTATGAAAAAGAAAAACCTTATGAAAAACAAAGAGAAATTAAAAAAAAAAATGAAAAACTCAATTTGAATTCATTCACTTTTGAAGACATAGAGAAAACTTAAAAGGACTTGACATACTTGTTTAAAACTAAAGGATTACTCATCATAAAACCCGTTTTACCCCCTACAAAACAAACAAGACCATCAGGTATGTTTCAGATCTGTATCTTTCTAATCAAATCCATCTATTAATAAGGAACAATAACCCTTTTTAATACAGGACACGGAATAGGTCCCATTCATTCAATAGTCGAGTCTTCTTTTTTGCTTAATCGAATAATCTGTTCGATTCTGACATGGATTGAATGACCGCTCCTCTTACAGGTGGATATACTCGATCTTACGATAACCGTCTGCAAAAACAAAACCTCTGTCGTCTTTTCGGTCCTTTTCGGTAGATTCTGTGTCCAGGTTGTTTGTATGACGAGTAAGTAAATGAGATGGATTTATTACAAATTTGCCTGTATGTCAGTTGCATCTTATTTCGTCTCGTCAAGTTCAGGAATATTGATATACGACATGTATACCTAGCAACCGATGTGTTCCATGTTGTCTTCCTTTATTTTAGCATTAAAAAATACTACAATTTATTAAAACGCTTTAACCAATAATTTATTTTAAATTCCAATTTCTTCTTTATTTTTAAAGGCCTGATTGCAAGTCTGAAACATATTACCAATGATATACAACATTTTGAACACTGTTTAATTATTACATTTTTCCCCTGAATAAATTTGAATTTTGAGTAAAATCTATATATCCTCAATGACTTAATTCGTCATGTTCTTATTTATCTTTTGGTGAACTTTATTATGACGGCAAACTGAAATAATTGAATAGTTAAAAGATAATTATATGAAAAAAAACAAAATGTGGGCGATACTGACTCACTGTGTTGTATTCAATGACAGCATATTGGTCCTAACTTAATTCATGTCAATAAAATCGTATTTGTGTTTCAGTCTTGTTAGTCATAATATATATAGACTTGTAGGACATAGGATACCCACAAAAATTATAGAAAAGTGTAGAACAGATTGGTTTTATTATGCTTAAACGCATATTTATCACGAGGTTTCCTAAAAAGCCATCCTTATTCTGTGTAAAAGAATATATGGGGGGAAAACTTGAAGATTCTTTTTCAGTGAATACAGTAGATTTCCTATAATGTAATCATATAGCAATGTCAATTAATCATAATTATATGAAATATATCAATATCCAAATGAAATTTTTAAAAACATTTTCAGGAGATTTCATTTTTTTCTTATGTTTTTGCATTGAATTCTAATGAAAATATTAAAGCATAGGTTTTTGGGAAAATGCAAAAAATAAGGTTGGCTTCGAAAAAAAAAACTTCGTGAAAGATGCATTAGCAAATATAAAGCCTGTACAACTGTTTACAAATTTCTATAATATTTTTATTGAGTATCCTATGTCCTAAAGTAACATATATCAAATAAATCAAGTATTGTGTATGTTGAAATATTTTTGCAGGAATTTGTTTACAGTAATCTAATTGCGTAAACATATTTCATATCTTTAGAGTGACACTATGTTTAACTAGCTTTTAAAAGAGGAAAAAATATTTCATTTATAACTTTAACTTTTGTGCCATTCTCGAGATGACTTGAAATCACATGAATTTGTATGTATGTATCATAAATCTTTGTTATTTGAAGGGTGCATTAACCATTCAGTCTAAACTGATGAATTGTTTAAAAGCAATCAACTTTTTTTTTCCTTTTTAAGATATAAATTCCCATCCAACTTGGTAGGTCCCCATCAGAGTAAAGGTAGAGAGATTTTCATGCTTCATGTGAAATTGAGCATACACAATGAAGGCCACCACCCCATGTATAAACCACCACGTTAAAAAAGGCTGTGCATCCATATAAAATCTACATTATAAACTCCATTGATTCCGGAACTAATTTCACATTCATATAAAGTTAGATAAGAAGAAAATTACATATATGTATATTGAAAATTGAACAGATGAAAATTTGACAATTATTCGGAAGAATTTCCATAATGAATTTGTTAAACTTAAGTTTTTTGACGTTATGACGGAAAAGCAATAAATTTATTTATGGGTTTTTTTTTTTTTTTTGGATTTTTTTAAAGTAAACAATATCAGCTAGTATTTAGTCATGTTTTTAAGATCAAAGGATGTTATAGTTGTACTTTAAAGTAAAAGTAAACTAATTGACAAGACACGTATCCCATTTCATAAAACCTGATAAATTACTATACTTCTGAATTTTTTTTCTCTCGAAACATGAAAATTAGGGGCAAAATAATTACTGGATGAAAAGGTTTCTGCATAAGGTACTACCAAGCACTTGACAGGAGCTTAAAAGATTGGTCTAAGATATGTTTGCTTTTTTCGCTTAAACCGTCTTTGTTGGTTTTTCTCGCCTAAGAATATAACGATTCAAGTCATTTATCATATGAGCCGATCTGACAGAGGAATAATGAGAAGAATCGGAAACGGGCACCTTTTCCGCGAAAAAAGAAACGCACACTGACACGCATCTAAAATATCACATTTTGATTATCAATTTGACATCGCTTTTTATATTGGACTTATTAATTTCAGGAGACACTTAATGAAAGCTATTGTCTTAAGACGTTAAGTCGCACATTCAAAGAGGAATTCAGCTTTACAAGATTTACCAAAAAAATGCATCTTGATTATTCTGTAAAACCTGATATTCGGGTTCAAATTTATGAATATTTTATAAAACAAAATCGGAAAACCAAAACGTTTCACTAAAGTTTATCAACAGATATCAGAAATATACATTTTCAAATCGATAATGCCATCGTTTATTAAACTGGGAGCGTATTTTGTATTACACCAATAAAACTTAATGCTGAATTTAATTAAGTTATCAAGAAAGTAGATCATCAAATTGAAGAATTATCAGATTTGGATTCGGTCTGCTAGCCAGTGTATCAGAGACACGCGTTCAGAAACTTCAATGGTATTTCTGTACAGTATCTCCCCATCTCCTCTCGGAAAAAGTATTTCTTCATTATAATTTTTCATGCAGGAAATGTATTTCGGTTTTATCATTCTATAACTTTAATTTAGCCTTTCACTTTATTATTCACAAACAAAATAGTATCTGGGCCACCCAGGTTGGGCTCCCAGTTTATGAATAACACAAAATGAAGAGAGACAAACCAGCGTTTTGTGGGGTTCATTTTTGACTGGCCCAGCGGGTTTTGAAAGCTACTCGGAGTCTCTCGGTTAAAGGTATCAGAGAATGAGGATTCTTTCGGATATCAGTCATTAACGTTTAATGTTTTTTCTCATTATTCGGTACTATTTTCTTCGTTGGCGGTAAGCAGACGTTTTGTCGAAGACTCCCTATTCCAGTAGAGACTAATTGAGATTCTCGGTAAATAAAGAACCTTTGGCAGATTTATTAGAAATATGATGTATGGAATTTTTGGCCATTTTGATGACGTTATCTAATTTTTATAAGCAATAAACAAGGTTAAACAAGAGACATATTGCTGATGCGTTAGGGAGGGTCTCCTGAAGAAACCATGTAGATCTCAGATGACGAGAGAGATAACTTTATTGATGGAGTAGCCACTGCCACAAATTTTCATCGCACAGGTAGATTCCATGCAGGTATTTAATTCAATTTTTTGGCTCATCTTGATAACGTTTGTTTTCATCTGAAACAATTTGATAGACATGAAGACGTAGATGAGGAATGGTGCAAACATTTTAAAGCACTGATAAAAATGCATTTAAGTAAATAAGTAAGCACGGCCATTAATAAACCTTAAATTTTATTCTTTAAAACCCGGCCAGTGACAAGAACTCCAGAGAGTTGTTGAATTCCTGATTATTTTTTTTTATGTTTAATTTGTTATTCGACCACACAGTTCTAAGTTTTATCTTTCTTTTATAAGAAAATTTCATTTATGGCTTTGGTTTACTTTTTGGGGCAGATCGTATAACATATAATCTCTTCTACAAACAATAAGCAGTGAAGACACTTGTATGCATAGTCGTTTTCAAATAACCCAAATAAGCTAAAAGGAAGACATTTATGGATCGCGTATTCCTTACGTCTCCCCTGGATAAGTATATCACCTAACCACCCATTTCATTGCATGATCAAAGCAAATTAGAATTGCCTGAAACTTTAGAAGCAATACAAGACGTAACAGGCGGTGTTAGAGGACTATAGTCAGGCCAATTGTTACACTTGGGTGGGTGTTTAAAACCATCCTCTTCTAGTCCAAGTAATCACCATAAATAATTGCAACTTAATGACGAAAAGCCGTTTGACAGTGTCTCTTTATAACTCTTCCCGTCTTCAGACAATAAAATAGGTTGTCTTTTTTGTGCATGCATTGAACAATTGTTTCTTCTAGACTGGGAATCAATTGGAGCATTGTTCTAGAACACGCAATATTTCCTTTGTTTAATACACACCACCTTTACACAACATACTGTGACATTTTCGTTTTCAAAAATAAAAACAAATATTGAGTTTGATTATCAGTAAATCACTCCATCTAGATAGCGATAAGTCTTACTTTTTGTGCCCTGTTCGTCTTGGACCACACACTTTGGATATCGGAAAATTTAACTTCTTAAGCCAAACTTCTGATCTTCAGAGTTTTTGGTTTTTAAGGGGAAAGAAATCATAAAGCTAGAGATTCCCGTGCACCTGCACTGTAATTATGGTATTTCTTTACTTTGGGTCATATTTAGTGCACTTAATTTAGCAGAAAAGTATGAAATGTCGACCACACGTTTATTTTCTTCATTTCAATCATGACTAGAGTCATCAAGAGACACTTTTAACGATTGTTCCCGTTAGCTCCCAGTTGTCTCGGGTAACAAAAACACACATTTCCAATGAGGGTTCCAAAAGCAAGAACGGCATCACGTTTCGTTATACGGTATAAAGTATTACTTCTAATTCAGCTGCTCCAGGTCAGGTTTCTGATTGCGTGAAGAATCGGACATTGATAGCTTGTCTTTTTACGTCTGAGTTGAAATATTGGCAATTCTAAAAAGACGGAAGTGTTAAAAATTGTGCTAATTGCACAGATTTCTTTTTATACATTTAATTCATTTGTTGATTCCTAAATATTTTGATGACTTACTATTCAAAGTGCCTTTTGATAAGTAAAAAATTTTCTAATCAGGTCATGAGAAATATCAATTGGATTTCAAAATAAAGTAAGCTTATTCAAATCAAAATTGTATCTAGATAATCATGTTTTTAAATTTGTGTGTAAAAACTACAAAACAAAACCTTTTTATTTTTATATCATTAGTAACCTACATTGATTTCATGTTGATGCAAAGTTTCGGCTAGGAAAAATCTGTCTGGGTATTTTTTAGGGACCGTCTCAAAATACTGGTACATTTACTATGAGAATTACTATTTTTCGCACTTCAAAGCCAGTTATAGAATTACTATCAGTTGTTATTTGTAATGCATGAGTAATAATACTATGTTGTACATTATACGTAGGAAATAAAAAATTCTACCACCTGGTTTCAAAAGGAGGCATCTCAAAATTTACAAAATCTTTATTCTTTTATGAAGTACTATATGAATTACTACAATAAGTGACAGATACTAAGTATTCATACAGAAAATAACAAAACTTATCGTGAGATTTGAGTATTTCTGTGTTTAAAATTTAAAAACATTTATTCAATCATTCGTTTCTACCAATTGTTGTGACCACTGACGAAAGAACATTTTATCATAACGTAATAAACACACAATGACGACGTCCACCTATTTTTGAATTGAAAAATCATATTCTTTTTTTTTTTACATCATTTTTTAAATATGTTATTTTTTCATTTTCTTTAATTTGATAAATTATATTAATTTAAATCACTTCAATAAAAGTATAAATATACATTACTTTTTTCACTATACTGCGCAAAAAATTGAACAACGAAAACCCAAATCGGTCACCTTAATAAGTGCTATTCATATTTTTTATATACTACAGATTTATTCAGTTATCCTCTATTATCAACATTTAAATTCTGTGGCATTTAGTGACAAGAAATATTAACTCAGAAAATGCTCATTATTCTTAAAACACGCACATCATACTTACAGTTTTAAATATTTGCAAATAATAATAATAATAATGATAATAATAATAATTACATTAAAATTCAGATACCAAGAGTCAACACCACCTTTACTTAAAAAGAACAAAAACCATTTAATGAAATGCATTAGAATTGTGTATACAAACTGAACAATGCAATACTAGAATAATTCTAAAAATTGAAAAAAGAAAAAAGAAAGAAATATGAACATTTCAAAAAGGTACAGAAAACTCATGTTCTCTCTCTATATATATTTATAGTTCATAAAATACTACAAATTTGCAAAGGGAAAAATGGGAGAAGGGCTATTTTTATTGGCCAGAGCAGTAGAGACATTGTGCAATATTTACCAAATATCTTAACCTCTTGAATTATGTTGATACAGAATTTTGTGCTTTATTTTTCCCTTGCAATCAGTACAAGTTTTATCGCTCTATTTTGCCAATCAACCGTCTAAAACAAACAAAATATTAACCCTCGAGTGCTAGTCACCATCTTATAAAGCTGAGGGAAAAAATCCTCTTGTCTTTTTGATGTGTGTGTGTTTTCTTTATCGATAATACGGTTTTCATGTACGATAACAAACTCCAATGATTCAACGCTCTTTTGAATTTATAGAACTTAAAATGAAGGATATATTCTTACATAATTCTGCACGTGCGCTGTTTGATGTCTACGATTGCTATGGGGTTAAGTTTGGTGACCATGCACGATTTAAGCCAGATGATTTTAGTGAGAGTTTCGGACGAAAGAAAGCCAATTTTATGCCCAACTTGTTATCATTTAGCTCCTGAAGAAGGTAATAAAATTCAAAAGTGTGTTTGAAACACAATCTAGAGAACTCTTAGATTCCTGACATTGTAAAGATAACATTTGTACAAGACGGACACCACAAATTAAACTAAAAAAAAAAAAAAAAAAAAAATCAGTTGCATATTTATAGCTAAAATGCAAGTCTATTTGAAATTAAGTTACTGTTAGATAACAGATAACATAAAGATAACATTTGTACAAGACGGACACCACAAATTAAACTAAAAAACATCAGCTAAATAGTTATAGCAAAAATGCACGTCTATTTGAAATTAAGTTACTGCATCATACATAATAATTTGAAAATGAACTTGAAATGCTGAAGAATAATCTTTTTTGCAAAGCTGTTTATGGTGGCTAATTACTGCAGCTGGGGTGAAGTCTTCATGGTCGATCGTCATGTCCGTTATATTAAGTATTCCTTTTATTGTAATTTGAAGCCTTCCAAACATATGAGACAGATTTAAAATATTTGAAATTGTTATCACATTAGGTCACGGGGTTTTCTTTGAAGAGCTATTTAAGTAGGAACTTCAAGGGTGATTTTTAGCATTAATTATTTTCTGATCAATACATAGCGAGGGAAAGAAGAGTCGGCATTCCATATTAATCTTTGTTTGATAGGTAAAATACCTTTATAAATCGTATATGCATTTAATTTTTTTCCTTTTAAAACGATAGTGCAATTCTTATATGATGAGAACCTTTATTCCAGACAATAATAAAAAAAAGACAGCAAAATTGCCCACTTGCACGCTATGCCAATTGTTAGATTTCTGAATAAAACATGTGATCAATACAAAGTTAATGCACCTAAGTCTTAATTATGGAAAAAAAAAATATTTCTCAAACATTTTAAAACATTTCCACATTATTATCATTTTGTCAACAATGTAAGAGGAATAAAATATCATAAACGCACATAAATACTATGTTGAAAAAAAAAAATATTTCGTTAAAATGTCCTGTTTAATAAGCATGTGATATTAGTTACTTGTTGTACCTAACCTTCAACGTATCACAAAAAACTACTGATATCTTTATCGTTGAGGAAAACAAAATATTTTCCTCTATTTATTACAAGTATTATAAATAAAAATGTTTTAAATAATTTGTGAAGTTTTCCTTCAAAACACTGGAAAAAGAGAGTTCGTTCAGCTGAAAAGGACTAGTACTGGTGAGCATCTCCCGTCATTCTTATAGAGTACTCCGCATGCGTTCTTATTCTTTCCTTTATTGACTATATGTAGTGTATAAGAAAGATTTCTTTCCCTTCTTAATACAAGAGGAATCCTTTATTTTGATAACTCTTAACCTATTTCTTCATCCATTTCCAATATTTGTCTTCTCTTTTGCATTTCTTTTCACAATAATTTCAAAATATATGTATTTCAAGGTCTGGCTATTTTTCTTTGTACAATGTATATCTTTACATCATTTTAAAAATGATATTGTTTTATTACATTATATCAATAAAAACAAAATTTGTACAAAAAAATGACACATAATATTAAGTTAAACTCAAGGTTGATGACATTAGCAAACAGTACACTTTTAAATTGCCATATTCATATGAAATAGTAGTAAACTGCAAATAATGATAAGTTTTATACAAAAATATTTTGGTATCAAAAAAATATTGAAGATCTAACTCCACTGAAAAGTCTTATATGCCATGATTTCATAGAGCAATGATGAAGGGTACACATGTACAGGTATTATATGTATTAAAAAATTAATAAGACAGTAAAACCATATGTGCACAGCACATTATGTATATAAAGAATGTGGCTCTCTCAACAACGAAACATTTATTTCTTTTTTAATAAATTTACAGTTGCATATATTGTGTATCCATATCGTATTGCTAAGTATGAAGTGAATAATATTTCTATTCAAAATATACAAATCCTAATGTTGAATAGGAATATAAAATCATGTAAAACTCTAAAAAGTATATCTATATTCGAAAATGATAAACATAACTGAAAATAAAATATAGATGTCAATCATTGGAGAGAAAAACACTGTTTCAAATTTGATGACCTCATAAATCCGTTATTGCTTTGTCAAATTATAAATCTGGTGTCTATGAACAAAATGTGTAACTGCTGCCACTGTTTGAAAGAATCGGATAATAATAACATATGTTTGGGAAAAAGGACCGGATTAATAAAAAAAGCAGAATCCTGAATTAAAATTAGCATGCAACATACTGATGTCGCATATGGCGAAAGTCAGAATAGCAAAGGTAGAATTATATACATGTATATACATCAGGTGGTTTGTCCTCGGTTTATAATGTCAGGATAGATATTGTGTCATCAATAAAGCATACATCATTTACATCCTACATTTCACTTCTCTAATTTTTATGTTATCTTTATTGTTGAAATTGTTAGGAAGTTTACAATTTCCTCAACGAATACTGATACTTTATTAATTAATTCTTGTAATTACCTACATTCTCTAGTCTGTAATAGAAAACTTCATAACAATATAGAGGATATTGGCCTTTAATTTCTTGGCGATTTACTCTTACGATTATAATTAACCAGTGAAATGATCGTCAGGTTTTACTGTCTTCGACTCCCTTTTTTTTTTTTGTTTGGTTGGGCGATTTGTCTTTAAATTTTATTGACAAAAAAAAAGTAAGAAATGAGAATGTACGATTAACCGTGGTCACAATAATGTCTAATGTATTAAGCTGTGTGCATATTTCTCGATTGGTGGCCGTGTCAATTTTATCAGAACTGTCAACCATATCATGATCTACTGATATAATTGCTATTTAAGTACAACAAATATATTGATACTAAAACTATACATATGACGTTCTGTGTATTTGTTGATCACTAACACGGTATATCGGGGACTAAATCTGCCCTTCGAAACAGTGCACTCATACCTTTTCATTATAGTCTTGTGTTGTTTGGTACGACGTTCTGAACAATCGTGGGTAACATGAGATACGGATTTTCTCACCTTTTAGCAGCGCAAAGATCAAAGACAAAATTAGTGTTAAAATGATTAGCCCAATTTAAAATCGATTTCAGACGTTGATGCTTACCCAATCTTGGACTCCATGGAACGAAGGAAAAGGGACTGTAGAGCTAGCATCCGAACAGAAGGAATCCCACGCCATCTTGAAATGTTTTTATAAATGAACCTGAAAACTAATCATTATAACTTAAGTAACAATCTTCAACACACTTTTAACTCATTAGCAAAAATCTGCTTTATTGATATGCGGAAACCGCTGTTGAATGGGTTGATTCGGTGCTCTGAACTTTATCCCAGCTCTTGTAATCATACAACAGAGAAGGAGATAGTTTTGTCTTCTGGGAGGGGGAAAGAATTCCCTCATGGGAGGGGGAAAGAATTCCCTCATGGGAGGGTTTTCATGTTTACCTCTAGTAACCAATGAAAGTAAAGCAATAACTTGGTGGAATGTGTTCTCAGTGAAATAGTTTCTCTTTTCTTCTTGAGAAGCAATAAGTCTAATTCTTAGCTTACCAGAAAATCTTCATCACCTCTGATTTTTTAAATACCCTTGTTACAAGTACTTCTTATATCTGATCATTTTCTCGATTAATATATGACTTCTTGTGAACTGAAAATTTCAAATCTTTCAAATATGATACAAGAACATTACTCTAATGCCATGGAAATATATAATCAAGCAGATTAAAAACAAATAGATTATCTTTTCTCACTTTTACAGAAGCAACAACTGTGGCGTCGATTCCTGTTTCTAAAAATTTATTTCTCATTTAGAGTCGAGTAGTGTGCCTCAAGGAAAAAGTTCGGCCTTCAGTAGTGTCATAAAACGTAAATGTCGTGTATCTATTTCTATGTAAATAAAGTTCAAATGCTTTTCAGAGAGAAGCAGTGTTAACAATACTGAATTAAAAATACACATTTGCATCTCCGTTGACGCTTGTCAATTCTAGATTTCCGGAGGCTGTTATTACTTTAATTATGAACCATACATGCTGTTCTAGCATAGAATTGAACCTTATAATTTTCTAAAAGGAAGAATGTCGTATCAATTTCATTTATATTTTGACTAGGCAAGGAATGGGGGAAACTAAATCAGGGTTGAATTAATGAGTCATCGATACGTTAGAATAAGATGCTGGAAGCTATGTTCTTGATATTCTTTTTTTCTTTTTAGTAAAGTCAAGATTTACTGAAGTACAAATGATGTTCGAGATGCAAATTTTTTTTCACATGCACCAGAAATATCACCCGTATAGATCACAATCGCTGATCTAAATAGACTGACCTTATAAGGAGGATAGGAAAGGGGGAGTCTCTGTGCCTCCAGCTGTGCAGTTTGATGCTTGTCGCATCGAACCCCGAACCCGATGTCATATATTATTTCTTAATTGAGGTTTCTCATGTCGCATGCTTGTGACTTTGACGGATGAAGTTGAGGTCAATTGAAACCCATGATACTTGGATGAACAATAGAAAGCATCTCTGACCATAACTCACATTCGGCGTGTTTTGTTGTAGCTTAATAGGACTAAGATTTGGGATACATGAATTCGTAACCACAACTTACAGAATTACCATCAAGCCGCCATGTTATTTCAATTATTTTTCACGTACATCACATCTATTATCATTCTTTCCACAAATCAAACTTAATCTAATTTGGGACGACTTCACATTTATCAAAGAGCAAACACAAGTCGCCACATCATGGGAAAATTCTTTCAGACGAAACTGTTGACGTTTGGAAAAATGTTTTAACATTCTAGAAGTTTTTGCCTCAAGTTTCAAAATTGCAAAACAAGCGATATATCTGTACAAGAACAAACCAATTTATCGGAGATATGACGAAACATTTTGTGTAAAAAAACTGTGATTTTCTTCTGGCCTTCTGTATCTGCAAGAAAATTAAGCCTTGAATGACAGGTTTTGTTTTGATTTCTCTGGGTACCATACTGTGTTGCTCTGTCCCGATATGATTCTGCTTTTGATGTTGGAAGTCTTCATTTTGTATGAGGAGATTATTTTACAATGTAAACAGATTCTGAAACCTTTTAATACACAAAGGAGAAGACGTTTGCCGTCTTGCTTAAACAAATATTTATTCAAAGAACTTATTTGGTTTCAAATTTGTGTTGGACCAAAATGACAGTGTTTGCTCATCTACTCGTTAAAATTGAATTCGGGAGTCAATCAATAAGAATTAAATGTCTATAAAATCTGATTGTCTGACTGGGGATCTTAGCGGTGGCTTTATCAAAGAAGACAGTGATCATATTTTGCACAATTTTATTGGTGTATTCTAATTTCTAAAGCCAATGTGGACAATTTATTTCTAGTTTTGGTTTTGGAAAGCAAAAACCAAACTCCATGACAAAAAAAAAAAAAAAAAAAATAAATATTACAATGTTTGCATTTTTAGTTGAAGATTTTAAATTATTTTCAAGAAGAAACATTGAAATATATCCTTTAATATGAAAAAAAAAAATTATTTCATATCCGATAGTGAAATTGAAATATAAACATGACTTTAAGTGATTTGCTTAAAAATCGAAAGATATTAAAAACTAATTTTGCATACATAATTTTATACAGAAATTGGAGAGAGAGAGAGAGAGAGAGATTACAATGAAATACAGTGTAAGATTCATGGACAGAGAAGAGACATTTTAAATTGAAGGTTGTCACCATCTTCTAAAGACTTGCTGCAATTTCATCATACTTTATTTACAAAATGCTCTACTCTGACTTTGTCATAATCATATTGCTTTTGGGTTTGAAAGAGACAAATTAACATGAATGATACCAAACTCTCGTGTGAAGTCACATTACTTAGAGCTTGAACAAATATTGGATGAACGATGTATCATTTGTAGAGACGCTCCGCAGTTAATAATTTACCAGGTCTTCATTTGTCAGGTCTTTAATAGACGAAACGGCCAAACTTTTTTTTTCAAATCAAGTTGAGAAAACATCTTTGACTCGCATTTTCATGTAAAATATGAAAGATCACCACGACAATTTCGAGACGCGTCACGTCCAAAGGGGAGTAACCTCATTTGCTTACGTAATTATCGAATTCAGAATAATTCATATCAATCTAGAATATAAATTGACTTAATTTGATTTCCATCTAATCAATACTGGGTCAAACAATTTTAACGATGATTCTACTAGAAATCTACAATATGTGCATTGTTCACCAAATCGAGACAATAAAGAAATCGTCCGTCGTTTTACACACATTCCATGAATATTTTACAAAAAGAATATATTACAGAACGACTACCTTTCTCGAAACGAGATAAATGAAAAAGATAAAGAAAAACTGCTAAATAATCGACAAAAAAGTCCTGATTTCCTCGTTATAGACAGTCAGAACTCGCGGACTTGTAGTCTCGTTTTTCTGAGATCTGTCCGCGATAACAGACGGTATCAATTGTATAGAGTTACCCGCAGATTTGTCGTGTTTATTAATTTTTCATTTCTCTTCGCGTTTTCATCTCATCCAACTCGTGCTCTTTGATTTCAGATTACAGAACAGATCGGACATTCCGCTAAAATAAGGAAAGAAAAATAAATAGATAAAGGAACATTTAGTAATCAATGGAATTAAAGGTTTTGTCTTTGTTGTCGTGAACAATGTGTTCAAAATCTCATTATTTCTTAATTGAGGCATCTGTTTCACATGGGTATATATTTTTCCCTTTTGTGTTTTGTGTTTTAAACAAAACAAAGTAGTAAGAGCTAAACACCATTTTGTTTGATTTTTGTTAAACAAAGGGTGTGGATTTCTGTTTGATAGATATTCGATAAGTCGCCAAGTGCAACTCGACATAAAGCTGCACATCCTTTATACAAAAACACAAAAGGGACCGAAATAAACATTGCAAAATCCTGTACAAAATTGTTCCTATTTATTGATAACGGGATGGAACAACTGATGAAGCTCGGAAACCTGATACTTCTTGTCGCATCTTCCTTTACCCTAGCTATGGCCGCTGATAATTTATTTAATTGTCGTAATTCATAGATTACCGTTTTAGATATAGATTTTCCCTCTTCTTTTTTTCCCCTTTTTTTACATTTGGTGACGAAGCTGCAACTGTACACCCGATATGCCCTTGGAGATTTTGTCATAGGTTTCAGTGAAAAATTTATGTTACAAAAAATAAAGACAGATCTCAGAAAAAAGCCCTTGCATTTCAATCCAATAACACAGTGGGATTAGGTTACTGGTTATGGGTTTTAATCTGCTAATGCTGAAATAAAAACCAACATTATTGCGAGATATAATATCATTGTTTAAACTCGATTAGATGACAGGGCTGGTATGGTATTGATTCAATATATTTGTATGGGGGATCGGGTTTCACTAAATACCGCGCCACAGGCCGATTTGGATGAAATGAACGCTGATCGACGTTGTAAACAATTCAGGTATTGTGCAGGCCAGTAACTTGATCTAGGTGATCTATTTCATTTGAAACGCTACCCTGCCAAGATATTTTCGTCCCTTCGGCACAGATAGCTGGCCAATTATTTTAAATGGCACAATCGTAATTACACCTTAGACTGGTCTCTTTTCACACACCTTTGAAAAATGCTTCTAAAAGTAACCAAATGGTACACGAGGCCTTTTATTGTCGAGATTTGGTGAACCCGGCCTAGTAAAATTGTAAACAAATTTCAGTTAATTCAAGGAGGTAACCTTCCTTTATTTTGAAATGCTGGGAAAGAATCGAACGTTTACTATCTGCTGTTGAGGCTTTTTATAGAGAAGAAAAAGACTCGTATACATGTATTCGATATTAAGTAGTGACAAGAGCCAAACATCCCAAAAACATTATTCGATATAGATATGAAGGAAAGAGGAAGATTGATATCTTAAAAGTACACAAGGAAACAATTCGAGTCGGTTATCTAAACCCTCATAAAAAATAACATTAGTAGCACAACAACTTCAAGTAAACGTCGTATATTAATTTGCATCCGTTACGGTGGTCCAAGGCTCTTGAGCGCTTGAGAATTTAGCAACCTACCGCATAAACTACAAACATGAATAACACCTAGTGAGAAGCTGCTAGCGAAGTGTTCTCCTCATCTGTCGAACTAATCCAAACGGCAAATAGACATGACTTATGTCCTTATCAATTTCCTCGTAATAAACGGTTCCCAGAGCACAAGAAGTGCCAGTAATGAGATTTTAATGCTTGAAAAATATGAGAAAAAGCTTTAATATTTTTAATTGTACAAAAATATTGTAGCAAGAATTGAAACTGAAAATACATTATATCTACAAAATGTGTAATTAAATAATGCTTTCTTTCGCGTCCAATTTAAAAAGCATTTATATATCTATATATTAAATAATTTATGTCTTCATTCTAACCTCTTTTTCATTCCTTCTATCTTTTTCATTTTTTGAAAAAAGATTTATTTTTAAATAACGCACGTATGGCAAAATGAGCAATGCCCAATCAGATTTAAGTACACACGCATGCACGAGTTTTCGAAAAGTTCCATATTATATTTATTTATTTATTCATTTATTTATTCATTTATTTCTATTCCTTTACTTGTTGTTTTTCAATTGCTGATTTTTCCCAATTTTTTTTTCATTCAAATTAAATAATTTTCCCATACTGTTCTTTTTATTAAATTAAACACATACGTATCTTGAGAAGTCCAAACTAGTTCCTTTCAAAATGAACAGTTTAAAATTTAGAAGAAAATTTCAGGATATCATTATAATAATCATTTTGCAACTCTCATTCCTGTGTAAGTAACACTTCTATTTGTATGATTAAAAATACATCTTGTTTAATGTATTTTGCCTTTCCCCCTTCCAAACGAATCTTTTTCAAGTATTTTGGGATTTTTTTTAAAACCGGTGATTAAAATGTAAATAAAATATCATGGTTTTGTTTTTTTCCCCACATCCATAACATATTTACAATTTTTCAAGTAAAACTGATACAGAATTTATTTATACAATAAAGGACTATGTAATAAAATAATCATTGATATATGATACGATATATCCATCTGTTTATTTGGATCTCCCACTGCAGGGCGCTGAAGCCCCCCTGGGATGCTCAGCACGAAGGAGAATCTGTTAATTCATGTCACTGTCGATTGACACGCCTGTTTAATTAATCTGGCCTTTCCTGCTGGGTGACGATCAGTCCGTAACTTCTGCAGATGTGGACCCCCTCCATCGAGCATGATACTGGGCCCTAACTTCATTTCACTATCTACGTTTAAATCGTACATTGCATTTAAACAAGGGATAATTAAGCCATAAATCAGGTAGTTGTAAGTAATTAATAAATTTAAAAACATAAATTTAAAAAACTGTTGATAAAAATCCTTAAATTGGCTCAAATAAATTTTAAGTAGAAATGCGACATCTTAATTCACAGATCAACTACCTCATTAAATATCCATGCTAATATTATTGGGTAATATAATTGTCAGATAGTGATAATTCGCTTTCTAAAATTTCATTTCAAATATTATTTGTATAAAATATTATTAAATTCCAACAAACTCCTCTGTTATGTTTACTAACTTTTTGTTTGAGAAACACGAATTGTCAATGTATGGGTATAGAAAATCGGCTGTCAAGGTAGGGATTGTATGTACCGCGGATAAATATTATCACAGCAAACAAGTAGCAGATGACTACCCCCAGGAAAAAGAAGACGACCCCCGGCTTTGTGTAGTCACAGACCCGGTGTTCACTTATATGTCCATCTTGCCGTGTACACCGCATTCAAAAACGGACGGTTAATTTCACGCGTAATGGCTTTCTGCGTGAGTCGAGACAGCGATCCCATTGAGTTTTGGAGCTGAACAATTCAAAGTAAACATTGATCATTTTGTCATTATGGATGTTCAAATATCTCCGCTTGAATTCAGTATAAATAACTTCACGACTAACCTCTTGAACAGGGCCTTTTTTTCTTCCCCAATTTTCTGTGTCAATTGAAAATGATGAACTTGCGCTCGGTAAATTTGAATATGTACCCGCCCACTTAGGTATATGGTTACTTGATTGACGCCGTTGTTATGGTTACTAATTTCTCACGGCACTGCAACGAATAACGATATCTTCTGGGGTCGCCAGAAACAGCCAATCATCTGAAAGTAGTGAACCATTGCAGCACCTCTATCTAAATAGCACAGAATTCAAGACAGCAACAGATTATATATCATAACACTAGTGTATTAGGAAAGTTTGTTGACTTTTTTCTCTCTTCAGTTTTCAGTGGAAGAGCTGGACCTGGGAACGGAACACATCTTGGTCACTTTCCAGAAACGGTGCCAATGTTGCACGAACAAACCCCCACGTCTAGTGTGGGTTCCCCAAATCCCGCCATGCTTCCGTCCTTTGGATTTACACAAGAACAAGTAGCGTGTGTCTGTGAAGTTCTCCAGCAGGGAGGTAACATTGACAGACTCGCCCGCTTCCTGTGGTCACTTCCTGCATGTGAACATCTTCATAAGAATGAAAGTGTGCTTAAAGCAAAAGCCGTTGTGGCATTTCACCGCGGGAATTTCAAGGAACTCTACAAAATGTTAGAGAGCAATAACTTTTCCCCTCACAATCACCCAAAACTACAAGCATTGTGGCTAAAGGCTCATTACATTGAGGCGGAAAAACTCAGAGGGCGACCATTAGGAGCCGTGGGAAAATACCGTGTCCGTAGGAAGTTCCCTCTCCCTAGAACCATCTGGGACGGGGAGGAAACAAGTTATTGTTTCAAAGAGAAATCTAGAACTGTTTTAAGGGAATGGTATCAACACAACCCGTACCCGTCCCCGAGGGAGAAGAGAGAATTGGCCGAGGCCACAGGTTTGACGACCACACAGGTCAGCAATTGGTTCAAAAACAGAAGACAAAGAGACAGAGCCGCAGAACAAAAAGACAGGTAAGATATAATTAAATACCAGGATTATTGGAAGGAAAATCTGTGACTGTTTTCTAGTTTGTTTACACGTGTAGAATTCCAAGCCATATGATGTAATCCAATACAAATCAGAATGAAGTTATGTTCCTAACAAAATGGGTGTCAGTTTTAATAAAAGACGAGTTTTAATAAAGATCAGGTTGCAAACCCGGATATAGCAGTATTGCATTTCCCTGTTAACCATTTTTTTCCTCTTTTTTGCAAACAATATGTGGGTATTCAGTAGAAAACACAACGCATAGCGGCGTGTATCAGGTTTCTTCTCACATGCCAAATGCCAGTGCCGGTCATGAAATAAATATGTTTCGTCTGTAATAGATAGTTGGAGTCTGAGGAGATCACGTTACACACTGCTGTAACCTATAATCTATTCAGCACTCCTTCCCAAAAATACAAGAAGGCACGCTAACAAATCTTTTCGTGAGAAAATTAAAATATTATTAGAAGACTTTTCTTTTTGCTGGACAACTTTGTGGTGACACCTTGCATCAATTCGACGTACATAAGGTGCTGAATTTATTCAGGCTAGAGAGGAAACTCCTCTTTGGACTTCTTCCAGCAGGTCACACATGTAGCCGTTTCATTAACTTAATGAATGATAAATGTTTATTATGATGATAATTTTGATAAAAAAATTAGATAGTTGAATATTAAATCAGGAATGTTTAATTTGCATAACATTTTTTTGCCAGAAATAAATAAAGCAATTTTTATTTTCAATTATCGCACACATCGCACACCAAGTAAAGAGGAATATTTTTTTTGAATGCATGTATTTATATTTCAAATTCGGTTACATGTCATACATCTTCTTTTGATTTCTATTTCCAGTGGTACTCATGTATTATGGTATTTAGGGTTTTTTTTTAGTAAAAAAAAAATAAAGCATCGTCTCGGTATATTAATTTAAAAATATTCAATGCTGTCATTCTTTGATTAAGAGTGTGACGTATTTTGATGTCCTTGCATTTTAGATTTCTTCTATAAGTAAGATTTTTATTCGATCTTGAAAGGGTACAAAGTAAATTAACTTCAAATCATTAATTCATTAACATATTGTTATTTTAGGGACGGTTCACACGGCGGATCCGGAATAGGCCAAGATATTGGATCACCCGGAAGTGATAAGGATGACCTCAGTGAAGATGGCGGGATGGTTCAAACCAAGATAGAACCACAAGAAATTAACACTACGCAAGCGCATTCACTATACACAGATCTCCAAAAAGCCATGCCTAGTGGTCCTTATACAGGCATGATTCCGAATAATTCAATGACCCATTCTGCTGTTACAAACGGCTCCTCTGTTGAACACCATAACGACCTGTTAGATAGTTACCAGTCGTTATGAAATAAATTTTTTGACACGTTCATGTATTAGAATATATTTTAAGCTAAGAAAACCAAAGATTTGTACACCAAAAGACAGATGAGGAATTCTTGTGATTTTTGCAATAATTTCTCGAGTTAGTGTGATACTGTCAAAGTGTATATACCCAGAAGTACTGAAGTGTATACCGGACCTTCGCTCGGAGGGTTGTCGCCATGAAGACGACCATTTTGCAATGGCCGCCATCCATCTTGCCAGTTCTGTCTCAAGGTATATGAACACAGTTACCCAGAGGAAATTTTATTTCAAATTGGTGCATGTATATGGAAATTATTCACGAAACCAGTGTCAACCGAGTTTTTGCGACTTTTTCTCAACGTAAAATAGTGCTTTTCTTTTGTTGTTCTAATTTTTGTGCCATGTTTAGATTAAGTACATGTATGTACATTTACCATGACAGTTTGTCAACAGTTTAGTTTCATTTATCGCTTCACCATGACCTTGGTAGTCAGGGATAAATTATTTTGTAGGATTCTCCTACGTATATTAAAGTGTAACTGATTTTATTATGTTCTACAACAGGCAATTAAGTGCAATTTCTTCATCACCATTATGTAGTTGTGTGATTCTACCTTCTCCAGTCTATGCGGGGGAAAAAGCGTTCAATTTTGCAATACTCCTTTCTTGTACGTTATGACTAATTGCAAACCAGTTTTTGCTGTTTTTGACCATGACCTAAGATTTGATTAGATTTTTTTGCAACTTGAAGATTAATTAAAGACTCAAGTGGAAACACAAATTGTAGTAGATTTAACGTATTAACTATCTAACAAATCAACTAATGTGTTTACAGGCCGCTATTTGCAATAGTTGCTCCAGTGGATATAAATGTTCTGCCATTTAAAATGTGATTAATAAATTAAACAAAATGAAAGAAAAAAAGTTTTTCACATCTTTTTCTTTAAACACTTGCAGAAAAAAACCAACCGTGTTGTTTCACTCATCCTATAACTCACGCAAAAATTGGCCTTGCAATATAAAATGAATTGCGAAGATATTGTTGCATTCCAAAAAGGAAAAACAACCACTTGTAGTTCTAGAATAAAAATCAGAAATGCCACAGCATTTATCGAATTACAATATGACTGTCAGATACAAATTATGTATGTCAAATTTCGCTAATGGTCAAGTGTATAACAAAATTGTCCTAGACAGCTCGTCCCACAGGACACTCGGATAACAAAGCTTATTAAAGCGATCGACTGTCCTATCCCTTAATGTCACAGAGTACATTGTATATATTGATTATTCTGTCACATGCGTCATTTTTTTTTACCCTTCTCGATGTGTTCTTTTTTTTTTTTTTTGTAAAATATATTTTAAATTATATTACTCTCTGAAAATCAATTTCATGAACGTATCTCACAAATGTATCGCCCTGCAACCATTGTGTTTACTATTCACCATAAATCAGTTACACATTCCTATTAAAGTATGTCAAAATTTATTTTTAAAATTCACAGCCTTTCTTAAGAGTTGAATAGAAGAAAAAATTAATAGAAGAAATTTAAAAATAATGCATTGAGAATTGTTTAGAAGTCAAATGAATCATCTGGCACAATATGTTTATTTATCAGCACGAAAAACACCTCTGCTGAAATGTAACATCACGCACATGGTCTGCCAATGTTCATTTTAAATTTATTTACAACACAATGTAATAACACCAGTAAAGGAATGCCTATACATTTTTCCTTGATAAAAATCTACACTTTTTATAACAAACCAAAAACATAATCACCCACTGTAGCTTTTTAAAGCAAAATAATAGAACTTTATGCGTGTTAAACCCTGAATTATAATATATTGGCGAATAATACTGTTCAGTAAGGCAGTTAAGATTCCATTATACCCCTCGGAAACTGAATAGGCAGGGTTAGTGGGACTAAAGCTCATCAAACTGTCAGTCGCAATGAAAGAGTGTAGATCTGTTGATAAAATGTAAATTATATTGTTTCCATTTTTCTTTCCATGACGAGCTTCATAAAATTAATCTAGTCTTATTTTATTGTATGTTTTGTCTACTTCTCACAAACATGTGTAATAGTTTAAATTTTATTTTAGTCCATGTATTATCTACCAAAAGAATATTTCTAACGAAGGAAGAGGGAGAAAAGGTGTAAACATCTGCAGGGGATTTTCTTACCAAAGAGACAAGCTTGTCATGGCCACAAACAAACCATATTCCCGATTGCCTGGCTGATAACCGATACAGTTGAGCCCCTCACTTTTCTGCTTTTCTCCACTTCGGGGACTTGTTTTTCTTCTTCGTAATGTAAACAATGCACACAGACTGCCTGGTAGATTTCTTCCCGTACCTCTCATGACTTTCTTATTACTTATAGTGTAAGAACTCACGTGATGCACGGCCATGTTCGTTTTTTAATGTTTAACGTATAAAAAGATGTATATTTTTTTGCAATGGAAAGCTAAGACGCTATGGTTTGGAACGCTGTGCGTGCAAGAAAACAGAAATCGCGTCTTTGGCGTTAATTAAAAGCCAGTGTCGAATTTCCCCTTCCCAGCCGTCCTTATCAAAACCGTAACCTGATGTGGCTGATGTATGTTTCTATCTGACAGTTAAATATGAGCTACAGACATTCGATACTACTAACCCCCATCTGTCATTTGCTGCCAGTAGGTTACCAATGCCCTTGTCTGAAACTTTCCAATGATGCCTTAATTCTGGAAATTATTAAGCATTATTATTTTTAGAAGATTAATTAACAACATCCACATCATATTCAATTAAATGTACTGGTGCCTTTCAAAAAATGAAGTTCTTCAACTGTTTGTAAAAAGCTTGATTCCCAGAGTTCATCACATTTTATTTTATCCCAGAAGACAGTATATTTCTTATGACTACACAAAACTATAGAAGAACAGAAACGGGACGTTTACATTTTCAACAGTGAAATACTGTGATTTATTACATTTTCAACAGTGAAATACTGTGATTTATTTATTGAATAAAAGTGATATTCTCTCACAGTGTGAAAGGATACCAAAATGATATTCTCTCACAGTGTGAAAGGATACAAAGTAAGTAAAAAATAATTTCTGGCCTGTCATAATATAGAGATAGTAACTAACTATCTTGATAGAGCTAAAACTACAAATTTCTTCCCAAATATGTTGCTAAAATCCATGCTATGTAATCAATCTCACAACTGCTAAGCTATGACGTCTCAACCGCTCAACTACATGTATGACGGCAAGCCTATGACACTGTGTTAAAAAAAGACAGAGGCAAAGGGAAAACCAAAGAAAATGTAATAAACAGAAAATTCAATATTTTGTAGATGAATATGGAATTTATTTCACTCGTGAGACAGAATTTTTTTTATATTTTCACTCGTGCTTCGCACTCGTGAAAATATCAAAAAATCCTGTCCCACTCGTGAAATAAATTCCATATTCATCTACAAAACATTGAATATCCTCTATTTATTTATTAATAAAAGTGATATTCTCTCACAGTGCGAAAGGATACCAAAGTGATATCAGTGTGAAAGGATATCAAATTAAGTAAAAAATCCTTTCTGGCCTGTTATATAAGATAGAGATAGTAATTAACCCGTCTTGATAGAGACTAAAACTGCCAGTTCCTTCCCAAATATGTTGTTAAAATCCATGTTACAATGTTTTCAATCACAAAATTGCTATGACGTCTCAACCGCTCAACTTTGACGTCACAGCCCATGAAACTGTGTTACGAAAAGACAGAGACAAAAGGAAAATCAAGAAAATGTAATAAACAGAAAATTCAATGTTTTGTAGTCGGATATGCAATTAATTTCACTCGTGAGACAGGATTTTTTTGAAAATATATTTTCACTCGTGAAAAAAATTCTGTCCCACTCGTGAAATAAATTCAATATCCAACTACAAAACATTGAATATTCTCTATTTATTGTGAATTCTCCCGAATTTAACTTTGTTGATATAAGATGTACCTGAAAACACATTTTTAAGATTCGTTTTTTTCTTTGGAATTGAACAGTTCCAATCATTGAATGAAATCTTCATATTGAGAAAATTTAAGAGTATTCTTGTAGCTGTATAAATAGTAGACCAGATTAACATTCTGATATAAGGTCTTTCTTCACACAGGGATAGTCTCAGAAAAATTCAAAGTAATTACTTTCTTTTGGGTTCTTTTGATGTTGTTTTCTGGTAGCAAAGACACACAACTTCAATTATTTACACATGACGATACAAAGAACTACAGACATGTCACAACAGACAAGCTATTCAAAGAACTTTAGGCGAAGTGAATTAAGAAGCTCTTGTAACGGTGAATGCAACTGTGGAATAGACACTTAGCAGACCACCAGATAAGAAATCTCGACGAAAAAGACAAACTACTTGAGAATATAGTGAGAAATGAAAAAAACGAAAAAATATACCTTGTTGTAAACTATAGGATCCATCGAGATGACGCAAATTTTTTCTGAATGGATCATTTGACAAGATATAGAGTAAAGTAATTTTACTTTATTTAATTGGAATCTTCATTATGAAGTATGGGCTTATGATAATTTTATTGTTACCGGAAAAAACATCAACAACGACAACGAAACAAACAAAGATTAAAAACAAGGATTTCGCAATTCTGTCATTTATTAATGAATAATTTCAATCTAAGTTGAAAATGATTACAAATTGAAAATTAATAAAGGACAATTCTTAAAAACGCAATCGACGATAACGTGGACTTAAATGAGATAGCTAAATACAATGGTACATGTAAATACTGATCAGAAAATCGTGCTTTTTACACGATCATCAGTATAATACTACTGGTTTTAAAAAAATATAGATACATTTTATATGGTTATGTATTTATCCAAAGAGAGATCAAATTTCTACATATATAAATTAAGAAAAAAATCTGCCAAAAATGTGATAATTCTGTCTCTGCCTGTTTCTTGGAAGACTTGCATGTATTGGTATTCTTCTTGTGGTTATTACTTGACTTAAAGAAAATAAATGTAAACTATATGTATGTTGTTTACTTATATATAGAGATTTTTTCAGAAAGAAACAAAATCGATATCTGGCGTTAACTAGGTTTTCCCTGATAGGAAAATTGTGCGAAGAATGATTAAGGAAATTACATTCTATCTTATCAAATATGTTAATAGTTTCACATTAACATAATTTATACACGATACAACTCAATATTAACATTGTGCCCCTGATATAATCAATGTTCCACGTTGATTTTTTTTCTTCCATGCACTTTATACAATACCTAGAATTACAATGAGACATGCGAAGTTATCAAGTTACTGCTTAAAAAATTATGAAAAAAGAGGACATGGTCAGCTGATTCCCAACCAAGTCTGAAGATGACGCCTTAATCATATTAATGCCTGAAGCTTAGCTTGTATATTATAGCAAAGAATATTTGATAGAATTACCAAGTAAAATACTCCACTTGTCTGATTTTCCAGGAAGTGTAATTAGTTTGTTTAGTACATTAAAACACGTGTTTCCTCTTCAACTCATGTCACAGGTCAAGGTTATAAAGTGGTATTGATGGCACTTAACACAAATGTTATAGTCCAACCACACGCAGAATTCATAGGTCCGCCGCCCGTTTTACAAAAGAAATTACGACTAAGACCAAAAACTTAAGTTGATTGTAAAATTTTGCAAAATTGATGATTCTGTTTAAAATCGCTACCCTAAAAATATCTTACTGTATTCCTATTAAAAAGATTAAAACCATTTTCTATATGATGTAAATTAAAAAGTTATAAGCTGAATTATAGAATTAAATTTTGGTCTTAGTCGAGAGTTCTTTTGTATAACAGGCCCCTGTATATTAGTATAGCCAAGGCAGACACACACCCGGCCCACCCCTCCTCCCTACACACACACAAAATTGGACCTGAAGGTCAAAGATCAAGGACATATGTTCTTCATGGCACATTGTTTTAGGATGGTATCAATATACCAATTTAACACGCAAAACATTACATTAAGAACATAAGCAAAAAGAGAAACAAGTATTTATTTTAAAGAAAATGATCGGCAAGTGTTAACCTCTCACCTCTCTTTGACGTACTGAAAGATTTCGCACAGAAAAATTAAATTACTCCAAAGTCTGCCACATCATGACCGAATTAATATCCCCCATAAACAGGAAGATAAAACCTTGTTATTTATGTCTCAGTTGTAACATTCATGAACTTATTTTTTCTAGAAACAAATGTTGCTAGCACTGGTTCTCTATCCTTGATTAGCTGCCCCTTGGAAACACAAAATCGTTTTTGGAAGTTGTCCTTGAGACATTTTCGTCTTTTTTTCAGGAGACTCGTTAACTAACGTCAGAGAACTAATCAATATATAAACAAATTTTTTAAAAATTTGTTTCGTACAACATGAAACATATTTCACACATTTTCCCCGAAAAAATCTCTTTAATGATTTACATGTAAACACATTATATGATATAACACAAAATCTCAACATACATAAGTTGTTTTGTATATATTGAACAATAAATGCATGTAAACACATTATATGATATAACACAAAATCTCAACATACATAAGTTGTTTTGTATATATTGAACAATAAATGCATTTCGAGTTTTGATATAACAACATATGTTGTTTAAAAACCTTTTACACTGCAAATCTTAATGTCGCTTCACCTATACACACGTTGCAAGACGAAATGCTCACTTACACAAGCGTTTTGTGTGAATTGCAGGGAATACTGAAGAAAAGTTGTTGTTTTTTCCTAAATAAAAAGAAAACAGACATCTTCTTGCAAAGAAATACATGAATCCTGTATTATACGAAATCACATATCATGTCGTAGAAAATAAATTAACTTCCGGAATTTTTTGTTTAAAATTCCAAACAAACCATGCAGATCTGACTATGAACTGGAACTTACCTAAAAGTGACCACGGAACCTAATGTGATTGATACTAGATGCTAAGAAGCTGTAGAAGCAGATGTTTAAGACTATTTATTTACTTTTTCGACATAACAAAATGATTTAGACGAAAATTGGTGTCGCCTTTAAGAATTTAACTTCCATAATGGTAATACAGGATTTTTTTCTTCTTATTTTAAGATGTAAAAGTTTATTTTGGGAACAAAATACATTAATATTATTGATCAACATCTTAAAACAAACTGTAATTATTTTTTGCCGAGACTTTTTTGGTTGAAGTTCAGTAATTATTAACGTCGCTAACAATACCCCCCCCCCTCCCCCGAAATTTTAACTTAATAGCAGATTGGTACCAGATTTCTAAATCATGTTTTACCGCTCAACTTCAGAAAAAAAATAATATGACAACTTAAGGTTTACTTCAATAATAATGAGCCCGTAACGCTGCTTTATGACTGCAGGTATATCAGAATGAGTGTAAAATGTTAACGATGCAAGATTGAGGATAATTTTATTTTAAAAGTGCACCGATATGTTCCTTAATTATAAAAATTATATTGTCCAATTGACTGTTTGAAACAACATTTTTTTAACGTTATATACCCGGATTGGTCCTTTTATCGGAGAATGACTGAGATTCATGTAAGTATTTTAAAATAAAAGTACTGCAAAATACTTTATTGTTCAATAAACACATTACAAGAAAACAAAAATTTAAAGAACGTAAAAATCTGTACTCGCAACGTACGCGCAATTATTACATTTGCCGGGATGACTCGGATGGAATCAAAAACACAGGCTTTCTAGGACAGAAAAATATAAATTTGATTTTTAGGTGGATGGTCGACTTCGAATTTGAGTCCTAGTGGTGCAGATGACACACCCAGAAGCTAAAAAAAGATCGGAATTTGGGAGGAAACAATGTATCTCAACTCGTCGAAAGGGAGTCATATCAAGCAAATTCAAAGAATTGTGGTCCCCCGCTTTCGGTGTCTTAGTGGATGGGATGCCATTATTTATGGCTTATTGTGACTGTCTTTTTTGTTTGTCCTGTCTTGTCTGAGCATCATACCAAAAAAAAGACATAAAATATTGAATTAAAAACAGTTATAGCAAAGATTATAGCTTCACAAAACTACATCAAACTTTAAGATCAAGGTCATGTAATCAAATATCATAATACAATTCGAAAGGTCTTGCATGTCACAGGTAATGCACATGTGAAAAAAATATCAAATACCAGAGTATACAATCGGAAAGGTCTTGAAACAGGTTATGCACATGTCAAATGTAAATGTCATGTCTTCTCTCAATCAAAAGTTATCACCGATGTTAAAATTTTTGAAAATTAGGTCAAACTTCAAGGTCACGGGGTTAAAAATCATAGTACATTTGGAAATGCTTGTCACAGGTAATGCACGTGTCAAATATGAATGCCCTATCTTCGCTCCTTCAAAAGTTAGTAAAAATGTTTGAAAATTAGGTCAATCTTGAAGGTCAAGGTCACGGGGTCAAATATCATAGTACATTCGAAAACATTTTTACACAGGTAATTCACTTGTCAGATATGTAGGCCCTATCATATTTCATTCAAAAGGTAATCAACAAAGTTAAATTTTTTGAAAATTAGGTCAAACATGAAGGTCAAGGGGTAAAAAATCATTGCATGCTCGGAAACATCTTGTCACAGGCAATGAACATGTCAAATATGAAAGCCTTATCCTTTCTCAATCAAATGTTATAAGCAATGATCTAATTTTTGAAAAGTAAGTCAAACTTCAAGGTCAAGATCACAGGGTCAAAAAACCACGATAGTATAAGAAAGGTCTTGTCACAGATAATATACATATGTACATGTAATATAAAAGTCCTATCTTTTCTCTTTCAAATTTCATAACCAATTTAAAGTAATGTTAAAATTTTTGGAAAGTATGTCAACCTTCAAGGTCACAGGGTAAAAAATCAAATTACATATGGAAAGGTCTTGTTATATACAGGTAATGTACATGTGAAATATGAAAGCCCTACCTCTTCTCATTCAAAAGTTATGACCAAGGTTAAAGTTTTCGTGACAGACAGCTAGACAGTCTGACAGACGAATGAGATGTAGTGTCCCCTTGCTTTAGCGAAAGCGGGGGACAAAAACGATGATTCATTTGTTTATATTGTTGTCACCACCAATTCTATAATCTAGTTCTGAATTTGCAACATTTTAATTTGTGCATGTAGATAAATACGTAAAATCATCTACGGTTTTCAAAGAGCAAGTGAAAAGCTTATCAAACAGCGAATATAAATATTTTGATTAGAGGATGAATTTATAGAATAAATACACATGTGCTTGGGGATTGAACCCCCTCCCCCGGCTCTCTACCCCCAGGGTTCTTCGACTTTTTTAAATAAAATACTTTTTCCATGTTTCATTTACAAAGTACTACAATTGAAAAATCCAAAATATAACCTATAAATAACCTTTTATTAAATAAATTATACTCACTGATACTAAGATCAGCGAGTATAAATTTCTATAAAAGGTTAATTTTAGGTCATATTTTGGATTTTTCAATTAAAATACTTTGTAAATGTGTCATGGAAAATATTTAATTTTAAAAATTCGAAGAACCCTTCGGGTACGGAGGGGGGGGGGGGGTCCCCAAGCACCTGTTAATGAATACACTGAAATTTGTAATGTTGGATTCAGAAGAAACTTTACAAAATGGCATTCCTCCCTTCGCTGCACTTCCGTTTAAATAAGAACCGGAAAACTGGCTTTTTGGCCTAAGAATCTTTCTATAATGTCAAAATTATTTTTTTTTTTTTACATTGAATTCACATGCAAAGAGATCAAAGCAAAAAAAACATAGGGGAAACGCACTAAATGCAAAGTTGCCAAATAAACAATTGCATAATACTAAACGGTTAAAGCAGATGGCGTAATGTTTTAATATGAATAAGAATGATAAGTCTTATCTTATTTCAGAATACCTCTTTCATCAAAAGCGATTCTTAGACGTGATAAAACAAACAGAATTCATAATCAAATAGTCATGATTATGCTTCTTTCTTGGGAAACAAAACAAATAAACTATGCTTAACATTTTTTTCCCTGTTAATCATCATTACTTTTGTGGTCTTCTTTCTTTAAATTTTAACTTTCTTGAAATCGAGGGAACAAGGTATGAAGCCGTCTGAAACAGAAATAAATACACTACTATTAAAATAGTAAGATAATCTATAGGACTTTGATAAGGTCTGATTTACAGTATGCTAGTCTACTGAGTATGACATTAATTTCTTAAGAAACATGCATAGACATTTTTCTAAAATCACAAGATATGTAAAATTTCGTACCAATTCATTATAACAGTTACATGTTTATATCTAAAGTAAAGCAAAACCTCTCCTGTGTATAGAGTGATTTCAGCTGCTGTATAAAGATAAGTATATATCAATTCTCAACACTCTCTTGTATCAAAGACTAACTACCTTGCAAGTAAGCACGCCAATTCTAGTAATTATACTTTGCATACCATATTATCCGTTAGTGAATCTCTTAATTTTAGCATTTTTACTAACTTTCACCACTGTTATTGTACATTTGTACCTTTATAAAAAAAATTAAGCACGATTATATATAGTAATTTGGCATGATAATCAAGATAAGCAAGCAATTCAAAGAAGTTAAAAAATTGAATAAATTTTTCCTTTTCCTGACCAGTATGGTAAACGAGGATTTCAATAAATGTTCATCATCGAAAAATTTCTAATGACCACAATTGATACACTAGGGATAAAAATGGTCAAATTTACTCTTTCCTATCGCATGAAACCTGTTCTGAATACTCATTTTGGGGGGGGGGATTCTGCTTATACTCAGACATTGTATAGCTAGAGTTGTTGACATAATCACATTCATTTTTTTTCACTTCCTCCCCCCCCCCCCTTAAATCCGAGGTTTGGACATTTTTTATATTTTCAGATGCTTTTTAACGTTGGCTAGGAAATTATACTATTTTACACTCAGGTTACAGGCCATATCAATTTTAATTTTGGTTGTCATTTCATTCTTTGTTTTTATTTTCAAGACTTACTTTGATATCTTTTTTTTTCTCCCAGACTTAATTTAACGATTTAAATTGTTTGTTAATCAAATATAGCTCGTAATATGAAAGTTGATTAATGTTGTAAAAATAAAATTTGACTCGCGCCAAAAATCAATTGTATTAATTATAAAGATTAAAAAATATTAGCTTCCTAGTCTAATTGTTTTTTATTTTATATGATTATTTCTAATATTATACTGATCCTGTCATGGTTTACATGTATACACTTTTGACACAGCCCCTAAAAGTGTGCGACTTGATCGACTTGTTCTTTTATAAATTGTGAATGATTTAACATGGTGCTCTTTATAAATCATAATCATACACAAGCATAATTACCTTTATTTCGCTGCTAAGTCATATTTTGTTTCTTATACAAAGACGTCGCTAAATGTTGTTATACAGTAATGGCCGACCCCTCAATGCATTACGCTGTGTGTTTAAACGAGAAGTTTAACGAGTGCTATTTTTCATTTATACATGTATATATTCTATTAATTTTTGTGTAGATATTTGATGATACTAGAGAAAATTGACTAGGAAATTAATGTTTTATTTTTTTTTTTTATAAAATCATTATTAATTTCTCGTTAGCGTGAAAATATCTTGTGGGAACTAGAGCATCCAGTCACGTTTAATTTTACGCCACGTGAATGACTGGATTTCAAGATGTCATTTTACATGTAATAAAGAGAGCTATAAAAGCTTTTTTTTCGGGTTTTACAAAGATTAATTACTTTTTTGGGGTTAATTTTTATTATTTATTTAAGGAATGAATTTAATAGCTACCCATTCTATACGGTATAAACTGGGTTGGGGCAGTTTACGCTTTATAAACCGCGAAGCGGTTTTAAAAAGCGTAAACTGTTCCAACCCAGTTTATACTGTATAAATTGGGTAGCTATTAAATTCATTCCTTATAATTTAATTTTGATTTAGTGTAAGAAAAAAAGACGATTGTCCTTAAAAAATGTATAAAAGAGCTATATACGGTAAGGGCGTATTCCTGCCCCCATAATAGTCAAATTTTGAAAATATCTTGAAATGAGAAAAAGTGCATATATTGTATAAAATAATCCAAATTAAGACAATATATTATGAAATTGGAATATTTAGTTGGCATTTCTTGTCTCTGTGACGTCACAAACTATTTGGATTTCCGTTATTTCTAAAATAGAGGCCAAAATGCACAGAGTTTGTTCAATTTTGACTAAAGCAGGTACCATATTCACATATTTCATTGATATTATCATTCTACACATTATATCAAAAGATCTAGTCTGAGCAGACCTGCGCTCGATAATTTCCAATCAAAATACCGACGTAAAATACGCTATTTTCTCTCAAAATCATTGCAATTTGGAATTTACGTCATTTTATTGACGTCATATCTAACTAATGATGTCATAGTTGATAAAAATATTTAATGCTATGAAGTCTGCAAATATCCACCTGGTTTAGAACATAATTAAAGATTTCTCCATCAAAGTTTTATTTTGGGGGCAGATACTGGCCACTACAGAATATAGTCGTTTGAATGTAACGTCAGGGGGATCGATACGTTTTTGACGCAAATCATTGTGACGTAGGCAACCCATTTTATACGATAAAAAGTAAATGTTTTATCCAATCAAATACAGCGTTACAGCCAGAATTAAATTATTATGGGATAAAACTTTAGAAAAATTGTTAATTGAGTTGGTCATGGTTTAGTTCACTATAGCTACTTTGCTTAGATATTGTACCATTTTAGTTCTGTTTACTATAATTTTCTATTTCTGAAATTAATGGTTAGTTAACGGATATTCATCCCTTGCTATTTTGATTAAACAAAAAAAATGTTTTCTTTGCTGTTAATATGAGAACTATGTTGCAGCTGGTGCAGAAAAAATACGTACGCCGTGTAAGTACCAACAAACAAAGACAGACATTATGTACACTGTACGTCTTGGTATGTTTCATTGATGGAAGAGCCATTAGTCAAGAAATCTATACAGGTGGCTCGTTTAACGGCGTTAAAGAAGTGATAATCGACCGTGGTTTTCATAAGAATTAAAGGAGATCATGTTCAGTGGATGTATATAGAGGATATTCAATGTTTTTAGTTGGACATGGAATTCATTTCACGAGTGGGACAGGATTTTTTGATATTTTCACGAGTGCGAACCACGAGTGAAATAATATAAATTCCATATCCAACTAAAAACATTGAATTTTCTGTTTATTACATTTTCTATGATTTTCCCTTTACCTCTGTCTTTTTTTAACGAGGCCGAGTCTAATTATTTCTACCCTAGAGATTTGGTAAATTTTCTTGAATTATTTTTACTATTATATTTATTATTTTAAGATTAAAAAATCGAATGTTTACCGTCCCGATTTCTTAGGGGGCCATCTAAAAATTTTACTATTGGACCCTATAGGAATTTGTTGTAAAAGCGCCAAATTAGCATATTTTTTCCATATTTTTGGTATTTTACCCTAGAGATTTCCTTTTCAGCCAAGTACATGAAAGTTGTTGTAAAAAGTCACCAAATCGTAAAATTTCAAAAAAGTTGACCATCTAGGTTGGTCTAGGAATTATTACAAAGTTTATTTTTTCAATGCCCTATACCTCTAAAATTGCCATATTGCGGTATAAATCTATATCGGTGCAGATGAATTATTTTGAATTATTTTGGTAAAAAAAAAAGTAATGTTTAGATTGCTAGTATGTTTCTTTTGATGTTCTGTTAACAGCTTTTAGTATAATATCCATGGACGTCTTGAATACACAAGCGAGTCATGTGTTATTCTTCAGCGTCATGCATTGCTTACAAAATCGGAAAACAGTGACGTCGTTAGAGCCATTTCAACGTTTTTCCTAATTATTGTCGTAAAAGCACATTTTCAGACCCGTAGACGTTGCAGATAATGTTAATTTTGTATTAGAATCACAATATTTGGGAAAGGTGTAATGTCGCACATATGACTACATGAATTAAAAAGTTGCGCAAAGTCATCAAATTAGACTCGACCTCGTTAACACAGTGTCACAGACTGTGACGTCATGGTTGAGCGGTTTAGACGTCATAGCTTAGCAACTGTGAGATTTAAAACATTGTTACATGGATTTTAGCAACATATTTGAGAAGAAATTGGCAGTTTTAGTTTCTATCAAGACGGTTTAGTTACTATCTCTATCTTATGACAGGCCAGAAATTATTTTTTACATAATTTGATATCCTTTCACACTGTGAGAGAATATCACTTTGGTATCCTTTCACACTGTGAAAGAATATCACTTTTAATTGAAAGACTGTAAAATTTCTATTTGGGATATATTTGAAGATTCCTTTTCCGATCCCATGTCTTCTATTTCAAAATGTTCGAAAAACTGTAAAACCTGTGACATTTTGATAACTTACACTTCTTTTACTAGTAATCTTACTAGACAGAGCTTCTATACCAAAACTTGGGAAAATCTGAACTGCAAATCTTCTAATTTTGTCAAGGGAATAGAATGTAATCTTTGTGGACTTGTTTATGTTGGTGAAACCAAGGGTTCACTTAATAAAAGAATATCAGGACATAGATTTCAAATTAAAAATGGGGGGCCAGCAGCTTCTATAAAAGCATTTTAATTTAGCTGATCATTCTATTTTGTCAATGAAAGTTAGAATTCTAGAAAAGATTTACCATGTGTAAATCATATATGGTACCAATTTTGATGCACCAGATGCGCATTTCGACAAATAATGTCTCTTCAGTGATGCTCAAGCCGAAACGTTTGAAATCCAAAATATTTAAATAAAAAAGACTTGGAGGAGCTGAAAAAAGGTGTCAAAGATTGGAGCCAAATACCTAGAAGGATCAGAGCTATGCATGACCATCATACAAACAGACCATCACTGAGTACACCTTTCCGTAGACAACGAGAAGAATATCGGATTAGAAAACTAGGGACGACCTTTCCCTATGGATGCAATGACAATGTCGATAGTGTTGGGAATCTTTCCAGTCCACAGTGTAACAATGTAAATGTGATGGGACTTTTTAACCATACACATCGGGCATCGGTCTTACAATAAACCTTCAATACACTATGTCTCTTTTGATTCATTATACTACCTTATGTAAATCAACAGTTAGGTCTTCATCACATTTTCACCAAACTTTACTCTGTCAGTTTCGTTTGAAACTTTTAAATAGTCTACTTGAAAAGGTCAAGGAAAGCCCATCTTTGATTCCTCGACGCCAGATCTGTAGTTAGGGATATTGCAAATCATCGGCTTTTTAAACCGCCACGTTTTACAGAAGAAAATGCAGCTCAAGCAACCCATTTTTTCCTTAAACTCCAATATGCCAACAAAGGAATCGACGCGGTTAATATAAGTAATATTCTTAATCACAAAAGGGTCCAGTCTTGTATTCCACCATATTCCAAGTAGAAGACTAACCTTGTATTTCCTACAAATATACATCGACTATTGCTTCCAAACTTTTTAATTACAAGAAAACTTTACAGAGCCTAGATATCGAACATCTGAAACATAATCCTCCTTCCTGTTCATGTTCTTCTTCATCCTACAACTATAGTCCTGCTGGACACGTCATTACTGGTGACGTAGATATATTTAATAATGAGGACCTTAAATCATTAATTTTAAAAGGGTCAAAATTTAGAGAACCCCGATCTTTTAACTGGCGTCATAATTTTATAAATATTATGGATTCTGTGGAAGATTACGCCAGGCGATGGGCCAGACATGAAAAAGAAGACCTTGACACGTTGTCAGAATGGATTAAATGTATCAGACGTATGTTAAAATCTCGCATTAAGCGATTAAGGGGCAAAACCAACTAGCCTTCTGTGTTCAATAATTCAGAAGTGAAAAAAGAATTAGATAGATCAGTATGTACTGGTCCCTGCTGACAAAGCAGGTAACAACTAGCCTTCTGTGTTCAATAATTCAGAAGTGAAAAAAGAATTAGATAGATCAGTATGTACTGGTCCCTGCTGACAAAGCAGGTAACAACATTGTCTTTGTTTGTAAGACTCATTATTTAAATTGTATTTTAGAGGAACTGGGATTTACTAGTAATTCTACAAGTTGTAATCCAACTTATACCCATAGCTACCTTTCTAAGGAGGAAATTCTTCAAAATCATATGCCAGTTTTGAATATTTTTTTAATATTCTCAACAACCAACATGAATTTGAATTATCATATCTATATTTGATTCCGAAACTTCGTAAAAATTCTTACAAACAAAGATACATAGCGGGTTCCAGTATATGTTCTACCAAGCCTCTTTCTTTACTCCTCACTAAAATATTAACAGTAGTGAAGGAGAAACTTCAGGAGAACTGTGCAACAATATATTTGAGAAGTGGTGTATATCAAATGTGGATACTTAAAAATTTTAAGGAACTTTTGGAAAATTTAAAATCACAAAATTTTACCAAAATCAACAACATAACAAATTACGACTTTTCAACTTTATATAAAACCATTCCCCGCGATAAATTAAAGTCCAGGCTTTTTGACATCATTGACAGCTGCTTTTTCAATAAAAATGGAACTCGTAAATTTACTTACCTTGTCATTGGTCATTTGCAAATTTATTTTGTGAAAAAAAAACATTCTGATTGTACACACAAGTACTCTGAAGTTGAAAAGATGCTTGAGTTTCTGATTGAAAATATCTATGTGGTTTTTGGAGACCAGGTCTTCCAACAATCTGTTGGAATTGCTATAGGTACCAATTGTGCCCCGTTATTAGCAGACCTATTTTTGTATTCATATGAAGCAGAATTTGTTCAAAATCTTATACGTGAAAAGAAGAAAACACTTGCTGTGGCCTTTAACTCGACATTTAGATATATCGACGACGTATTGTCAATTAACAATGGTTATTCCCATTTTTATGCCGATACGATATATCCCGGTGAGCTTGAAATAAAAGATACCACAGAGTCTGACAAATCTATTTCATATTTGGATCTTTTACTAGAAAAAGACGTTAATGGTAACATAACAACAAAGTCTTATGATAAACGTGATGATTTCAACTTTCGTCAATCGTCAACTTCCCTTACTTATGTAGCAATATACCATTACCACCTGCATATGGGGTTTATGTCTCTTAGTTGATTCGATACGCAAGAGTATGCTCTACGTATGAACAATTTCTAAAACGAGGCAAGCTATTGACAAACAAGTTGATGAAACAATGATATCAACAGTCTCGTCTGAAGTCATCATTTCGCAAGCTTTATGGTAGATACAATATGACCTTGTCAGCAAATACTATTTATCATTAAGTCAAATGCTGACTGACGTTTTTCATACTAATTGTTGAGCCATTATTTACACACTGAATTGTCGACGGATTTTTTCGTTATTTCCCGATCATGACAAAGAGCACACGGCGGGTGTGACCGGTCGGCAGGGGATGCTCATTCCTCCATGGCACCTGATCCCACCTTTGATGTTTTAGAAGTCCGTGTTTGCTCTGCTCCAAAATTTGTATTGTTTAATGGTTTTTTGAGCTTGAATACTGTTTGTTATTTCAATATATTTCATTTTAATCAATAATTCACTGTTGAAAATGTAATAAATATTAGTAACTATAACAGTTTTAGCACAAAAATAATTACAGAATATTTAGGCTTGCAAGAATTTTTTTCAAACTACTGATCCATAGGAACAGAATATGTGTTCAGAATAAACCGTTACTTTTTAAAATTTGAAGACTTTTTTATCTAAATATTTTTTTCAAATTTATCAACACTTTTAATTTCAATTGGAAGTAGACAGGAAAGGAATTGATTTTTATTTTCATTTAACGGTTTTCTTTTCCCGTAACGTTACCTTTTCATCCCTTGGCAGTGGTACCCATAAAAAAAATCAAAAGAATAATGAATGATAAAAGGGCATGTTACAAATGGTCATTATAAAATGCACATGAATTTTAAATGTAAAAACCTAAACTTTGTTTCAAATATATTCATTTTTCTCCGATATCTGATGCAATATAAAGGATAAAATATCTCATAATTGGGTATGTGAATCCTGAAATTATCCGGTTGTATATTCTCTATGCCTAATAAAAATAAAAATCGAAACCTTGAAAAAGAGATTAATCAAAAAATTACGAATTCGTGCTATTTAATCTTGTATAAGTGTCGTACTGATATATAAATCGATATAAAGCTTATCAGGATTCATTTTCTTTCTTTAATCAGCACTTCGTTTATAATGATAGAATAAGCTGATGGGATGCCATATGTATATTATGTTAAAAGTCATGTTCTTAACTTTGCATTATTATTATCCCTTTTGTGAGTTACTTTGTGGCACGCCCAAACACTATATGTTTCTGCTTTCAAAGACAACATGTACTAATCAATACCAATATACAAAAAGAACTATAAAAGATAGGAAACTCTTTCGGTGAACTTTATGCAGAGCGAAATATGAAATGAGTTAAAAGGCAGCATCGATTTGATGCATATTCCTCCATCAATCACATCCAAGTATCACACCCCCGCTTTAGATGCGTGTGCTTGTCGCAAAGCCACTGGGGTGGACTATTGTTAAGAAGATAAAAACCGCCTTACGATTTGCAGACCTTTATTTCTCGTTGGGTCGGACAGTATCAAGGACAAGCGCGTCCCGATTCCAACTCCCCGAATGTTAACAAAAATTCGTATTTAAAGACATGACTGATAATTGACAACTTGAGTAACATATGACATGAGTTATTTGATTTACAAGTAGAGTTAAAGATTATATTTTTAAATAAACAATTATTAAGTAACTCAAAGCGCAGTCCATCTGGTCATATCACTCATGGCTAATTAAAATAATTAAACATTTCAAAGATAAATCTGACAGATTGAAGCAATTATGACAACTCATTAAATTAATAACAGATGCGTAGAATTTGAAAGAGACAATATTCAAAGTAAAATTGTTAAAATGTCCAATGGTAAATTTTCATCTGTGACACAAGGTTTGTATGGAGCGTAGCGGAGTCAGCCGAGGATTGCCAATTGAGCATGTCTTTTAAAGGAAAAAAACGGTCACGTTGGCTTATGGTAGGGCGTTCGCTTCGTGATCGGGATGCCAGGGTTCGATTCTCGTTCGCTGCGTCAAACCTAAGACGTTTTTAACTGTTTCAGTGACTGTTTCATCGCTAGGAGCCCGGCAGCAGAAGTGAAAGTAACGGGTCTTTCGGATGAGACCTTCAAAACCGAGGTCCCGTGTCACGGTAGGCGTTGGCATGATGAAGAATCCTCACTGCTCAATGGCCCTGAGTGCCGAGTATGGGTCTAAATTTGAAGCCCTTCACCGGTATCAGGTGATGTCTCTATATAAATGAAAAATTCTCGAACGGGACGTTAAACAACATACAATCAATCAATCAAAGGAAAAAAAAAAATCCACGGATAGTAAGAACTGCGATGGAATAGTATGTATCATTTAAAATCTGGCAATCAAATAGAAGTATTATTCCCCAATCCTCGAAGCTAAAATAGTACTGAAATTGAAATGATTAGAATGAAATATGAAGATAACGAACTGTATTCAATGTCGAGAGTTCAATGAAACGATACAAATTTGGAGCTGAGCACACACGGACATATTTATTAATTTACGCCTTTAATCCAACAATCCTTCAGATTCGTGACTCGAAAGAGATTTCAGTTTGTCTGTACTGCAATGATCCATTTTTGTATACAGATCCCGATGTATTTTTATAGCATTCTAGATTGCAGTTTGTGAGGTAGTTGTATATCATACAGTTTCAAAGTAACGTGAGCTCATAAGCGTTTGATATACATGTATATGCTAATTATTAAAACCCTGCCTCTCAAAATTCAAAAGACATAAGTTAAATTAACTTTCTAGAGTATTTTTGCAAAGTATGTCAAAGGTCAAAGTCGTTGACTGTAACCTGTTTTTTTTTTTTCATAACATTTTATGACAAACAGTACACATACTAAACAGCACACATTTAAATCTTAACTGTCAAAAATTTGCTGTATATCGTTACGATGAAGGATTTTGAAAAGTAGAACAAAGGTCAAGCTCAAAGGTCATGAAGTCGGTAATCATGGTATTTTACAAAAGCCATTATGCCAAGCAATATATCTGCAAAATATCAGATCCACACTTCTTATAGCTCCCAAGATATAAGTGTGACAGACGGACAACTAGACAGACAGACAAACAAACAGACAGATAGACGCCGGGTAAAGTGATCCCTAAATGTGTCTCTGCTTTGCAGACGACTCAGAAATAGCGTATATGTGATTTCTTTTCTTACCAAATTATGTAATTTCTGATTATTACAAAATTTATAACACCCCAGAATTCATAGAAAATGGGGAAATTCAATATGACAACGTGACAGTTCTGCCTATGTAATTATATTATAGGATCAAAAGAAAACATTAGCATGAGCAGAACTTTGTTCCAAGAAAAAAAAATCAGGTATCAATGTTTTAAATCATGATTTCATGCGACACAAAAATTAAGTTTCACCAATTCCTCTGAAGCTTGTTATGTGTGTCCTTCGAGATATTTGATAAATATTCATGAAATTTTTGTTAAATAAACTTGCTTGATGATGTATAACATTAAGTATCTTCAATATATATGTCGAAATTGAGGAGAAGAAGGACACTTTTTAAACATATATAAGAAATATTTTCTATTTACTTCTCATTGACAGAAATACGAAAAATACGGAACATATCAATTTCAACAAATCTTCCAGCATAATTAATGTATTTGCTTGCCTCGGACTAGAATGACGCTCCGTCATTGGATAGTTGACGTCACGTGCCTGACGTCAATAATTCCTTGGACGTCGAGTTGCAAAATTTGGATGGCAACATGGCGCATAAAATGACATGTCATCCAAAACCATGCAACTGTTTATTTCGAATTTTTAAAAAATGATAAAAACACCCTTACCGATTTGGCAATGCTGCGATTTTTAGAGTAGTACCCCTTTCCAGTGATATAAACAACAATATGACTGCACAGACGAGAAAATCGTTTAATTGTAAATGATTTCATTCGATTTGTTCACTGTTACCGGTCCTCGACAAAACAAAACACATATTAGGTTTATTATTGACTATCCACGCTCGGCTTCCCCTCGCCTTCCATGGATTTGAACAACCCGACATATTTCTGTGGATAGTCAGAAACAACCTAATACGTAATAATACATTCTTGAATTTAATGTATATAAGACATGTTCCTAACATAAAGCGACAGTTCTAAATGTTGAATTTACTGCCATCAGCAAGAAACAGTTTTTCCATGCTAATTAGTTCCATGCTCATTTCTGCAGTCTTAAAAAAACTTATTGAAAATAAAACAATCTACCATGAGAACAAAAAGAAATTCACGGGCCATGATACTCGCATTAGTCACTTTGCCCTTACTGTCCTTCAAAAGGGTTTCCCCTCTATATTATAATCAATACTATTGACCCCATATAGGGGGTCAAAAATCAAAAATTAATAAATTTTGATCCCTGATTTTAGCTCCACCTTAACCCAAATTTTAGTCTATAATTTACATATATTTCCAAGTAAAATTTTGAATACACTATCCCTCATTTAGTTTCACTCTAGTCCCAGAGGCCTTGATTTGTAAGAATAGAAGTAAATTTATTCAAATCATGGCCCTAGAGTTTAGGTGGGGACACAATGAGGGTTCATATATTCATATGGAATACAGTGGAGCTTCATTTATCCGGACGCTTTGGTTCCCAGTCAATTTGTCCGGATATGTGAAGCGTCCGGATATGTGAAGCTCCGGATACCTGAATTGCGCTGATTTTAGTTATATGGCCTTTCATGTATACTGAAATTCTTTTTTCAAACACAGCATTGCAACTTTTCATATAAATATGCAAGCTCTGTGTATCATTCTTCAACCATGAAATTTGACCCCGTTAAAAGATAATTTTACAGTAATTGTTGCTCTGCTTTTATTTTCTATTTATTTATTTTATACCCGCACTTTCTAAAGGAAGTTCAGGTATATTGTTAACCTGGTTCGTCCGTCTGTCACACTTTCTTCTTCCTCGAACTACTCTTACATTTTAAGCAAAACCAACTCATCTTTTGGAATATGATTGGGAGTACCTTGAACATAAGCAAAAATATTTTAAAATTTTTATTTTCCCCCTAGGGGTCAAATGGGGAAACAAAAATTGTTTTCCTACAACAACCTGGTTCCTGGAACTCCTATTAAATTTTTCGCAGTAGCCAATTCATATTTCAGAATGTGATTGGGAGTGTCCTGGCGATGTACAATAAGGTTTCCTAATCTCGATTTTCACCCTAGGGTCAATTGAAGGTAAAAAAAAACGACGTTTTTTACAAAAACCTGGTTCCCTGAACTACTCATACATTTTTTGAGGTAACCAACTCATCCCTAACACAAATCTACTATATATTTAACTGTAGTTAAAACTTTGACACTGATTTACTAAGAAACTTTATTCTTGAGCTTTTTTTTTGAGATTTCAAAGCTTAAAATCTCTTTAATTCAATAATAGTGATGTAATATCTGAAAATAATATGTGAATATACAAGTAATTGTTCCATTTAATCTAAAAAATGTGCATGTATGAATTGAAGAACAAAAATATAACAATCTGAAATCCATAGTAAAAAGATAATTAGATTATTATATTAAAGAAGCTTTGATACTATTAGTTAACTATAGTATTTTTTGTTAGGGATTTTTTGGAATATGATTGCTGGTGTCCTGGCTGTTGTTGTGCAATAAGCTTCAGAATTTTTCTTTTCCACTTTTGGGGCCAAATGGGGTAAAAAAAAAATGATGGTTATTTTCTTTTTAAACAAAAACCTATTTTTCTGAACACCTCTCCATTTTTTTTTTACAATGGCCTAATTAAAGAAGTCTTGGTGTGTCCTGTAATTGTGCATTTAGGTTTTGGAATTTCGATTTTCACCCTGGGGATCATTGGAGTTGAAAACCGACTTTTTTGTAAATTATAGAATTATAAAGGCTTCTTCTCTTGTAAACCAAAAGAAGCAGACACCTTAAGTGCGAGTATTACTGTCTTATGACAACATCTATGTTTTAAGAGGATTTTGAAGGTTTTTCTACTTTAATATGCCATGTGAATATTTGATCCCTTATTGTGGCTCCACCATAACTCCGAGACATGGTGTAAATTTAAATCTGTATACTATCTAGGGATGCCTGCATAGTGATATGAAAGATATTCTAGTAATGCTCGTCTTCAAAAAAAATTAAAAGTTCATTGAATCTGCACTACCTTAGGATGCTTTTATATTAATATGAGGTGTAATATTATATAAGGATGGGGTCAAAGAAATAAAGAGGAAAAAAAAATTGAAAGTCTTTTTCTGAAGAACTACAAAGTCATGGTCTTTCAAATCAATATGCAAGATCCTTAGGTAGTACAGATTGAAGTTTGTTCAAATCACAACACAATAAGGTATAAAAGTTTTACATGGGAATATAGAGGGGGAAGTTCTTTAGAGATATTTAGGGGGGAAAACCTTTCAAAACTTTTCAAGAACAACAGGGTCACAGTATAAATCATATTATTATGCAACCAGTCATAGACAAAGTACGTACAGATGTAAGTCCATGCAAACAATGGCCCTAGGGTTTAGGTGGGCCACACTAAGGGTTCATATATTCACGTGGAATATACTGAAATTGTGGGGTTTTTTTAAATCCTCTTCTCAAGCAAAGCATCGCAACTACTCACATTAATATGGAAGCTTTCAAAGGTATTGCAGATTCATATTTGTCTAAATCGTGTATCCTTCCATAGGATAGTCTATGGTAGGGCTAAAACAGACATTCACATCTTTACATGGGAATATTAAGGAAATTGAAAAAAAAAGTAATAAAAACTTAAGTAGCTCGATAACACTTAATCATGTTGATTTGCAAACATTTTTCACGTTGTGTAGATTTGTTTTTTATGGACACTCAGGATAGGATGGATAGGTGAGCAAATGTTAAATAATACATGTATATAGGGGGAAATCGTCTCCAGAACATCATGGCCAAATAAATCATATTGAATTTCAGAATTTACATGTGGATTCAAATTTGGTCAAGTCATGACCCCTTGGGGCTGGTTAAGGTCACAGTATTTGGTAAAAAAAAATTATGTCAATATACATGTATTGGATAAAATCTTTTGAATATAATCCGAAGAACAGCATGGCAAACGTAACTTAGGTGAGCTTTGTGGCCCTTGGGCCTCTTTAATAATGTGCCCTTTTTTGCATTGTCCGTAAGTTAAGACCCAGCAAGACTCACCGCAAAATGAATATGGTGGCAGGTAATTATTAACCGAGTTTCATTGAAGTGACCGTCCTAGAAAAAAAAGAAGATATTTATCAAATAGAGGGATTTTTTTTTTTTGAAAGGAAAAAAAATAACGTCAAGTGCCTGTGATGTCAGATTGAACGAATCTTATCTGATTAATGTCAACGTCTAGTTTAAATAATTTAACGTCTATAAAGCAAGTTACCATGTAACCAATTTTAAATTAAAAAAAAATGTTCAACAAATTTTAAAAAGTGTCAATAGATCTTATTTAAAAAACAGTAACTAATCAATTCAATAAAAAGAAAATTACCCATAGCCAAGATGCTTTCCAAAGCCCATACTGAATGCAAATAAAATTACTTTCGGTAAAAATTTTCAAAGTAAAGATAAAAGAATCTTTTTTTATATATCTCCTTCTCTATTGTTATGATATTGTAGATGCATCACAAAATAAAGACATATTGTGTATTGTTGTTGGAGATTAAGAGAACATTCTGTACTAAGAGAGGTTCTTTTATTAACTAGATTACACACACTGTTACTTCATAATGAGTCTGATACGTGTGTTCCCTAATTCCGTCTCTCTAATGTCAATTCCAGGGAAATAGCTTCTAAGTCCATCTTATTAACGTATGGAGTAATTGTGGCTCCACTAGGTACAGCAGGGGTGGGACAACGGCGGAGTCATATCTTTGATTTCCCAGAATTCATTAAGCCTTTCTATTTATTAATGCTACTCCTATTATTTATCATAGGAACTATTGCTTTCAACACTTTGCTTCGTACTTTGTATATCCAACCCCTTTGCGTGGTAATCTTCTGTAATATTGAATTAAAAGGAAAATCTCTTAGCCTTCCATCTCAATAAAAATTATACCCTAATTAATCAGAGCTACTGTGAACACCTACATATTTTACAGTTAATGTAAGATTGAGAACATATGCTCACGGCCAAAATAACTCATTCCTTACTTTAAAGACACTCGAAACGTTTGGAATTACGATTTAAATGAGATTGCTTAAGAATTAGAATTCTTGATTTATTCGTCATATGGTGAGACCTTTGTTGTTCCCTTACATTGGCTACAATTATTCAAAAAGATATCTCGTATCATTTAACCAGGTATGATATAAACGAACATTCTCATTTCCACAAAGGTAATATAATACCGAGATCATTTTGTCTAATAAACACCTGATGCTAAGCTTTAAAGGATCAGATTTCATTGTTTATTTTAGCACCATGGGAACAAAATTCGCCATGAAATTTATACACCATCCCTTTTCGTTTTATTGGTAAACTCATTTTTGTATTATTTATAATTTGATGTGGGATTCGCCCATTGCTAAAACGACCTGCTGTTAAACTGTCAATGACGATAAATTTCATCAAGTGTCACATGTAAAATATTTTATATAGCTTGACCGATTTCTTTATTACTTAAGCGACATTTTATCAGATGTTTTCTATTAAAAGGTGTTACAAATTATATATATAAAAAAAACAATCTTATAATTTGCAATGATTCTAATACCGTGATATTCAGTCTATAGATATATGTACTTGTGTATGTGTTTATTTACAAATCAAGGGCCTTAATTCAGGGGGCATATATACTTACAAAATAATACATGTATAATCATGATTGTAACAATAATGGGTGCATTAAATGAAATATTGTCCCGATCTTCACATTGCAAAAATTCTCAACTAAGAGAATTACTAGTAGTAATGAAATACAAGCATCACTTGCAATTAGGAAAACTAAACTGCTATATACTTCAATGAACAGAACTGGCTTAATCTTTATTAAAAATGACAACATTGTTTTGTAAAAGTTTTATTAACCTACTTTTTATGCGTAAAAATTAAATCGCGGGATTCTACAAACAGAAAAATCATTCATGAGAAATATAATGCTTACAGAAATAACAATATGCATAGAATATATGAACAAGAAAGCATTCAGCTTGCAATAACTAGAGATGTAATGAATTTTGCTGAGTTCAGTGAAAATATTGCATACAACTTGGGTAAGTTTTTGATTATTAAAACACCAAAACAAACAAACAAACAAAAAGGATAATATAAATTACTCCTCGGAAAAAAAATTAAGAATTGTTGTAAAGAAAAAATAAAATACGGATTTTATATTATAGGGTATTCACTATCACAGACATTGTTGAGAAAATAGGTAGCTTGCAGCTATTTGAATCAGAAAATGATTACCGTCTTCCTGACAGAATAAGTGGATGACGCTACGGTTCACTGCGCGTGTCTCCAGACCCCACACGCTAAGAGTTACTTTATCCGGAAAGTGGCACCTTTAGACAAAGGATTAGTCAGCTCAAACGATTTCTTACCACGGATTATGTTCAGTTTTTCTATTTTTTTCGGTAATCGGAAACTTAAGTGATACATCCAGTCTTGGCATTGAATAAATTAAAGCACGTTTTGAAGGCTGTCACGAGAAATTACACTTTATCATTTGTTTTGTTTTCGCAGCTAGACGTGTCTTTAAAATTGTTTGTCGTTGACTCAAAAAGTTTTTATTTGTAATGAAAATACTCTTGTCAATAGATTTGTGGATAAATGGAATTTTGACGCCAGCGCTATTTCGATAAAAATGACACTATGGAAAGAGATTTAGGACTTGTTTTATCCTTCATCTGACAAACAATGTAGAAATTTTCCTTTAATAAATAGAAACACTTCAGTTTCTGCAATGATGCCACCTCATCAAACTGTAGTATTTTATATTTTATAAATATCAATGATAGGAAAGTGGTTAAATAGTGTCAATGAATTGTTGCAACAAACAAATGTCTTCAGCTTTACACATGCATACAATGACAGGAACAATATTCGTGACTTACAACCTACAATATAATATACAATATCCACCACTTACAAACTACAATAAATGTAAGATAATACTATATCCATCACTTACAAACTATAATAAATGTAAGATAATACAATATCCATCACTTACAAACCACAATAAATGTAAGATAATACTATATCCAATAATTAAAAACTACAATAAATGTAAGATAATACTATATCCATCACTTACAAACCACAATAAATGTAAGATAATACTATATCCACCACTTACAAACCTCAATAAATTTAAGATAATACTATATCCATTACTTACAAACCACAATAAATGTAAGATAATACTATATTCATCACTTACAAACTACAATAAATGTAAGATAATACTATATCCATCACTTACAAACTACAATAAATGTAAGATAATAAAATATCCATCACTTACAAACCACAATAAATGTAAGATACATGTAATAAAATATCCAACAATTACAAACCACAATAAATGTAAGATAATACTATATCCAACAATTACAAACCACAATAAATGTAAGATAATACTATATCCATCACTTACAAACCACAATAAATGTAAGATAATACTATATCCAACAATTACAAACTACAATATAATGTATGATGATACTATATCCACGATTTATAAAATACAATATAATATACAATAATACAATATCCATCACTTACAAACTACAATAAATGTATGCTCATACAATATCTACCACTTAAAAACTACAATATAATATATAATAATACAATATCCATGACTTACAAACTACAATAAATGTATGCTCATACAATAATTACCACTTAAAAACTACAATATAATATATAATAATACAATATCCATGACTTACAAACTACAATATAATATATAATAATGCAATATCCATGACTTACAAACTACAATAAATGTATGCTCATACAATATCTACCACTTAAAAACTACAATATAATATATAATAATACAATATCCATGACTTACAAACTACAATATAATATATAATAATGCAATATCCATCACTTACAAACTACAATAAATGTATGCTCATACAATATCTACCACTTAAAAACTACAATATAATATATAATAATACAATATCCATGACTTACAAACTACAATATAATATATAATAATACAATATCCATGACTTACAAACTACAATATAATATATAATAATACAATATCCATGACTTACAAACTACAATATAATATATAATAATACAATATCCATGACTTAAAAACTACAATATAATATATAATAATACAATATCCACGACTTACAAACTACAATATAATATATAATAATACAATATCCATGACTTAAAAACTACAATATAATATATAATAATACAATATCCATGACTTACAAACTACAATATAATATATAATAATACAATATCCACGACTTACAAACTACAATATAATATATAATAATACAATATCCACGACTTACAAACTACAATATAATAATACTACAGAAATTGCATGTTTGAGTAGCTATGTAAATAGTGTTCTTTTTGCAAATTTGTGTAGCAAGTGTGGCACCAATCATCATACAGTGAAATAGGAAAAGTGACAATGGTGTATGCTTTGGTTTTAAGTAATCAGACATCAAATGACATAAGAATATGGTCAAAATGTATGTATATTTTTCATGTTGTGAAAGTACTAGTATACATTATATACTACACAAATGAGATTCAAAGAAATAAAAAAAAATAATTCTGCATCATTAGATTGATTGATTGTATGTTGTTTTACGTCCCGTTCGAGAATTTTCACTCATATAGAGACATCACCATATACCTGTGAAAGGCTTCAAATTTAGACCTTTCCTCGGCACCCAGGGCCATTGAGCAGTGAGGGTTCTTTATTATACCAACGCCTCGGTTTTTAAGGTCTTGTCCGAAAGGCCCACAACTTTCACTTCAATGTCCCGAGCGCTTGGCGAAGGAACAGTTGCTACCTATTTTTTATCCACTTTGGTCAGTCGTGGCCGTGATTCGAACACATGACTTTCCGATCACGGAGCATCATTATATAGGTACATGTGCAATAATTCTAATCTCAGCACAAGGCTAAATTGTGAAGATTTTTTAAAAAAGAGCTGTGAAAGGTTCTGTCTGCCATATCTGGTCATATCTGATATACTAAAGGTGACAGGAGTCACAAATCAATGTATGATTTTTTTATCATATTATGCCTAACATATTTTAGAATTTGACCTTATGTTAAACGTGCATTTAAACATATGATGAACATACATGTATATGTCGAACGTCACATCTTTGACATATTTAAAGCGATTGCAGCGAGCTCTGAAAGCTACACCTAAGCGATGAGAAAATTCAGACGGTCTACATGTATATGTTCCAACTGCATGTTTCCACCAGTTCCAATTTCCGTAAATTGCAAATGGCTGCCCAAATTACGTTCTCGCGATAACGAGAAATCAATTAAAAAAAAAAAAGAAACTCACCTTGCTTTTATCGAAATTGCAGATATATTGGTGAGGAAAACACCAGCAACGCCAAAATTAGTAAAATGATAAGTATAATATACACATTAAGTATTATGCACACACAACTATGCTATGCTTCACAAGAGGTAAATACCTGTGTACACACAGCTTCACTTTAAGATTGATGACTTGAATTTCATTTGAAAAATACATATCAAGAGAAATTAAGGAGAAAATTATCACATGAATTCCAAGTGGAAACATACATTAAATGAAATCAGAAGAACTTTTTTTCTTGTCAAGTTCAATTTTGTTATATATGTCTGTATCCAATGATCGGTATAAAATGAAATAAACAGAACATTATTTGAACACTATTTGGTAATCAAAGTTTTTGTTGATTTTTTTTTAATTTGAAAGAAGAACCGACATTTCAAAATCGATTGAATTTCTTTGCTTTTCATTGATTTATTCATAGATAGGACTGTTAAGAGAATTAATGGGTGTGTCTTTATGAGGTTGAGAATTGTTTTCTATCTCAATGAGAGATGAATTAATGACAATTCATAGTACATGTATTTTAAGAAATAACTTACTTGTTGCTAAAGCTGTTTATGAGCATGGATATGGTTCATATGTAATTTTATTATAAATTCGTAAACTGAAGTCGTATACTGAATTTATGTACATACATAACGTACGATTTATCTCCCTTTTGTGTTAGACAAACATAGCGGCCAAACCGAAAGAGAAAATATATCATTAATTCAAAGTAAACATGTTTAAATACCTATGCAGTATGTAGGGACAACAAATATTTGAACATTTCATTTGTTTTATGTTCTATGTTAGGGTAAACTCTGAATAAAAACAGTGGAATCATGATTTGGTTGTATTTAACCATGCACTTGAAACTTTTTATGAAGACAGTACGTATAGGTCACTAATAAGCTGATTCGATTACATGTATAGTTATGAAAATAACTATTTTGAAGCATGAGATCAAAGTTTGTTCTTAGTAAACATAAAATCGGCACTGTTAATACCTGGTAATATAATTTACTATCACGATTGATAATTTTTTCAGCTTAGGTTTTCAATAGTAAAAGCATTTCATCAAAGATATCTGGAATCCATGATACACAGCGTTCCTATTCCGATGAACGATTGCTGTTGCTGACTTACACTTTCTCTCATTGAAAAGGTATATAAAGACCTATGCTAACTCTAATATAAACGTTGAATGGTATGGAGACCATCAACTGTTATATACATGTATTCCGAGTCTTGCATCAAAAACCGTCTGTGTTTATGTTTTTCTGGCATCTGTCATAATTTCTGCAATATCTTCGAAAACCTTTGACTTTTGAACTGTAATTTAACAGTTAACTTTCCATGCTACAAAATTCAGAGTTCCTATGTTTTGATGAAATTCTAAGATGGTAGAATTGGCCACAGAAGCAATTTGACCGGTTCATCATTTCAAAAGTTCTATCATCTGAGGGTATTAGACTGCCTGGAGCATATTGAAGCAGTGACAATGAGAATGACAATATTTCTCTCTTCTTGTATCTTCTGTAAAACGTGGGGAACGAACATTAGAGGGGGAAAGGCATGAGCAAACAAGCCTTTTTAACTAATTGTTAGAAATCTAAATGAACAGCATTTATGTCCGGTAATGGAGAGAAATAGAATGGTATCTAGTTATTTTCCCAGTTGGAAATAAATCTAAACATGGGATTCTCATTTGTTGAAATGTGAAGATAACGAACAGTCATCATGCTCAATGTCCAATGAAACAATGCAAAATGTGAGCAGAGCAAACATGGACCTTTGAAAAGATCAGAACTTGTATCAGGTGTAATGGGGAAGCAAGCACTCCCTGTCGACTGGTCGCAACTGCCTTTTGCCTTTTGTCATGTTTGGCTACGCGAAGACCAGTATACAATTGAAAATATAACTTTTTGTGTGAAAGACGTCAGTCAACATTGGACCACCATACAGTAAATTGTATCCGTATCAGGGTCATTATATCGATCATAGAGTTTGCAAAATGTTGCCATTAAACCAACATGTTAATACTTTTGTATCATCAACTTATTTGTCAGTAGCCTGTCTTGTTTTAGAAATTGTTTATACGTTAAACATGCTCTTACATATCGAACATATCGAATCAGCTAGGAGACATAGACCCCATATGCAGGTGATAATGATATACTGCTACATAGAAAGAACTCTACACAAATTTTTTGTCTAAATAATTTTTTTAAGATCGATGTTTAGGGTGACATGGAAAGATATCTTGGATTCTGCTGCTAAAGTGAATGAAATTTGATAAATTTACAAAGAAAATTATCTATGGTTACAAAAATCTAATTTACTTATATCCAAAAATTTACGGTAGAAGTTTTTTCGGGATAATTGGCAAAGTGTCCATTTAATTCCTTGCAGTTTTTCTCATTGAAATAAGCAGCTGAAATTGGTGTAAATGTAATTAACTAATCGAATTTGGCGATAACAAAAAAAAACCTGAATCTATTTGGACAATAGGATAATGAATAAACTTGAAATGAGTGACTACTATTACGAAAATAAAATGTAATTGGTATTTTTCCCCCAAGAATAATCTATGTCTAAAATGTTTGAAAATCATTTTATAATACGGCGAATCCAATAATTTCATGCCTATCTGTTGAGTGAATTTCTTCATCGTTGGTAGATGCAGACACAGCCAGACTTTCTCTTGAAGGCCAATGCAGGCATTGCATGACTATTGGGAATCTGTATCAAGGGCCAATGCAGGTATTGTCCGACTCCGTCAAGAGCCAGTATAGGCATTGCATGACTCTCTCAAGAGCCAATGTAGGCATTTGGAATCTGTATCAAGGGCCAATGCAGGAATTGCCCGACTCTGTCAAGAGCCAATGGAAGCATTGCAAAGTTCTGTCAAGAGTAAATGCAGGCATTGGGAGATTCTCTTGAGATCAATGGGAGACTATATCAAGTGCCGTTGCAGGCATTGCCCGAATTTCTCAAGACCCAATGCAGGCATTGCACCACTCTCTCAAGAGCCGATGCAGGCATCGAGAGACTATCTCAAGGTTCAAAGCAGGCATTGGGAGACCCTAACAAGAGCCAATGAAGTCATTGGGGGACTCTCTCAAGAGTCAATGCAATGCAGTCATTGCATGTTCCTCTGTACAACAGCCAATGCTGTTCATACCCTAGCAAAAATTTACTATAATTAATTATAGTTTACTATAGTTAAATAAAGTAAAAACTTTTAAACTTTGATTTACTATGAAACGTTACTCTGGAACTTTTTTGAGATTTCAAAGCTTAAAATCTCTTAAATAAGTATATAAAGAATATGTGAATATACAATTAATAGTTCCATTTGATATAAAATTTGTGCATGTATGAATTGGAGAACAAAAAAATATATATATATAATGAAATCCATGGTAAAAATACTTTGATTTACTATGGTAAAAAAAACTTTGATACTATAGTAAACTATAGTTAACTGTAGTTGACTATAGTTAACTATAGTATTTTTATTAGGGTATAGCCAACGCAGACACTAGAAAACTCCTCGTACAGCTAATGCAGGTATTCCAAAATATACGTTTTCTTTGTCAGACCTGTACTTTTAATTCAGACATCGATAAATGATTTTAATGATAGCAATCCCTATTCACGCTTTTCTATTTTGACGTTATTTACAGTGATATCGGCATGAATTATTTTAAATCAATTTTAACCTTCTTTTTAAAAAAAAAAAATTAATGAAGAATAAGCAGAAAACTGAACTTCAATGAAACGATGTATCTTCAAAGAAAGATTTATAAAATTTAGTCTTTGACAATCTTATTGCACTTCCAGAACATTGCCTTCCCGTTCCTACTCCATTTACTGTAATTTTAAGTTTCTGTGTACTTCTCATCGCTTCTCCTGGAAAAAAAAAATTCGGAGATTGTTACACATCACTGTTACAAGTAAATTTTATTCTGGGCATTGTTTATATCAAATAATTATAATCTATCCAGTTTCAACATAATATATGATTAAATATAGTGTAGAATCATCAGATTGGTGGCTCAATATTCGTGAAATTCGTAGGTTCACTTTATCCAAGAATTTACGTCCTCCACGAATTTATAAACTAGGGATTCAGAGTAATTTTTCTTGTCAAGATGCGGTGAATACACGAAATTACGACCCCACAAACACGTAAAATTTTAGCAATCCACGAAAATCGGCCTCCAGTAATTTTAATCATTCCACAGTACTAGAACACACTGTTCATATAATTTAAGGTAAACATTCTTACTAAAAATGCTTCTGGAGCAATTTCTTTCAATTTAACGTATTTTGCACATTTATGACTCCGTGCAAGTAATCATTTATTAATAATGAAAATCGTTGAACAAGCTATCTATACTTATAAATTAATAAATTTTGCAAATAAACTCCAAAACGGGTGCACCAGAGTTCTTACTTACTCCTCTAACAATACACTATATACAAGATGATGTCCGTAAACTATATTTAGATTTCACTCGCATAGTAGGTGTCGTACATTAAATTAAAAGTCTACTTTTATTTTCTATAAACAGCCATGAAATAGCAAAAAAGTGAGTACGTTGGCGTTTCCGGTTGGCGGATCTAAGACACTGGCAATTTTTAATGAAACTGACAACAAGCAAAGATTTATTTATTTTATTAAACGTCATCACTGAATTATTCAATCAAAACTTGATTTAAATGATATAAAAGAAATAAGCTGTGATAACCGATTAAAGAGGGAAATATGCAAATTATTTTCGTCATTTAACGATCTTAATATTGACGGAAGCTTCTTGAACATCATATAGCATCGAGCCCGATGTTAAAAAGAAAAACGAAGCGATCGTTTAAAAAAAAGCTTTTGTAAGAATGGTTATTGAAATAATGGTAAATCATTGATAACACTATAAGTTTTGAATATATTTATATATCGAAAGACTATTTCATGTATTTAGTAGGTTTTCTTAATAAATTTATCGGTAAAATTTGTAAATACATGTATTCCTTACTGAGAGCATCGTGGCAACGAACCCGAAGTACAATTTGTACTTCGTAATAAACTTGAAAAGAGAAAATTAATGAATAAGGTATTGTTCAAACACAATTAAAGCTGTGTAAAATGTTGTGCTTTAATCAATACATTTCAGTTTTTTTTAATACAGTCTTTTGTATCAAATAGTATACTCGGCCTATTCATAGGGCGTTAAAATTTTTTTTTTTACACAGACCCCGTACTTGGGTCTTGGCTTATAAATATGTATGTACCTAATTGATATGTAAAAAAAAAAGTAAACTATATTTTTTTTACATATCTATAAGGTACATACATATTAATAAACCAAGACCCAAGTATTTGTGAATCCCCCCCCCCCCGAAAAAAAAAATCATGCAGTTTATCAGTAAAATGTGCATATTCGCTGCTTTTATCCTTGACGTAAATGAAATAAGAGCATCTGAAGTACAATATCCATAACATAGTATAAAAGGTTTCACAATAAACGCCAATTAACGAAATTGTTATTTTTCAAGTTTTTACAAAAAGGGGTGGGGTAGGGGCGGGATGGGGGGGGATTCGTCTACTTCCTGCGGGATTCTTCCTGCTATAAGCCTGTAGGCTGTCAGTAAAACTACAATTATATATTTTCTGTCGTTAGTGGTATAAATTCAATTCCCCGCGCTTGCGCGGGATTTCATCTAGTAACTATTTAAAATTTCTAAACTTAAATAAAAAATGAAATCAAGCAACCAGATAACTGAATTAAAAGAAACTTACAGAACCTAATGGTATGTTATCATTGGTCAACATGCTGACAAACAGGTTCAAATATCCCAGAATTATCATAGTACATAAAAAAAATCAATCTCAGTTATAGATAAGGAAAAATGGCGATTTAAAAGTTTAATTCATCACATTTATCATAAAGTAAAATTGTAAGCTAACCATCAATGTACTTCTCTAGTAGGAACATCCAAATATGATTAAGTCATAATCTAGATTTTTAATTCAACAAACATGTTTGAAAATGTGCAAGTTTGTAAAATATTCAATACAAACACTCCATGAAAATTTGGTTTTATTTTCTTAGCTATTTTAAACGTTATACGAATTTAAAGTTTTGACTTGAGTCTGTTCACAGTTTATGGCCTTGGGCCAAATATGTCTAACTATATGTGATGTCTTTATGTCAAACTCAATCGGATATATGGAATCAATGTATTAATATAAGTAATATTCTTAATCACAAAAGGGTCCAGTACTGTACTCCACCATATTTATGTTCCCCAAACGAAGTATGGGAACATATTGTTTTTACTTCCTTTTTTCAAAATTTCTTCTCAGGTACTTTTTTGTCCGCAAGTGTACTCGGAAACTACTCATCCAATTGAGATGAAACCTTTTTAGGGTTAACAGGCATGTTGTGTAGATGTGCGGAACGAAGGTAATTTTGCGCGCACATGCATGCACGTGCGTGCGCGTGCAATGAATGAAATGACTGATCTACTTAATATAGCCCTAGCGTTTATACTTTTTGAAGAACTGCTTTGAAACTCAAAACATAAAGATATATTGGTAGTGTAGACAAGATGACTTAGTCAGATTAGCATGTACATGCGCTTCCCTCTGAGTGGCTGAAACAAAAATCTGAATATCTTCCTTGTTTTTTGACAACATCCCTTGAAATTTAAGATACAGGTACATATTATAAGGTTCAACAATATGTTATATACAGAAATCTTAAAAATACGCACATGCATGTGTTCTGCAATTTGATTGGCTGAAACTTTAAATGGCTATGACTTCTTTAATTTTCAACAAAACAGAATGAAATTTAAAACATAGATAAGTATATAATGGGTTCCTACATTATGCTACTTTCAAATTGAATGCAAGGACATGCATGCACATGTGCTGAAATCTGATTGGCTAATACTTTATATGTTGTATTTCTCTTACTATTCAATGTAATTCTTTGAAATTTAAGACATATGCTATAAGGCACTATAAGAATATATATGTGAGAAATATAGAAATACGCGCAAGCACGTGTGCTAAAATCTGATTGGCTAAGGTTGTTAGTATTTATAACATTCTCAAGTGTTAACGAAAGAAGATGAAATTCAGAGTATATAAAAAAAAAAAATTCAAGTTCCTACATTATCCAATCATCAGAAATGAATATGAGGACCTGCATGCACGCGCTCTGATTTCTGATTGCTTAATATTCATGTTGCTATAACTTTCTATGTTTTCAGTCAAATTCTTTGCTGTAGTCAAAACCTTGTATCTGATTTAGTTCCTGTAAATGGTAATTTTCGAAATCATGTGTTTGCACGTGTACTTAAATTTGATTTGCTTATGCTCACTGTGCTATATTTGCATTATTATGTCTTAAAACTACTTATGAAAATAAGTTCTTGAAGTCCATAATTCAAAGGTTTGCTTAATTTGTTGAAGCATGTAGGGAATGGGGCCCCAAAGGGAGTAGGGGAAGCGTTTGGGGAACATCTGTAACGGTCTCCGTTGCAATTAGAACTAGTTCAAGTTGGAGTTCACACCTTGTATTTCTTACAAATACATCGAAAATAGCTTCCAAAGTTAATGATTACCAAAAAAAAAAAAAAAAACTTTACAGTGCCTAGATATCACCATTTGAAACATAATCCCCCAGCGTGTTCATATTCTTCTTCACCCTACAACTATAGTCCTACTACACACGTCATTACTGGTGACGTTTATATAGTTAATAATGAGGACCTTAAATTACTTATTATAAAAGGGCCAAAATTTACAGTACCCGATCTTTCAACTGGCGTCATAATTTCATACATATTATGAATTCTGGAGAAGATTACGCCAGACGATGGACCAAATATAAAAAAAGACCTTGACACTTTGTCAGAATGGATTAAAAGTATCAGACGGATGTTGAAATCTCGCATTAAGCGATTGAGGGGCAATATGAAAACCATCTATCCTTCTGTCTTCCACAATGCAGAAGTGAAACATGAGCTAGACAGATTACACGATCAGTATGTACTGGTCCACGCTGACAAAGCAGGTAACAACATTGTCTTGTTTGTAAGACTCGTTATTAGTCCCCTACCGGTGAAACCGGAGGGGACTGTAGGTTTCCTCTGAGTCTGTCCGTCCGTCTGTCTGTCCCTCTGTCTGTCTGTCAGTCTGTCCCACTTGGTTTTCCGCAATTTTTTCAAAACGCTTGTAGATATTGAGCTGATTTTGGTATGTGAGTGTATCTTGATGAGTTACAGATCAAGTTTGCATTTCGTTCCGCTTCTATGATTTTGATGGAATTACGACCTTTTCAATTTTTCAAAGTTTTCCGCACTTTTTTTCTAAACGCTTGCAGATATTGAGCTGATTTTTGATATGTGATTTTACCTTGATGAGTTATAGTTCAAATTTGCATTTCGTTCCACTTCATTAATTTTTGACGGAATTATGGCATTTTCAATTTTTAACGGGAACCAGATTACACTTGCCGGTAGGGGACTAGTATTGCTAATGCAATACTCTCAAAATGCTTGTTTGAATTGTATTTTAGAGGAACTAGGATTCAATTCTGCAAGTGTTCTTCCAACTTAAACTCCGAGGAACTTTAAGAAAATTTGAAATCACAAAATTTTACCAAAATCAATAACATCAAAACGTACGACTTTTCAACTCTTTATACAACCATTCCACACGCACGATTGATTAAAGTTCAGTTTTTTCCCAATAAAATTTGAACTTGTAAAAATACTTACCTTGTCATTTGTCATTTGCAAAATTATTTTGTTATAAAACATTCTGATTGTAAACACAAGTACTCTGAAGTTAACATTTAAAAGATGCTAGAGTTTCTGATTGAAAATATCTATGTAGTTTTTGGAGATCAATTTTTTCAACAATCTGTTGGAATCCCCATAAGTACCAATTGCGCCCCGTTATTAGCAGACTTATTTTTGTATTCATATGAAGCAGAATTTATTCACAAACTTCTACATGAGAAGAAGAAAACACTGGCTTTGGCCTTCAACTCGACATTTAAATATATAGACGATGTGTTATCAATAAACACTACTTACACCCATTCATAAATGGTAACCTTACAACAAAACTTTATTATAAACTTCAACTTTCCCTTACTTATGTAGCAATATACCCTTACCACCTGCATATGGGGTTTATGTCTCCCAATTGATTCTATACGTCATCATTTCGCAAGTTCTATGGTCGATACAATGACCTTTTCAGCAAACACAAACTATCATTAGGTCAAATGCCTACTGACATTTTTCATACTAATTGTTAGGCCATTATTTACACTGAATTGTCTACGGATTTTCCGGTTTACCCGATCCTGAAAAGGAGCATACGACGAATGTGGCATGTCGACAGGGGATGCGTACTCTTCCGTGGCACCTGATCCCGCCTCTGATGTTTTTGGAGGACTGAGTTTGCTCTGCTCCCGATTTGTATTGTTTAAGTGGACCTATGAGGTTGAATACCCTTTATTATCTCCATATTTCATGAATAAAATTGATATTGTTAAATGGAAAAACCTCTTTCTGAATGTGGAATTGAAGGCCACGGCAAGAGACTTTTTCTTACAGGTTTAAAATTATATTCTTCTTTAGAAGAATACAAAAGCAGGTCTACTTATACAACAAGTACTCGTTTTACAGAATTGTATTATACTGGAAATTAAAGTCATATATGGCGTATTTTTTATAAGTTCAAACTAACTAAAATTAAAAAAAGATATTTCTATTTGTTTTATTACTTATAAAGATAGGACTTTCCTGTAAATTACACAATCTAAATCAATCACGTTTCAAAGATATTAGAAATTTAAAACAATAATCGATTTATTTACCGACTCCGTATTTAAATAACAAACACTGTTTAAAGTCAATTTAACTATGAAAACATGAGGTTATTCAAGTTCAAAATCGGAGAAAATTTTAATTTGAACTTAAAAAACATATATCATGTTTATTTACACTCAATCTCGTATTTTTATTTTTTTTTTAGCTTAGATACGCCATGTATAGCTTTAAGTGATATAAAGCATCTATTCTACTATATATGTGATATAGATTATTGTTCTTTACCCTCTTTACCTACCATTTTCAAGCCTTTTCTCCAGCCAGGTCTATGACTGCAGAATAGACGCTCTAATGCATATTCACACAGCGCCATCCCGCTCGTTAGATGTTATTTTTAGCATGTATATTGCTTATGCAATACTTTAAGGAATAATTCAGAGTCTCTTTAACTTTTTCAATCCGAGCTGCATTTCCCTTTCGTCTATTTTCTTTCGTGTTTCCCGTCAATAGTTTAGTCATGTAAATTTTGAATTTACCTCCACCCAGTAAATTATAAATTTACAAGATAGTTTATACCTGTCAAATGACGTTACACTTGGTGGTCAAGAAGTTTGCACCAAATGTAACATTTTAAACATTTTTGTTGGTTTATTTTGAAAATTAAGTATCCATTATTGTCAGTTTCTTAATTGCAGGTCAGATGATTCATCTTACAAACATAGAATCAAACTTATAACCAGTTTTATGTCATATTTATGAATGGTTTTAGCGATTTGTTTGGTGAATACATGAATATGATTCTATGTGAAAAAATTACATGTCTTTAACGGAAGATGATATCAAAAAGAGAAATGTTTGCAGATGAATTCTAATGTTACAAAGTATAATGTTAGGATTACTTTTATTTTGTTTAATATTGTAAATTGTATTTTATTTATGTATTTTGTCTTTAAATTGTATTTTGTAGCTACATATACTTGACCCATATGGGCGCAATATACAAAAAATACTAAATAAATTTAATATATTTACACTATGTACATTTTTTTTTATCATATAATAGTTATCCATGCACTCTGTATTTTTTTTTTTGAGAACGATTTCATATAAGTATAAAATCACTTAGATAAGTAACTGATTGAGAGCAACTACAAATTCAGTTGTGTTCAGATTGTTTAGATCTTTGCTTCCTGGCAAATATAATGCACTGTTGTGATCAATGAACAGAAGCTCATTCTTGTTGGAGTTGCCGATCATCCGACTGCTTATAAACTATATAAATGTATCTCTCTACTTGTACTTAAAAAGAATGCAGATAGATACATGACCTTTGCATCAGTTTTGAGGAATGAAGTTGTCGCTGTTACTTAAATAGAGTGTTCTCTAAAATGTTTTAAAATAATTTTCCTTCTATTGTTTCTGTTTTGTCTAATTGAGGGGATGCTTACTCCTCCAAGGCACCTGATCCCACCTTGATGCTTTAAGAGGTCCGTGTTTGCTCTGCTCCCAATTTGTATTGTTTTGATGGCCTTTTGAGTAGATTACTGTTCGTTACCTCCATATTTCATTGACTAATACTTTGAACAAACGAAGACAGCGTTTGTATATATAATTTTATCTAGAGATGTTTTGCGTTGACGAGCGATTTTATGCTTAAAGTATTATAATAAAGTATTATAGTATAGTATATATCAATAGTATTTCAAAATGTTACATGTACTTTTTATTGAGTGTGCACAAAACGTACATTACATTAATTTTCTTTTAATTTTGAGGAGTGGTGTTACCACTGTGACCAAACATTGATTTGAAAATGCTACTCCTCATATTTTTTATGTGACTTGAATAAAATCTTGATCAAATACAGACAACAAATACACAATGTATTTTAATTTCAAAACCGGTAAATACTCTTAGCATTTAATTAAAACTGGAAAATGATCAAATGAGATTTTTTAAACTTCAAAATATTTATTGATTCAAAGGAAAAAGTGCTCAATAGATAATGTTAACCCAGAAAAAGTTATCATATGTTACAAAAGTTTGAAAAGCTCTTCTCCTCCCAAACTATATTGTATTCAAACCAGTAGAACTACAGTCTCGTCAGAGGCTTCTGTTGTCTTCATCATTTGTATAGTAAAAAACACAGAAAATTTTCCAATCTCAATTTTATTTTCAAATGTAGGGAAATTAACAATATAATTTTTTTTCATGTCACACATTAAACGATATGGTACATAGAAATCGGTTGGTTTGTCTGTCAGTTCGTGTTGTGGAATCGTCATTAGTCCCCTACCGGTGAAATCGGAGGGGACTATAGGTTTCCTCTGAGTCTGTCCGTCCGTCTGTCTGTCCCTCTGTCTGTCTGTCCCACTTGGTTTTCCGCATTTTTTTCCTAAACGCTTGCAGATATTGAGCTGATTTTTGGTATGTGAGTGTATCTTGATGAGTTACAGATCAAGTTTGCATTTCGTTCCGCTTCATTGATTTTTGACGGAATTACGATCTTTTCAATTTTTAAGGGCTTTCCGCAATTTTTTTCTAAACGCTTGCAGATATTGAGCTGATTTTTGGTATGTGACTTTACCTTGATTAGTTATAGATTAAGATTGCATTTCGTGCCGTTTCAATGATTTCTGACTGAATTATGGCATTTTCAATTTTTAACGGGAACCAGATTACATGTACACTTGCCGGTAGGGGACTAGTATTGCTAAGGCAATACTCTCAGAATGCTTGTTTCGTGAGTTCCACATGTAACTTATACTTTGCCAACAAAATCATATTTTACAACGAATCTGTACTTGCAAAGTGGTGTGTCATAATTTTGACTCAGTATCATATCCTAAAGGTCAAAATCATCCAGTTTTGATATTTTCCGAATTTAAGCTGCAGAATGACAGGATATTTTACACAACTTTTGTTCTTCTCAGATAATCTAAACCTCCCCCCCCCCCAACACACACAACACACATTACTCAAGGTCATATCCTAAAGGTTTGTTCCCGTTTTGCACATATTTGAACTTCATGGATACAAAAAATGTGTGCAAAACGGGAATTTGTCCAGGTGAGATAATTACTTAATTGTTATGTCTGTATCATACAGTAAATAGGAAAGAGGTGAACCTATAGAGAGAGAATAGGAAAATAAAATTCGAATTCAAATTATATATATGTGACGTGTGCATTTTAAGTTTTTATTTATTTCTTTACTTGAATAATAAAATAGAAATGTTTACTCAATAATTAATCTTGAATAGTAATCAGAGTGAATTTATGAATTGTCAGCTTTAAGATTATTTATTTTTCAAGAAATGGCAGATATTTTTTCTAGATATAATAATTAATAATACTGAATAAAATATTCGATAAATCCCCCTTTTCCAATAAAAACTATATACATTAAATAAATATTTATTATTCTTCTCTAGAATGCATAGGTAAAATCCAGGTAAATCCTAACCAGAAATCAGACTATAATTGTTATCAAAACACATTTCACACTTATTGATCTATACCTAATTATCAAATGTGTGCAAAACGGGAACAGTGTGTTGGTGTGTTCCCCGAACGTCTACTGGACTAAACCAACATCTAATTATCACACTCAATTAAGGGGCCCTGTAAGGGGTACAGGTAGGATCTACAATCATTTATGAACTAGCTTTACCTGTATTTATTGAAGGAGGAATTCTACAGCAACATTAATGTTTGACATCTCTTCTGAAACATGGTTTCAGCATGGAAAGATTGATAAAAGATATTTATTGTTTTAACATGATTTTTTTTTCAGGGGAAATGTAAAAATCTTGTTAAAGAATCTAGTTAAAAAATGCTAAAAAATAATGTGTTTTATTTTCATAAATAATTTTTTAGCAAAATTAAAAAAAAAAAACTTATCTGATTTTTCTTGACATTTTCTATTAAATATTTATATTATCCATTTATTTAGGGCAAACTTTAAACTCTAAAGGATCTTATTTGCAATTTAAACAATCTTTTCATTTTCTCCTAAAAAGCCCCCAAAATTCATAAAAATTAATTTAAACTAATATCGATCTTTCCATACTTAAGCCATATTTCAGAAGAGATGTCTTAAAGATCGGTTAAATAAAATTTCCGTGAACATGAAAGTAGCATTCTTTCTTAAACAGGAAAAATCTATCGATCATATGTCAGTTTAAATAAATTTTGCTTAAGATATTTTTGATTTAATTTAGTTTTAATCATCATTTCAAAGCATTAATTTTAAATATTATAACAATAAATAATTTCAAAATCTTTGTAAGTTTGTATCATAAAACTCAATCACAATATACATGTAATTTATTTTGGTAAAGAATCTATCAAGAAGAGTAAGATACAATTATATTTGAAAAAAAAAATCATTTTGAATTTTACCCCCTCCCCCTAACTTTAGATATTGCTTCCAAAAAAAGAGGTAGCAATGGTTTAAACAGTGGGAAAAGAGGCAACCCCCCCCCCCCCCGAGAAATCTAACAAGTAAAATTTAAATAATTAAAAAAAACCCTTGAAAATCCTATTTTGTGTGTTCGTGTGTGGGAAGGGGTGGACTTTCTCTGTTTGTAGATTTTTTTTTTCAAGTGCTGGAATATTCGCCAGCGCTCGACCTTACAGCAACAGAGTGTAAGAGGGGGCAACATCTAAATGAAAATTTACATATTAGATCTAGAGGAATAGACTATACTACAGGAAAAGTCTTTGCTCAGAAAAATGCCCCCTCCCCCCTTTTCGTTCTATGGACCTGTAAATGCGATGTGAAAAAAGTTCTCCATGTTTAATATAGATTAAACAAAGCTTAAAATGTTAAAATGTGGTGTAAGTGATGCTTCAATTAAGTGCCAAGTGTTAGGTTAAAAAAAGTTATGCTTAATTGAAAATAATTTATAATAAATTATTTATTACATGTACATGAAAAAATATTTAATTGTTTAGTGCCTTCAATTATAGCAAGTATTTAATCAATAAATCTATGCTTTAGTACACAGTTTTATCAGTAAAAATTAACTTATTTGATTTTGACTACTTTGTTCAATCAAGGTAACACAGGTAAACTCTACCTGGACCCCTTAGAGGGCCTCTTAATTGAGTGTGATAATTAAATAGTTGTTTTAGCCAGTAGACGTTCGGGGAATAAACCGGTGTGTTCCCCGAACGGCTACTCGCCAAAAACAACAAGTAATTATCACACTCAATTTAGGGGTCCTCTAAGGGGTACTGGTAAATTTACCTGTGTTTACCTGGACAACAAATATTTGATAATCAAATAAAAATATGAAATTTCATTTTTTTTTTTTCATTAAAAAAATATTTTAAAAAACCCAAGATTTAATCAATAAATTCAAACGAAAAAATTTCAAAATATTATCAAAACACATTTTATACTTTGCTTTGTATTATTGCACTTTTAATATTATTGTACCTTTAATTTTTTTTTTTCAAACTGTTAAATACTATTGATGGGAATTTTTTGAACTTGAAGTGGGGGTCCAACTTTTTCTCAACTTTTTTTTAATACATTACCTAATCTCCATGACTTAACTGCCACAAGAAAAAAGTGTGTTAGTATATTGTTATGTTTGAAAAAAGTGGGGGGGGGGCAGTCTCCCCCCCCCCCCCCCTGAAACTTCATGCCTGGAAATTATTACTAGTCAAGGTATTTCATTTCCTGTAGTGTCATATGTTTTTGCCAAAACTGTTATTAATTAATTTTTAGTTTAAATTTTTGCCCAGTAGAAATACATCTTTTCAATAGGCGTGAGAAAAAAATGTTTCGAAAAATAATTTTAAAAATGAATACTTTCTTTATTTAATCAACAATCCACTCTTTAAAAAATGTTGCTTCTCATGTATCTTCATTCAGACATTTTATTTATTGTATTTCTAATGTAAAATGGCTCCTTGATATTCACAGTTCAAACAAATTTACAAAGTAAGAAATTTATTATTTTGGACCTTTAGCATCACAACACATTTGGAGAGTGACAATTATTTTGGAACATTATCCATTCGATCCAGTTTTAATATAAGTTTTTATAATGTTTACTAAAAATGTACGATTTTTTTATGCTGAATATACACTTTTGTTTTTTATGTCTTACGTCTTAGAAAAAATATGGCAATTTATATAACTTTTGTGATTATTGATTAATTTAAACTATATTCAGTGAAAATAAATGTAAATGCAGTTTTTCTACTTTAAAACCCATAAATTGTGAGGGTAGAAATACCTTAACTGTATACCCTTAGATAGAAATAGAAATTATTTAACAGCAAAAATAAAGTTAAAAAAAGAAGATAAATAAATAAATAAAATAGATAAATAAATGAATAAATTAAAAAATGAAAAATAAAAAACAAAACCTTTCACAGTATATATTGAACTAAAAATGACTTTATATATTGTTCTGTTTATATGCATTGAAATTCAGGTAATTTATTCATACAGGTAAGTCTACCTGTACCCCTTAGAGGGCCCCTTAATTGGGTGTGATAATGAGATGTTGATTTTGTCGAGTAGCCGTTCGGGGAATAAGCCACGGGAACACACCTTCAATACAGCAATGGAGTCAAAATATGTCTAAGGTCAACATTAAGTTTATAGATGATCCATACTTCACATATTGCTTTGCAATCTGGTGTGTCGTGGTCAAGGTTTAGTGTAATATCTCAACGACACAAAATAAATAATTTCTGATCCGCATCTCTTAATATATAAAAAGAAATTAAATTAATTTGTTACTTTACTACATGTACAATTAAATCTGTTTATCTGGTTTCTACTTTTCTCTCATGTTTAACACGTTTTTAGTTTTAAATGGGATCCTTGTATCGAACTCATGATAAGGTGACAGTGTACTCTTCCATCCATTAGATGACAAACTTTCTAGCTCATCTTTAGTCTTCTTATCTCCCTGGACACAAATCAGGCAAGCAATATCAAAAGCAACACGATTTACTTCCCTTAACATTTTGTTCAGCCACTAAGTTTTGAATGAGATTTTAAATATCAATTAAGTAGACTTATAAACTTCCAATTTATTCTATATCACAATATCCAAATACTTCATAAATCACCAAAACACTAGGGGCTTGATTATCATTATTGGGTTTCTTTTCGGTGACACATGCATCGTCGGTAATATGATACGTAAATGTGCATTTACAAAGCAAACGCTCTACATAGAAAGCAAATTCGATCAGTTTTTCCTCCCGTCAAATCAACATTGTTATGAAATAATGACAGTGAGATTAATTCTATTGTGAACAGCTCATTGTGCGTAATCTAGAGATTATAACATCATGATCAAAATACAAATTTGAGATTAGCGGGACATCTGATACTTCATTATGGAAATAATTTTTATCACTATGAACTCCTGAATCCAATTAGATAAAACGGAGGATACTGAGGAAAAACTTTTCTAGATCATCAGTCAATTAAGGTAATTAACGGGCAGATGCTAGTTTGAAAGGGTAGATTCAAACTCAAACATTATCAGAGTAAGAAAAAAATTCAAATAAGTTAAATATCACTCCCTTTATTTAATGAATATCTTTTAAAAATTAATTTTGACAAGGTGTTGAATTGAAGGTTATCTAAAACGACTGTAACGACAAAGTAAGTTTTAAGGGTGACATTTACATCATATAATAAATTTCAGATCGCAGAAACCTTTCGCTTACTAAAGCCCTGTAATTGAAAATTTTCTTTTATCAAATTATTCTTAGTATCAAAACAGATAGATATACTTGATTTGAAATCTAGCAAGGTAGTATGTCATTTGCCTTTTCAATAATTACAATAGATAAATTCATTCTCAGTGTATTTTAATATATATAAGTATTTGTCGCATTGTCAGCACCACAACAGAAGGACTGATTTTAAGTTTTAACATAAAAATTAGTATTCACGGTTTAAACATAATAAAAAGGTTTGTTCAAGTTTTGTGCACAACTGATAATCAGGTCTAGAAAAAATGTGTGCGAATCTTGAATTATTGCTATAATCTGTATCATAGTTGGAAATTAGGGAACCTATAGGAAAAGATTACGAAAAAAATCATATGTATTCATATAGCTAGATTTATTATTCTTTATCATCAGATTTCCTCAGCTTCCGATTGACTTGTGATGAACACGTTTATTTTCTATAACTTAAAAATTTATTTACTCATTTATTTGTATTATTCCTTAATTGATAATGTATATTGTATTGTCGTGTTCCAAAATAAAATGTTCATCAATTTTGTTATTTAGTGAGCAAATTCTTTCAGATATGTAGCGTAAAATTGTTTGAAACTCTATATAAAGCATAATTTTTCTTTGATTTATTCATTGATGCATTCTTTTGTGGTGAAAAAAGGTAGAATGCAGACTATAATTGTTATGAAAACATAATTCACACCTATTGTTCTATACCTAATTATCAAACGTGTGCAAAATGGGAACACGTCATAACTTGGAACACTCCTATTCCAAGCCTCATGGTTTGGTGACTATGCCAATGTGTGCATAATTATTAAAACTATTATTACCAATAATAAGTTATAATGGTTACTAAACAATGAATGTTAGGTCTGAGCTATTAAACAGACATTAAAATCTACAGACTTAGTAAAAAAAAAAAAAGACATATCTCTCTTCCTCTCTCTCTCTCCCTCTGACAGGAACATACACTGGCCAAATTAAAACAGTAATTTAAGCAAGATTTAATTGATTGACTGTTTAGGATTTCACGCTGTGTCACTAATATAGCCAAAATAATATCATGCCTGATATTATAAAAATATAAGCTTACTCACCATCTTGTCTTCGATTCCAGGAGGAATGATTTTCTTAAATACCAATTTTCAAATAAATGTTGTGGAATTCTTTGCTTTTCTGGAGCAATTTGAGAAATTACAATAACACCAGAGCACAATTTTTGGAATCTTTATCAACATCTAAAAACATATCTTCACAAATGTCCAGCACCGTTCACGGTAGCTCAGTCGGTAGAGCGCTCGCTCCGTGATCGGGAGGTCGTGAGTTCGAATCTCGGCCGCGACAAACCTAAGTCGATAAAAAATAGGTAGCAACTGTTCCTTCGCCATGCGCTCGGCACTATGAAGTGAAAGTTGCGGGTCCTTCGGATGAGACCTTAAAAACCGAGGCCCCGTGTCACGGCAGGCGTTGGCACGATAAAGATCCCTCACTGCTCAATGGCCCTGAGTGCCGAGTAAAGGTCAAAATTTGAAGCCCTTCACCGGTATATGGTGACGTCTCTATATGAGTGAAAAATTCTCGAATGGGACGTAAAACAATATACAATCAATCAATCAATCACAAATGTCCAAAAGACTCCTAAGTAAGTTCCTGACTGAGGTCCTTTAGAAATGACATGACTGTCTTCATACATAGATTAAAAAAAATGAAAATGCAGAAATGAACCTATTAATTTATGTTTGAAAACTACTCACTGTGGACCGTCACCTGACTTGTTGCAGACAGAGAAATATACCCCTATGGGTTGGTATCTGTCAATCTTAAGACTATGTACCTGGAGAGGCTGTTGGGGTTTTTGAGGATCACAGTCTTCTGTGGCTGTACAGACCGATCTTACATGCACTGTCGGCTGCAGTCGACACAAGTAAAGACTGGTGCAATGGCTGAGGATGTTGTCTGGTTTTTCTTTTGAGTCCCTCTTCTGTTGCCTGGTCTTTAAATCTATTTTCACCCTCTGCCAGTACTTTTGAAACGACCAATTTACTGGAGGATCTGTACACAGCAAGTACCTCCCAGCTCATTGTATCAATGTCACAAGCCTTCATATCACGTTCGCAGACAGCTGAGAAGCAAAGGTGTAAACGCCCTATCTTGTAATTCTCCGTACATGAGATTCTTGGGTATTCGTCCGTCATCCATTCTATGCATGTGACTTACCCAGCGAAGGCGTCTCTGACGGAGGAGGGTGTACACAGAAGGTATACCCTCTTTTGTTAACACGCCGTCGTTAGTGACTGTGTGGGGATAGTGAAGTGTTTGTTTTCCCAGACACACTAAGATAGTTTGGCCAGAGTTGATACAGCTTTACCGATGAATTTGTTGATCTCGGTTTGTAGTGAAAGTACGTCTGTAACTGTAGAGACCAGGTACTCTAATTGGTTGACAGCTTCCAGATTTTCACTGCTCATGGTGAGAGAGGGGATAGTGTATTTCTTTTTCTTGACCCATAACCTGTCCTTTTTTGACTGATGGTCAAACTGAACAGATTACATGCATTCGATAAAAAACTGTCCATTAGTCTTTGAAGTCCCTTCCGAGTGAAAGGCAATTGCTGCGTCATCTGCAAACAGTGAGTCTCTGATAGGGACTTTCTTATTTTCGATTTAGAGCGATGTAAGAACGATGCTAAAGATACGGCCATCTGATCTTGTGTGAAGAAAGATGACAACATTTGATGAACCGAAAGTATGTTTTAACAGAAGGGCTTGAGTCTGACCTTGCGGCACACCAATGAATGGTTGATGTCACAGTCAGCGCAGTAATGGTAAAACTTTGGAGAAACCTACGACTGGTAAGTATGGGATCCAGCTGTTGCCAACATTTGTCCTTGGATGTCTCTACGATGGTGTCTTTTGGTGCAGAAGAAAGTGTTTGTGATGCAAAGTTCTTGCAATGAACAAAAGTTCTAGCAGCCTTTGATCATTTTCACTGCATTTCTAAACTCCAAAATTACGAAGGTAGTCTTGCCATGCTTCGTTGTGTTCAACGCTTGTGTTGAAGTCACCCAATACTATGAGGTTCTCCAATCTATCGAGGTATTCAAGCATGCTTTAGAATGTATCTTTCGATTCATCTGAAGCTGCAAGTGGTGGAGTATAAGCATAGAGTATGTTGAATGGACCATCAGTAGTGTTTTTGACTATGAGGCGGTTAGTTCTTGTATGACCCAGCTGGACTTTATCCAACAGTGTGTTTCGCACAGCGAAGATAACAGCGTACTTTTATTTTGTTAAAAAACATTCTGATTGTACACACAAGTACTCTGAAGTTGACATTAAAAAGATGCTTGAGTTTCTGATTGACAATATCTATGTGGTTTGTGGTGACCAGGTCTTACAACAATCTATTGGAATTCACATGGGTACCAATTGCTAAACAAGAATATCAGCAGTCTCGTTTAAAGTCATCATTTCGTAAGTTCGTAAGTTTTTTGGTCGATACAATAACCTTGTCAGCAAATACAATTTATCATTGAGTCAAATGCTGACGTTTTTCATACTAATTGTTAGGATATTATTTACACACTGAATTGTCGACAGATTTTCCCGTTATTTCCCGATCATGACAAGGAGCACACGGCGGGTGTGACCGGTCGGCAGGGGATGCTCACTCCTCCATGGCACCTGATCCCACCTCTGATGTTTTGGAGGTCCGTGTTTGCTCTGCTCCTATTTTGTATTGTTTAATGGACTTTTGGGTTTAAATACTGTTCGTTATCTCCATATATTTCATATATATATATATATATATATATATATATATATATATATATATATATATATATATATATATATATATATATATATATAGACTTTTTGACATCATGGACAGCTGCTTTTTCAATAGAAATGTATAACTCGTAAATTTACGTGCTTTACCTTGTCATTGGTCATTTGCAATATTTGTTAAAAAATATTCTGATTGTACACCTAAGTAATCTGAAGTTGACATTAAAAAGATGCTTGATTTTCTGATTGACAATACCTAATGTTGTTTATGACCAGTTCGTCCAACAATCTGTCGGAATTGTCATGGGTACCAATTGCGCCCCTTTATTAGCAGACCTATTTTTGTATTTATATGAAGCAGAATATGTCCAAAATCTTATACGTGAAAAGAAAAAAAACACTTGTTGTGGCCTTCAACTCGACAATTAGATATATCGACGACTTATTGTCAATTAACAATGATTATTTCCATTCTTATGTCGATACGATATATCCCGGTGAGCTTGAAATAAAAGATACCACAGAGTCTGACACATCTGATTCATATTTTGGTATTTTACTAGAAAAAGACCTTAATGATTATATAACAACAATGCATTATGATAAACGTGATGACTTCAACTTTTCATCAACCTCTCTTGCTTAATAGCAATATACCTTTATCACCTGCATATGGGGTTTTTGTCTCCCAGTTGATTCGAAACGCAAGAGCATGCTCTACGTATGAACAATTTCTAAAACGAGGCAAGCTATTGACAAACAAGTTGATAAAACAAGGATATCAACAGTCTCGTTTGAAACCATCATTTCGCGTGAATACTGTTCGTTATCTCATTATTTCAATGTAAAATATATTTAGCAGCAATACATTCTCTGATGAATAATTTATTATAATTCAATAATTCGTACAATGCAGATGTGCATTCGATGCTTTGGGGGTAAGTCATTCTTTTTTCTAGAATTTGAAGAACTTTTAAAGTTATTCAAGCTTTTTTTAAACGAATGTTGTAGATTTTCTAAAAGAAAATCTTATTTTTATAAAGCGTTATATTTTGTGTTTGAAGAATTTTCGGTTTTTGACACCACTTACGTATTTGTAGTAGACCAAATAATTTAACTTGTTTTATTATGGCAATTTTGTACTATTTTCTGTTTACAAGGAGAAGACAAAGTTAAAAAAAAAAGAACTTATCATTATCCTTTTGTCTTTCAATAAAATAAGTTCAATTCAAAATTCAAAGAATGAAACTTTCACTAAAATAGAATAAATGTGTATGTTTAATAATCTTGGTCATCAAAAATCCAGAATAATTGATTTTTTTCTTACTAACAAGCCTGTCAAAAATCGTATGGCGTCTAGGCTTCACACAAATCTCTGCGCATGATCACTTGCGACAGCCGAGCAGACGACTTGTACTTTCACGGGACATGTGAGGGCTTTGATTAACCAAGCGCTGAGGATGATAGTCTTTAGGTTGATTCGTAAATTGGATTTTGATTAAAGGAGACTGTTGTCGACCACCAGCGTTTTATATTTATTACCCGAAAGATAGAAGATGATCCCAGATAAAAAACACATAACATTCACCGATAAGTCGCAGCCTAATTAACGTTTTGTTATTTTATTTTTTACAATGACAATATATCTATTGATCTATTATCCGGCTTTCCTTGGATAAAAGATGACCCCCGAGCATCAATCATCTGTACTTGGGTGACAAAGTTACCGACAGGAAAAGTTAATATCAATACACGTTCTTATATACATGTATACTTCTGGGTGGCACTTAGTTAAATAGATTAATACTTTATAATGGAAAATTTTTATTACAGTGATTACAAATTGCACACGTGTAAAAAGCAAATAGGATCCTCAATTACAAATTATTAAAACACATAAGGCCATATTTTTCACAAATACTTGTCGCCGAGGAAAGACAGACGAATTTTTTTTTTTTTTTTTTTTTTTTTTTTTTTTTTTTTTTTTTGCTTTTTTCTGGTTCAACATTGATATTTATAATCCCTGTATGTCGTTCACGATTAAACTTAATTATAGGGGAATTCACAACATTAACAATTTTTATAACTTTAATTATTATACATTTAATGTTATACTAAACGATTTTATAGGTCAAGATAGAAGTGATTATCTCGCTTTCCCTTGAAGAAAGGTATTACGGTACAACAATACAATAATCGATGCCTTGTGTACCATGGCCAAAAAGCGACATTTTCAAAATAAATTTTATCTAGAAAATTATATACATACATACATGTACACTCAATTCCAAGAAACTATCTTCAAAATCCAATATACTAAAGCCATCTTTAGAAAATTGTTTGCTTGCCCTCTCCCGACCGACTGGCTAAAAATAGCCCGACTCAAAACTTTTATTAATCCAGGAAACGATTATTTTTTTCTGACTATTCTCATCCCTTAAACGTGTATGTTGCATGTTTTCTGGGATAAAAATCACACCTACTTACCGACCCAATGTTTTTTTACCCCGAGTCGAGAGAGGGCGAACGAACATTGTTTTAAAGGTGGCCTAATCTTAAAGATTCAAAATATAATCTGAAAATCCTAAATAATAACAGCAAAATTCAAGATAAGATAAAATAAATGTAATTAAGGTTAAATCTCCAAAAATTTAGAAATGTTTTCCTGAAACAAGAAGAAAAAAATTGACAAATAATATAATGAATATATTAATATATGATATAATAAATATAATATAAAATACATAGTACAGTAAACTTCTTTAATAAAGTACCCCAAGAGACTGATTCTACACACAATTACTCTGAAATTACATGTAGTATTAAAACAATGCTGGAGTTCCTCAATGACAACATCTATGAAGTCTTTGAAGACCAGGTCTTCCATCAAACTGTTGGAATCTCGATGGGCACTAATTGTGCTCCTTCATTAGACGACCTGTTTATATAATCCCATGAAACAGAATTCATTAAAAAGAACTTGCACTGAGAAGGAGAAAACACTTGCTGAGGTCTTCAACTCAACATTCAGACATTTCGACAACCTTTTATCAATTAACAATAGTTACTTTCATTTATATGTCGACTCGATATATTGCAGTGAGTTGATTTGATTTCATAAAAGTCAATTGATACCAAAATAAGGACTTGGTTTGATATATTGTTTGATATTTACCAAAAAAAATCCATTTTGAGCGAGGCGAAGCCGAGGTCAAAATTAATATTTTTCTGGTGAATCACCACCAAGAGAATCCATTTTTGTTTTATTAATTAGTCTGGATTAGAATAAATAAGACATGGAGGCTGCATGACGACACCAATCTCATTAACGAACTTCTGTAACTGAAATATTTAAAAAAAAATGTCCAGATTACAACTTATAACTTCCGTATTTTCCTTTCGTTGGTTGCAAGACATTATTTTCCGTCGAAATATTTTTGATAATAATCCGGGGATAGGTGTGCCTAACGTTTTTCCTGCTTCCTTTTCCCTTTTCCTGCTTCAGCTGACTCGGGCCGTTGCAACCATTTTTTACAACCTTACATTAGGTTATTTACTTCATCAATAGAAAATAACAAGCAAGAAAACTCTTCAGATGATGAAATAAAATGGAAACTGGAAAAGTGCTGCTTAATAATTAAACAACTAGAGTTAAAGCAATAAACTTCTAAAATATTCCAGTCCTAATTTCCTCTCTCATTTTTCTAATTTTTACCCATATTTAATCTATTATTACAAAATTCTGAATGATAGGAACTCTGAACTATTTATAGCCTAAGTTACTTATATTGCCCTTAATCTGTTGGTATGGAAATTATATGAGGTCAATGATCAAAATCTTGAGATATGTTTTTTGGAATGGGTTTTGTTTGTATTTTTGATATTCTTTATTGCATGCCATTTAATTATTTGAAACAATACAGGAGCTATAACACACCTATTATTCGCAGAATGATGTGGGAAAAAACCCCACATAGAATCTTAACTTTCAGAGTAAAACTGTAAGAACAAAAAATGTTGAAAAATTAAAAATTAAAATTAAGTCATAAATATTTCCTCTGAATCACTATAAATTTACCTATAATGTTGCATAGTTTCTTCAACAAAGTACAAAATTTAATTTAATATTGATATTTCTTTATTACATTGTTATTTTGTGAAATATGGAGATAAGGAGCAGGATTCGAGCTCAAAGTCCATTAAAACAGTACAAATTGGGAGCAGAGCAAACACGGACCTCAAAAAACATCAGAGGTGGGATCAGGCGCCAAGGAGGTGTCAGCAACCCCTGCCGACCGATCAAACCCGCTGTGTGTCCCTTGTCATGGTCGGGAAATAAGGGGAAAATCCGTCGACAACGCTCCATAATTAATATGAACTTATCTCGTAAATTTTTTATGTATATTTCCGGGAATTATTTGAGAATTTTTAAAAATAAACATTTATCGAAAATATTGCATTAATATTAACATATAATTGAATGCTTCTTTTTAAACAAACGCTAATACTCCTTTCTTTCTTATGAAACATGCAGTTTTCATGAATAACCTCTCTTTTATTTTACTTACTTCCTATTGACTGCTGTTGTTCAAAACGAGTGCTTTTGAGAACAGAAAGTCTATTTAAGATATATATCATCAAGGGATTATAAAACTTGGTGATATTTCTGAAAGACTGAGTATTTTACTATCTACTTTATTGTGCGGTACAAAATATTGAAAATTGGTCCTCTATGGAAATTTACATTTACAGATCGATGGACACGTTGATATCTGTTTAGTAATCTAGAGAAAAAGCAAAGAAAAAATATACTAACTCCTTTTCCCCTTTTTCTATATTCTATATTTTGTCCCAAGTAAAACAAATGTAGACAGTGGAATACTCAGTGTTTCAGAAATGTCACTAGATTTTACATTCCTTTGATAATACACAACTACAATAGGCTTTCTATTTTAAAATGCAACTATTACCGAAATACCCTGGTTTGACGATACTGCAACAAAATTTGGGGGAAGGGGGACCAGCCTTTCACTGAACATTTTCAACAGTAAAAGACACGTTTGTGAAAAATTGACCCCACCCCCACCCCTCCCCGATACTACGTGCCTGCTAAGTATTTAGTATTAAGTATTTCTTGAAAACTGCACATAAGAAAGTAAGAAGTGTTGTATTGCACTGTTGACGATTAGTATTGTATATAGGATTTACTAGATTGATCACTGTTCACGATTAGTATTGTATATAGGATTTACTAGATTGATCACTGTTCACGATTAGTATTGTATATAGGATTTACTAGATTGATCACTGTTCACGATTAGTATTGTATATAGGATTTACTAGGTTGATTACTGTTCACGATTAGTATTGTATATAGGATTTACTAGGTTGATCACTGTTGACGATTAGTATTGTATATAGGATTTACTAGATTGATCACTGTTGACGATTAGTATTGTATATAGGATTTACTAGATTGATCACTGTTGACGATTAGTATTGTATATAGGATTTACTACATTGATCACTGTTGACGATTAGTATTGTATATAGGATTTACTAGATTGATCACTGTTGACGATTAGTATTGTATATAGGATTTACTAGATTGATCACTGTTCGGTATCTTTAATTTTTTCCTTATTTAAAAATATCAAACATTTCCAGCTTTTTTAATATCCAAATCCTTACATTAATATTCAAGTTGGGTTTCTTTTTCTACATACATTATCTAGCAGCAGTCAATTAATTAATTAATTTTTTTTATAGGTTATCAATGAGATACCTATCTCTTTTTAGTACTCCTTGCATTTTGTTCTTTAAAATACATTGCATTGTAATTAGATAAATAATGATTAAAAGTTTAAAAACGAGAATAAGTTGTCATGGTCACTTAATAACTGTAATGTCAATAAATAAATCTCTCTCTCGATCGACATTTCCGGTGTAGTACATGTAATATTACATGGACATATCACTAAGCAATATTTCAAGCTAAACGTAAAAACGATTGCATCAACTTCCTACTTCCGTGAGTATGTACATTATCAATCGTATGCCTGTATACACACAAACAACATCTGATTAAATATCCATGGAAACAGATCGATTTTTATATATCAACTCATATCGACAAAACGTTGAACAAAGTGAAAAGTTAATTAAAGAAAATGGTAAGTTCAGATTTTTTTAATTTTCTAAAAATTGATGAATGAATATTGGGTCACTGAGAGATATCCACCTGTTTAAAACACATTTATGTTAGAGAAAATTTCATATTGCAAAGTCATCTGTGCCCATGCTCTGGAGATGACTAGCCTAAATATTGTCCATGTTCAAATGTACCAATAAAATAATAAAATGACATCTCAGCAGATAGTCGCCCGCGTGGCACAGTGGTTAGAGCGTTTGCTCTAGAGTCGCGGAGTAAGAATTTGATCCTTCCGTCGCGGGTTCGAATCCCACTGTGGGACGTGGAGACCGATCCTTCGGATGAGACCGTATAAACCGAGGTCCTGCGTCGCAGTAGGTGCTGGCATGAAAAAGATTCCTCACTGCTCAATGGCCCAGAGTACCCAGTATAGGTCAAAATTTGCAGCTTTCCACCGGCAAGTGGTGGCGTCTCCATATGAGTAAAACATTCTCGAGAGGGACGTTAAACAACAAACAAACAAAATTGATTAAGATTATTCGAATGTAATGCATTAATTTAAAGATATCGCTCAGTAAGTAGCTCTGGGAAATATTGCTTTTCTTTTTACAATCCATGGAGAGTACGTCTCCGAATATGTTTATTAAACTTGCACGGATGATACAGTTCAAGATGTATACTATGGATATTTTTGTATTCCATTGTCCCTACCTCCGTTGAGCTTGACCATCAATATAAATGAATCTTCAGAATCTTCTCCTTTATTACTGGACATCTAACAAGAAAACTTGTGGCATGATTTTAATGAGTACTCAACATTTTACCACAATTGCAAAACTTCCTGGCACCCGGGTACATGGTTAAGGCGTTAGGATGCGATTTTATTGGTCATATATTGAAAATACATTATATCTTTGAAAATCTTCTCTATATATTCAAGGACATAAATCAGGCAAACTGTTCTCATGATTATTAAAAACTTAGCATCCTGCAAAATTAGGAAATTCATGGCTTCCTAGTTCATAGTTCAGGTCCCAGAGGGGGGCAAAGATGGTCATATATTGAAATTAAATACGTTAAATCTTAATTTGAAAATCTTCTTTACTCTTGGATATCTAGCAGAAAATACTGCATAAAACTCATGTCCCCTGGATTCGTCGTTCAAGCGCCAGGGTGGGGATAACTGTGTCATACATTAAAAAAAAAATACATTTGATATTTGAAAATCGTCTTTAATTTTGGACATTTAGCAGACAAATTATCAAAGATCTAAATATATTAAAACAAATACCTTATCTATTTTTAATGTTTTATTCGAGTTGGCAGGTATTGTCCATAATGTTCTTCACAACAGTGGTCAAAGGTATGATGAAAAAAATTACATATTTGAAAATCTTCCCCTTTACTCATTGACATCCAGCAGGTGAACGTTTTGCAGGATTACAATGAGTTCTTAAATTTTTACCAAAAACTGTGAAATCCATGGCTCCTGGGTCTCTGCTTCAGGCACCAGAGTGAATTAAAAATACAGCGTTGTAAATCTTCTTTTCTTTATAGTTCTTATTGTGGACAATTACTTAGCGAGTATACTGTATGATTACAAAGAGTACTTCACATTTTACCAAAATTGTAAAAGACATGTACCCTGGGTCCAACGCTCAGGCCCCAGGCTAAGATGGTCACGTATTGAAAATATACAAATAGTGTAACTTTGAAATCTTTGCTTGAGGAATCTAGCAGAATTTTTTGTGTTTGCATGATTATAATTAACCCTTAGCCAGAATTGCACAATTCACATCCCCTGGCCAATGTTTCACACTCCAGAAGGGTGAGGCTACATTGGTCATTCAGTTAAGAAAATAGTAATGAAGATTTTCAAAGATGACAGCTAGAGCATGTCCTTGAGTATCGAATAATATGACATAAACACCATATGCAGGTGATAGCGGAATATTACAACATAAATAAGGAATGTTGACAATAAATAAGCTGGCCATCTCGTTCTTCATACAAATTAGTTGATAGTTGGCCCTTATCGTCTATAGTCAGTAAAACATCCAAATTTGAAACAGATGTGACAGATTCTGTGCTGTTTTTTATTTCGAGTTTACTGGGATATATATAGAGTCGGCATATGAATATATGAATGAAGTATAACGTCGTCGATATATCTGAACGTCTAGCTGAAGACGACCACAAGTGTTTTCTTCTTCTCACGTAGAAGTTTTTGAATAATTTCTGCTTCATAGCATAATAAGAACAGATCGACTGATAAAGGAGCACAATTATTTGCACAATTAGCAGCTATCCCTCTACAAATACAAAATCAATATCCCCTTAGTCCAGGGATCAGACCCTAAGGTTTTGCTAAGTTGGTCATTATACAGCCAATACATTACTCTTTTTACCTCTACACAATGACACCATAAGGTGCAGTACCTGACATCATCAATAATACTGTCATATTGTACATTTTGTATTTACTATCAACCCATCTTCACAATTTCAAGGTATATTTTGTGTGAAACACGTAATCACATATCCATTCCGTTGTGAATGTTCTACCGCCCAATAGATTCTAGTTACATGTACAAAAATTTGACACTATCATTCCACTAACAGCGTGTCACTTTGTTTGGTAAAGCGTGCTAAAGTTTGAAATGTTGATCACCGTATTTCTCATCGACTGGAAGTTTGATTTCAAAGAAATTAATACTACTTTGCACATGAAACAGAGAGCCCAGCAATACACTGATAATAATGACCAATCGCATTGAATGATAGTTTGCGAGTACGACATTTGTAGTAAGCAACAACACGTGGCCAGTCAAAGACCATTGCTGGCTTCTCTGTTCATATGCAATTAAAGAAGCATTCATTTCATTGAAATCAAACATCCAATCGATGAGAAATATGGTGATCCGATTCCACTGAATAAAGTTTAATAATACTTTCACAGAATATTTGTTACATAGTGCCATTGTGCACCTCCTATTTTACTTTTTGATCGGACATATATTTCGGGTTTCCCCCCCTGACATTCTTTCTATAATATTGGGGATGCCCATTTATCCACAATTCTTCCTATATTACTGAGTAAAATTAAATGATACTTTCACAGAAACATTACATCGTGCCATTTGCACCTCCTGTTTTACTTTTTCGTTTGACACATATTTCCCATAGTCCCCAAGGTTTCCCATAGAAAAACATCTTAGACAATGTCATTCTTTTTATAAAATCAGGGGTACGCATTTCTTATCCACAACTCCTCCTATACCATTACATAAAATTTAAAGATACTTCACAGAATCTTTATTACATAGTGCCATTGTGCACTCCTTACTTTAGGTTTAGATCGAACAGATATTTGGATTTTCTCATAGCAAGAAATGGACTCATATGGAAGCGGGGGTATCATTTTGTGAGCTCATTGCTCACAGTTCCTCTAGTTATATTTAATACGACACTCATGACTTAGATTTGTCTAAAAGTATGTTTGAAAATTTATACTATTGGCATGCTATTTTTACAAGTATACAGTCGATTATTAGCAAAAAAGTTCTTTTTGCAATTCGCAAACTTTAATGGGATTCAGCTAAGAAATCCATTGACACCATTGAACGATAAAATAGTTCACCCTTTAACTGATAAACAGACAAGAAACATGAAAAAATAAACAGGGGACAAAAAAACATTTACTTTATTAAAGACCATTTAACCTGTAGGATTTTCAACAATAGCTACACACTAAAGCATTCATTAAATATCGGTCATTATGGTAACAACTAGTATTTTTATCTATGATACTTTTATGTTAACCATTGAATTGGATGTACACATGTGGAACCTATCGATTTCTTATCCACGTGTTCTCATTTACAGTACATCGTACAAGTGGGAATAAACTAACACGAATACGAGCGGGAGTAAACGTCTGCTGCTACTGAGCATTTCCCGCGGGAAAGAGCAATCTTAGTAGGAACGGTCTCTTCTGGAGCTGCAAAAGTTCAACAAGAGCCAAAATGGTCGACGATAAGGGGAGTCCACATAGGCCTTATCCTATTGATTCTTATCATTATGGTTTACTGTGAAGAAGCCATTGTATCACAAAGGAAATTTGTGTTCATTATTTATGAATTAGATAAAGAAAAAGCTGAAAGTTTGACGAACACAGACGGGACTCTGAATGTAGAGCTATGAAAGGTAAGAATTTATGTTACAGTATATCAGTCTGTCGTTACAAGTTGTGCTTTATGCTTCTTTTATTATAATAGTGAACGTCAAATTGTAGAATAATGGAAAACATGCATCTTAATTAAAGTATAAGACAGATATGATCCCATAATACTTAGGTAAACAGGTCTCTGTTTTTACTTCGTTCATCCGAAGTAACACAAGAGGTTGTGGTATACAGGGTATTAAAGAGACTTTCCACATCACAAAGCATTACATTTTACGATCAAGTTTCTGAAACATATTTAGATAGCCCTTGTGTAATTGTCACAACCAATTACATTTATGAGCTATTGAATAAACAAAGGGGTTTAATTTGTTGGTTATATTCTACTTTAAAAGATTAAATCTAGTGGAGTATAATTTTAGATATTTAACGATTTTAAGATAACAATGTTTTGTCACATCTATTCAGCAACTTACATGCTGGTTTGAATTGCAAGTTTAGGCGGGAATATAAATTTTCACATTGTGTACATCAACTTTTAATCTGTCAGGAGATTTTTTTCTACTGTGGTGTTTTATCTAAATTAATTTAAGTTTTTATTTTTTACAGTTTTCCACATTTTCGACATGAATTTGATTGTGGAAATTCAAAACTATCTGAAACAAAAATGGTGCTCTCCTCGGGACACACTTCATGTTTCTAAAGTTCCAAAGGTATTACGGGAACCTGCCATCTTTACGGGTTATCGTCCCGTCAACAGGTCGTGGCGATATTACTTCTTCAGTCTTTTTCGTGTCCACAATGAAACTTTTAACGTCTGGAGCCACCTTGTAGGCATTTTAGCGATCTTTCTACTACTTTGGAATCTCTCAGACACCTACGGATTTACAAGGAATAAGCATATATGGCCAGTCTTAACATTTGGCGTGTGTGCGATCATAACAAGCATGCTTAGTTCTGTCGCCCATTTATTTCATTCCAAATCTACGGATGTTCATTATACGATGTTCTTGCTAGACTATATTGGAGTGACGTTTTACTCTTATGGTACCGGTGTTATTGCAATGTATGCCTGTTCAACAAAAACATTTTACGACAATTGGTCACAGCACTACCTCCCAGCACTAGTTATTGCCTGCTGGCTTTCTTACATTGTTCTGTGTGTAGCGAAATGTCTTTATGGGGAAAATCCATTTAATCTTTCCCGGAAACTTTTACAACTTGGAGGTATTTTTATCCTCTCCGTACTGCTGATTGCTCCGTTATTTGATAGATATATGGCGTGTTTTATGCAAAGATCCTGTTCAATATCTTCACTTCATCATATCAGTATTTGTATACTCCTTTTCGCTTTACAAGCCTTCTTCTTTGGCAGCCATTTTCCTGAAAAGTTGTTTCCGGGTAAATGTGACATCCTAGGTCAAGGACACCAGATTTTCCATATTCTAAGTACCATAACCCAGGCGACCCAGATCCAGGCTGTTATCGTTGACATGGAGTCCGGGCACTCTGACCATACTGACCCAGTGCTCTCACAGCTTTTTGTTTATGGTATCCTATTGATGGCCTTGTCACTACTCACATTCCTATATGCACGAAGATTTAGACTTAGCAGAACATTTTAAGTTTGTTATTTTGTTCAATTCGTGATTTTTAATGATGACAATCGCTCTATTTATTTTGTAACTTCATTCCGATGAGTCTTTCAGTCACTTTTCTAGTCCGATATGTATGTCAGTGTCTTGTTATGAAATGCCATATTGTCTGTTCGATTATATCGTTTCTTGTGAAGGGTATTCTGTGATGAATAACATTTGTAAACACCAGTAATTTAAAGAAGCAGAATAACTGACCAAAACATGGAATGGGACATCGTTATATCAATATTTAAGACCAATTTGCTGAATTGAATTCAGTTTAATATATATACTCAGGTATAAAATACAGAGAGTGAAAAGGGGGTTGGGGTTCACGTGCAATTTACGGTTGTTTTGCTTACACACAGAGAGAGATTCACATGCAACACCAGACTATTTTTTTTTTACTTTTATACACTCTCATGTGTTTTAAATATTTTTTTTTTACTTTGATAATCTTTCTTTTGTCAATAAATATTTGTGTCAATAAATTAAGATACAAACTTGTACAAATGTTGTGTTTGACGATTGATGAAAAGGAAAACAGATTTTTTGACGAGTGTTTATAGTTACTGGTCGATTCCGTCAAAAGCTTACGTGAGACGCAAATTTTTCAAGGGTTTGTACCTAACGTTTTGGTGATAGAAAGAGTTATTTGACCGAATTCAGTTCATTTCTATTTAATTAGAACGAAAACGCTGGATACGTAATGACCAGGTAACCATCATCACATTTACCTTTTAAAAGGTTGGTTCTGAAATATCTTTTAATTGGAAAAGTAGTACATGTAAGGTTCGAACTCGAGTGGAAGAAAATGAGTGAAGCAAAGACGATGGCAAAGAATGTAATTCGATGGAACAACTGCATCAGGCCATATGTGGCAATGGCCACCAAAGAGATGAGATGCTTGTTCTCAAAATAGTTTCCCATTTCTATGGTATTTTAGCAAAAAATTGGATCGAATTGCTGGAAATAAAGAACAATCAAGAAAAATTCTTTTTATATAAAAGCAAAATAATCTGAGAATTTTCTATCTTGTTTCTTGATACAGTTCCTTATTTTTTTCACGAATCCACGGGAAAGTATGTAGATTATTTTACATGTCTGACAGATGCTACATTGTAGATTCTTTTTGTCAAGTTTAGTTTCCAATTCTGGCCATTAAATCAATAAAAGACCTCCCATTCTAGCAAGGCTATGGATTTTGTGTCATTTTGGCTCTCGCCTACACGCACGTTAATAGATTCCTTCCACTGTAAGTCATTGTTCCGGGAAGAATTGTAAAGGTTATCTATAATTCAGAGATGGATTGTGATGTAATTGGGCTCATATTACGAATGATCCTTGACGCATATGACCACATACTTGAATTGGGGAAGACTCTCACTGTTGTCTTAAAGCTTGCTTAATTATTTTGCAAAATATTTACTGGAAGAAAAATGTTTAGAATTTTAATTATGGGGTTATACAGTGTCTAGATAAAAAATAAATAAACTGACGAAACCATTCAATGGTTAACCCTCCTTTTTTCAGGTCACAGATGGTCACTTCGAATCATTTATCAAGCAAAGCTAGTCAGGATCTATTGTAAATGACAAAGCAAATTTAAAAGCTATTGTATGTTGGGGGAGCTAATTGTTTTGGTGAGGTTTTTAAAAACGTTTTAACTTCGAGTTTAGCACCTATTTAATATGGAACGCCCGAGATATGGTTCTAAATACTACATATCGATGGCATTTCTTTAGTTTATTTCTTGTAAAGATGGTTTTGTATTATATAATGCTGTACATATTTCTTAGTTACTTCACTATGTGATGGTAGTTTTGTATCATATACCGTGGGTATTTCTGCATTATCATAAAAATTTGGAATTCCTTATGCATTACAATATATTGTTAGATTCTAAACGCTTTAAATGTTTAATTCAAGAATCTTAATTGTTGCAGCAAGTAAATGCTAGAAATTCACGGGGTTCAGTATTTTGACTTTTCTTTGATCAAGGAATGGCAAATATAACTCACCCTGAAATTCTGCTCAGTAGCTTCAGTCGCAGCATTTGCCCTATAACGCTGTCTGTTGCAGACATGTGGTCAATTACTTTGAAAAGTAATTGACTAAATTACAATTAGTTTGAATTCTCATGATTACAATTAAAGTACTTCTTTTTGGATTGTAATTGATCAAATACAGTTTCTTTTTCTTAAGTATAATCATGATTACATTTGATTACGTTTTATTATTGCTATGTACTGTATATAAAATATACTACAGAAGAGACAAGTCTGTTTAGCCAACACTCGGCCGATTGTTTAGCCAACACTCGGCCGATTGTTTATAGCCAATACTTTGATACTGATAGAAATCGACTCCAAAGACCCAAGAAAATCCTCCGTTACATTCACGGAACAAAAAGTACAAATAAAGAACACAAATTGACAAGTGAGAAATTCCTGATACATTTGTTCTTTCCTCAGTCATTATGCTGCAAAACGGAGATTTTCAGCACTGTGACATTATTTTCCATAACTTCAATTTCACACCGCTGAATAATTTAATTTCGAAGGAGGTGTATACTTATACTTCGATTTCAACATGTAGCATTTTAAAACGATCAAATTCTGCTTTCCGGTCGATATAAAACTGGAAATTGTCGTCTTCCTTCCAATGACCAACATCCCAATTTCTCCAGAAAGCAAATATTTTTTGGTCCAAGCCTGATAATTTAAGGACAGAAAGCAACGCCGATTGATTTTGCTGAGTGTATCTTCTTAGGCCCCACTAATTTTCTCCGAAATAGATATTTGTTTACAGTCGACCTTCATCAGGAAAATTTCAGACACTTCACAAAAACTTGTGACTCTCAGAGAAAAGTCATAAAATTAAAACGCCCCTTTTCTCTATACTGTTTCTTTTTTTTCCAAACTCTAAACCTAACTTTTATGATTTAGGATTGGTGTCTGTATGCTGCAAAGGGAAAGCAAAACAAGATGCACAGAAGATGCCGTCATTTTTATTCTATTTTCATTCATAATTTTATTCACAAGTAAATGGGATTGGGTAGCAGGCATAGCCTATTTTAGCCCTCTCCCAACTACAAGGTCAAAATAACTACACACCGCATATTAAGTATGATATTAATTAAACAAACATTGTAGAAAAAGATGCAAGGAAAAAGGAGGGAAAATTACAATGAAGTACAGGTATATGGAAATATTGACAAAAGTTACATACAGAGTGTTTCAGAAAACATGCAACCATATCGATTGATTACATTTTACTGGTGTTTCATCCAATACCACCCACAAACATATCAAACTAGAAGGCACAATTTAAGAAAGAAGAAGGTACGGTTTTGGCTTTATTGTGCGCTAGAAATTAATGTTTTCAAAAAGTGTTGAAATCGGCATAAATATGAGTTGAGTATATGAGTGTGATAATTCATGAAAGAATAGGAGGACCATTCTGGAAATATGACGCCATTAATTTCGTCTTTTTCTAAGTTTTTCAAGTTTTAAGCTTGACGATAAAATGCTATGAATCTACAAATATACTTTAAAATTCCAAGTTGGAAAATATCTTTTGCTTTGAAAATGTTATTTACAATTTATTTTATCAGAGTTTTCAAATGTGAAGCGCATTGAAATGTAAATTATAGGCAATTTTTTACTACAACACCCCTCCTTCTCCCCCTTACTTTTTTGCGACACAGACTATTCGAGCTTGATGAAACATCGGATACATTGCAGATATAATTAGTCCATTGAATTCCTGAAGTACTAATTTGTTAATTCGTGTATACATTTTAAATATTGACTATTAGTATGTTTTGTATTTAAGTAAAACTTACTTAGGATTTTATTCTCCCGTGTCCGGTAAGTAGTCCACACTACAGGCCCTTAGTAGATCGCTTTAAAAAATTAAGGTGTTAAAAAAAAAATACTTTTATCTTTTTATACACCCCAATTTTTTTTAAGTCGGATTTAAGCGATCTAAAGGCCTGTGGTCCATACATATGCATTCATATTTCATATATACCTGGATATGAAATTCATTTGACATTGAAGTTTACTTTTATTTAATGAATTTTTATTTTACTCACAATAGCGTATGTTCAACTCTTCTGTGATATAAATGGAATATTTATAGTTTAAATTTTTTTTTTAAAAAAAAGGAGTGTGTGGGGATACCCCCTTTCACTTTTTCACTTTCGATACTTACTTTGAATATATTATAGTATTCAGTTCATCATCATTTATTTGGTATCATATGTCATCAGTTCTCGAGTTCATAGGCAAGTCTGAGTGTAAATGTATCTGTGTATTCGTGAAAAAAAACATAATTTTTCGGAAAACAGGAGGAATGTCAACTTAAGGGAGGGAAAACAAACATATCCCACATTTTTAGAGTTGTTCCTCTTTGACCAGTGAGCTTCTGAGGACGGTATCGATAATTACATTGTAAAATATGTTTTGTTCTGTTTTTCTTATTTGTTTGTTTGCTTGTTTGTTTTTTTATATATTAAAGAAGAACAAAAAATATTCATTTGGTGAATACATGATTATAAGACAGACCTGTAATCGGAATGTTATGTAGCCAACTGTAACGGAAAAAAAATGTAACAAAAACTTTCAGATGGAAAATGCTGTGCTTTGATCACGGATACGATTTACATAATATGAAATTAAAGAAATTTAAGATAAAACTACAAATAGTAAAATTACTAAATTTCTACATAAAGCTTCTGGTTCATCGATAGGCGTGATTTTAAAAAATCACGTGCGGGACGGGAGACAGAGAGAGAGAGAGAGGAAGACAGGCCCGTAGGAAGCAGTTTTAGTTTGGGGGGGGGGGCACAGCCATACATTTTTCAGTTGACAGTTAAGGGGGCACTACCAAAAATTTCCTGACAAGCAAAAAAGAAAAAGAAAAAAAAAGGTCATCAGACATTTAAATTGAGGGGGCACAGGCATATAGTATCTATGTTTATTATAGTAATCTATATATCGGCAAAATTAAATGGGGGAGGGCACGCCCCCCCCCCCCGGTTCGGACCTACGGCCATGAAAGAAGTAGGCGGGACTTAAAGATAGCACGCGAATTTACGGAATCAAAAGCATGTAAATATAAGGAATAACTGTCTGGGGTTTTTTTTGGGGGGGGGGGTTATGATGATGATCAAGCATGCACTTAATAATTGGCTTGCATGATAATAATATGCATAAACGCCGCCTTAATTATCACCTATAGTCTTTTTTTATAAGCCAATAATAGCTGCTTGATCACATCATAAAAAAACCCCCAAAAATAGTTATTCCTTAATACATTTTTCTTTTAAGAAATGAGTTACCAACGTTGTCATTTTTTGTCAAAAAAAAAGCATTTCATGAAAAAAAAAATTTGCATAAAAAAAATTCTATGATGACTCACTCGTGGTCAAATACTGCAGCAAACATCGGAAATTGAATTCCGAGACCAGCTTGACTTCTAAGTTTTCAAGCAGCCAATCAGATTTGGTTTAACATAGTATCTAAGGCGCGTGTTGCTATTGACAAAACATGGCAGGTGTCTGGACAAGTTATCGTTAAAATTTGTATAAGCTCTTTTTGAAAGATCCCAAGTTAATATTCTAACTGAAGACATATGACGTATTAAAGGTAATGAAGATGCTAATAAGCGGTTTTTAATGAATGACGTACCTTTTTATCCTTAAAAAAATAAGATATGAAGGATGCATGCAACGTTGCATATAGAAAAAAAATAGATGCAGATCACAATCGTGTACTAGAAATTGCATTATTGTTTAGAAAGCGTAAAATATATCTCATTTATAATATTGTGCGGTCAACATGAAGCTTGAGAACATTGCATTAGTTGAGTTTTTATGTGTTATTACATTGATGACCTGCATGTTCTTTGGGTGTGTCATGCAGGTCCAGTACAGACTGTACAATCTCTAGATTTAGCTATATAGCTCTAATTACTTTATTAAGCTATGTAGAATAGCTTGATTTAGCTATTTTATCTCACTTTTTTCTGACATGTGTTATTTTTTTTTTAGCATATACAAAAAGTCACACCTAAGTGCTGTGATATTGTTCAACCTTAAATTGTTCTGAATTTAAAACAATGCATGTTAAAATATTGCTCATCAAATTGTGTTTCCTTGAGAGACTTTTTACTGAAAGTTTTGGGACTATATAAAACAATGAATTTGTGACCACACAGGTACTTCTTGAATGAAATTATAAAGGAGGTCAATTATAGTAAACAAGATTATTGATTGGTAATAATTCAGCACAATGTGAAGCAATATTACTTATCCACGTCTCAACACACACAAGTTGGTGTACAGTTATCCCAACAATGGAAAATCATCTTTTGCTTAAAAGTATTCAAAAGCTGCAATGTTAAAACTACCGGTGTCTTTGATTTGGGTTGCTTTTTTGATAACATATAGTACATGCATACATGAATTGTCAAATACCTGCAATTTTTTTGTCTATTTCTTATTGAAAACTGCATATAAATACCTATATCAAGCTATTTTGAATAGCTTAATAAAGCTATATTGCTATTTCAATCTATAAAGCTAAATCAAGAGATTGTACTGGATTGGTGTATAAAAGAGCATTATAAGAGCATATGGAACAATGACAAGATACCTCTTTGATTGAGTGTGTGATTACTGTTTTATATATGACTATAGTTAAATTTCTATAATTTCAGTGACAGAATGACAGCTGGATCTATCCCAGTACCTGCTATTATTCCTATTAGGACACCTTTACCTGGTCGGTCCAAACTCTCCATTGACTCAAACACCAAAATTGAACTTTCCATTGGTAGGTGTCTAGTCATGTGATAGATTACTGAGTGAACTTCATTCAAATTTCTAGTTACATAAAATTTTACAATTATTTTAATTAAAAGTTATACTCATTCTTGCAGTTTTTTTTATGGTTGATCATAAATTTATTTAAAAGCTGAATTCCCTCTCCTTACCAAATTTAGACTTGTGCTGTTTAAAAAAAAAAAAATCATTTTTAGCTGCTGTTCACGTTTTTCTTTGCAATTTACATTTTATATTGTCATAGATGGTAAGCAAGATGCTACTATATATTACACAATAAATGGAACAAAACCAGACCCATTTCCCAAAGTTGGAGTGGAAAGATGTACAATGCAGTACATGGGTCCATTTACACTGCCGGCTGGGAAACAGACTGTCAAGGCTGTAGCAGTTTCTAAGTAAGCTGATATTTATATGATTTATACATAATAGATGCATGAATCAGCATTTATGAACCTCCTTAAAATTTACTTCCGATTAAAAAAAATATTGACACATAAAAAATCTTGTAATTCTCGCAGCAGATATACTGTATCTCTCTTGATATTAATCAGATGCTATGGGTATATTAAAATCAATTATATTGAACTGTCATTTTTATTGTGTAAAGTTTGTTCATTATTAACTAAGTTGATAATACATTGTTTTTTTATTGATTAGTAAATGTATTAAAATAACCAAGGAAATTTAATTTACTGTCTACAAATTGAATGAGTGTGATATTTTTAAAATTTATAGACATACCTTGTTAATAAAAAAAAAACATTAAAGCTCTTTGGATATCAGTTTAACAAGTAGAATAATCAATATATTGGAATCTCTAAACCAGATAGTGACAAGCCTGAGAGACCAATATGCTATGTGATGTATATCGAGACACTATAATGACATACTTCTGAGTGTTTCTTTGTGACATACTTAAATATTTGCATATTAGTGGCTTTTGAGTCAAATTTGGCATGAGAAATATACTTAAGAAATACATGTAGTTAGAAAGGAACTTACTACTAAGCCTTCGAAAGGGAGTGTGCATTGGGTGCAATCTTATCACATCCTTTTTTATAATAAAAACTTGAAAATATCATTTTCGATAAAAAATAAATTCTTTTTTCAACTGCTTATAAAAATGCTAGTGATGGGAATCGATAAGAATTTCATAATCGATGATCAGGCTACTGTAACTAACTAATTATCAATTATAATCGGACATTTACAAAGTCTGTCAATTTTAGTTTATTAAATGGTAAGAATGGTTGAATAACTACTTTCTGTGGTTGTCCAGCTGTAGTTGGAATAACTGTGTCTCGGAACAACCCCTAGTCCTTAGGACAATATCATTTTAACGACAGAATGTTCTATCTAGTCAAGCTGGTTCTACACTCATTTTGTAGAATCCAAAGTACGTCCATACCCCAGAATGAGCGTTGTTACCCGGGTATGAATACAATGTCTCTTCGTCTGTGCCATTACGATACACAAATAAGTTAATAGAAAAGTTGCGGCTGGAATATTTGGCTTAAAAACTATTACGCTTTTAAAATAAAATAAATAACCTGATTAATCAGAATAAAAAATTGTAATCGAGCACTTGGATTATGCCAGCAATCGACTGATTTTTGATTATAATCGATGATTGGAACACCACTAAAAAATGCAGCTTGATTTTGATTGTTTTATTTGAAAAAAAAATGACATTTTGAATGCATTAGAACCCACCAACATAATACCCATTTATTTAAAAAAAATTCTGGGTTTATAGGGGAGGAGATACCTCTCACAGGTACCCCCCCCCCCCTCATCCAGAAACCAGGTGATGATCCTGAACCGTTTAGGTTTTAAGGGGTTTATTGGGCTATATATATACATTGAAGCATGTGAAATTACCATGTGCTACAATGTATGATAAACTCTGAGGTAAACCTTAAAAATCTAGACTGTGTTATTTCTCAAATAAAAGTGTTATTTCATACAGATATAAAATGTAGTAAGTGCTTCCTGTTCTAGAGATGGAATGAGAGAGAGTAATATGGTTACCAAGGTGTTTGATGTGGAGTTTGCCCCAGCCCCACATTCAGCCCCAGTGGATGATGACCTTGGATTTCAGGAGGAAATCAATCAAGAACAAACCAGGGTAAGTGAAAGTAGTATTTTTTGTTCTGTGCAACACCCCAGCCCTGTCCAAACCTTCTATATATCCTAAAATACATATGTACTGCTAGATTGTAAGACAATTAAAGTTTATTGTAGCACTTTAGAAAATCATTTTTACCTGATAGTGATAATGAAGACAAGTTGTCTTTTTGGGGGGGAGTATGTGAAAAATTATTTCATAATCATCTGTATGATGCAATGATCTAATGTGAAGTTATAATGCAAATGTATTTAAAAAATGCAGTTTTACTATGGATAAAACTTAATACATGTATATGTTTTCTCACAGTTGAATACAAAGAGAGCAGCAAAAAATTTAATGTTGTCAGAAGGCACTGCCTGGACTGATGTCTCAGCAATGAAATCAGCCACTCAGAAATTAGCAGGTTAGTATGGCAGTAAAACTGTTTATTTCAATGTTCACTGTTTCTCAAAGATTTAATGTGACCTTTGATCTCTCTGTTCAGAATAAACATAATGCATCTTCTAAGAACTGGATAGATAAAATAAATAATACAATACATCTGTAAGCATCTCAGAATGGTTAGAATTATTGTAATATTTTTATATTTTAGATATGACTGTGTCTGGGACCTCGCACAGACGACCATATGCTGATGCCAGATTCTCCAGTGCAAGGAGGCACAGAGAGGTATAAAGAATGGCTCACACTTTATGACACTTACTGTCATTGCATGGGATTTTTTGGATAAGGACTATTTATATTAGTGAAATTTGAGACATTTAAGAGAAATACTACTTAAATGTCAGGACTGTTAATAATTTTTTAGGCCACTTATCGTAATGAGTCACCTCAGAGATCACATTCAGCCAAGCGCCTCCCTGAGAGCACGGCAGCCATGAGACTAGAGCAGGAGTTAGATCAGATGAGGTGTGTGTTGAGATTTTAAATGTTAAGGGAGATAACTTTTATTGAAATTTAAACAAACATACAGATTGTACATGACAAGATGTCCTAAGATTTATTATAAACTTAAGATTAATATATTTCTTACTGACTTTTCATATGTTTAGAACCTCTTATTACACTGGAGATTTAGATTTACATGGAAAGTATACAAATGGAGTGGATACCACCTCACCGTCCTCCCCACCTAAGGTGTCAATCCCAACTAGTGATATCAGAAAGGTATTTCTTAAGTTTTGTATTTAAAACACAGTCCTCTTAAACCAAAAACAAAATGGTCACTTTGATATGGTTCATGTAATCCTCTGAGAACGTATTTACTGCCTAAATAAGAGGAATTATCGTAATGTAAATATCAACTTTGATCCTTCTGTATTGTAGATGGGTATGTGTCAGTACTGCAGATCAGTTGTGCCTTTCTCTGTCCCCACCTGTGTGGTGTGTGAGGGACCTATACCAGGACAGCACAAACCACCTCCTCAGGTCAGGACATGTAGCAAAATGTTTTCTACTCAGGGTTTTTTTTTTTTCCTTCCAAAACTCACTTTACATCCTTTCTGCTAAATATTGTATGTATTTAGATGAGAGTATGTGGCACAATGTAACAAATTTGCCATTGCATATGAAATATAGTTACATTTGTATAGTAGATGGTACTGTATATAAGCTTACTTTTTTTAACTTTAGACCCAGTGGTTACCTGTCAGTTACCCGATAATGCCTCCATCCACCACTTCAGCACCCAGACGCCCCACTGCTAATGCCTCCACCCAGACTGTGGGCCTGTTTTACCCCTCAGACAGAGAGCTGTCAAAGAAACAGGAGCAGGAAGAGGAGAAAAAAACATTTGAGAAACAGCTGAGAGACAGACGACCACTGCTAACTGCAGTCAGTCCAGGCAAAGGTACAAACCAATCACCCGACTGAGTGTATTATATTGTAGATTCCTAAATATACGCAAAGAATTAATTATCGCGTAATTACGCGAGAAGCACCACATGCTGATGCCAGATTCTCCAGTGCAAGGAGGCACAGAGAGGTATAAAGAATGGCTCACTTTATGACACTTACTGTCATTGCATGGGATTTTTTGGATAAGGACTATTTATATTTAATAGTGAAATTTGAGACAATTAAGAGAAGAAATAAAATAACTTGCCTTTATTTTTATGGTGCTTTAATGTATGTAAAATCTCTAGGTAAATCACCCATTCGCAAATTATTGTTCTCGCGATGGGCCATTTCGCGATATTAAGTACTCGCGTAAAATAAGGAATATACAGTACTTTATAATATTATTAGTACATTTGTATTATTAGTACATTTGCCTGTCTAAAAACCTCATTCATCGTCTTTATCAGTGAAATAATACTGGATATGTATGTTTTGTTGCCTCATTTTCCCTTCCTGCTATTCAGGACTGAAGCAGCTAAACAGAAAATTTCAAGTCACTTTGAAATATTGAAAGTGGTTCATTTCAAATTGAATTTTTTTTTTACATCATTTTTAACATTTTCAGATTTTACATTTAAATGCTTTATTTGAAGGTTACTGGAGAAAACAAGTTGATCATATCTGTGCACACTTAAAAGCACATGCACAGAATGAGGCAGAGTTCAGAGCTCTCATCGGGGAACCTAAAATGGGGAAGGTAATGTTATGCAGTATAAAAAATGTCTCAAAATATTTTTATGTTGTAATCCTGTTTACATTAAACTTGGTTTTACTCAGGGATATGTGTGATTTTAAAATTTCTTTCCATTTCAGCTGTTGACAAGTACAGTACAAGAAGATGGTTACGAGTTAAGTGTCACACTTACGTTTGCCCTACGCAACAATAAAGATCCCCTGGCGGGTCGTAAGATAGCGATGAGTGGTGATTATCTTAGTCAACACACAGAACAGGATAGCTGGCACAACAGTGACTCAGAAGGTCAGTGTGGAAGCAGGAAGTCCAGGATAATCATTGTCTTTTGAATGCTTTTTCTATCATTTTATCAAAAATTTGAAAGTATTTACTAGTCCTATTAGATAGTTCTAATTTGTTGATTAAGGAACAAGTGTAATCAAGAAACAAAGCCAAGTACATGTCAATGAATATAGTAAATTTTTAAAGTTTTTTTTTATTCATTTAACTATATAACCATATAGAAAGAAGTACAACTCTCCTATCATCACATTCCTTGTAGCGAATAATCATTGGTTGTTCAATTTGTAGAGAGTGTTGAAAATGTATCAAGGAAGAAAACAAAAAAGACAAAACCAAAGAAAAAAGAAGGACCAAAAATTGCAGTAAGTTGAAACATTTTTATGAATATTTTCAATTCAAGCATTGTGTTTTTACATCAAAATCTTCATTGCAATATTCCTGAAACTTGAAAAAGAGCGTTTCAGAAATTTCTGTTTGATAAACTTCAGGCAATTGACCAGAAATTACTGAGAGAACTCGGACCAAACGGCGAGGGGGATCCGTCAGAGGTCCAGCAGCTGATAGACGAGGTCAGGAAATCAAAATTTATTATTCTCTTTGTCACCAATACAATCATTATTCCTATCTGTTCCTAAAGTTTTATTGGTAGAAAAAGGATAAATCTCTAAATTACTAAAGATGTCACTATTTTATCCATTGTTAATTGGCTTGTATGTACATGTATTACATATTCAAGAAAAGTTTTAATCTCATAAAAGCTCCAGTAAATTGTGGTTACATGTATATATAAATATTTATGGAATTCAGGTACATGTAATGGAAAAGATAAAGAAAACCAATACCAATTAACAAAAATTAAAGCATTACAGTTTGTTTGATATTATTTTCAGGGAGCCAATCCAGAGTGTACCAACAAAGACGGACTGTCCTGTCTGTATGTGGCCGTAAAGAGGAAGCGAGCAGCTTGTATCCCCGTCTTAGTGGAGGCAGGAGCTGATATCAACATGAAAGGACCATCCTCTATGTATGTGCTACTTTCCACAGCTAAACTAAGATAATTAGTACAATGTATACATTTTGTGTTACTGAATTCTACTCTCTTCTTAAGGACAGTGCAAGATATAAAATTCATTAGAGGCCACTTCACTTTGTGTGATCAATTAAGAATTACAAATATCTTCTTAATACATGTATTGATAAGGTTATAAAAATAATATCTGTTAATTTACAGCAAAGGCAACACACCATTACATGAGGCTGTTGGGCTTGGACCTTCAGGGTCAGAGGTTATTTCCGTCCTTCTAGAGTAAGTTTACAAATGTAATGTGGACTATTTTCAGACTTAAATTTTTGTAATGCAGTCTATCTGTATGAATTTTTCAGTTTTCTGTAATCTTTTCCGTTATTTTCAAGGAATGGTGCAGACCAAACCAAGAAAAATGATCGTGGAGAAACACCGTATGATTTAGCCGTAAAAGGTGGATATGACAGCATAGTGACCAAGTTTGCATCCGCCATGGGTAACTCACAACTAAAGAAAATGGTCAAACCGAAGACCAGAATACCTGCCTCATAATGACTCCTGTTTATGATAGGAGGATGTCATGTTCAGCATATTTGGTGGAAGTTGTATTGTAGGTGTTATTTAAATGCTGGTTTATAGTTGATTGTTATACTCAGAAAGAAATCATTGTGTCTGTCAGCTTGTGGATGCTACCAATGTAGACCAGTAGAGGAAAAATGTTGCTAAGTCTTTGTCCATTTACTTCTAAGTTGAATTTAATGGACATTTTCAGTATATGAGCCAATTTTTATCATCCTTATTTATCACGTTGAAGGATGTAATGAAGTATTGTGATATTAGTATATCACATATTAATTCCCATTTTTGTCTCAATTTAGATGAAATTAAAATATTGTCAAATTAAAATTAATTTCTACTTGTCCTATATATTGAATATTTGATGAACAAGATATTGTACGTTTTGACTTGTATATTACCTCCCTTTTAATTGCAATGTGATATTTTTTTCTTCTTCTTTTTTTTCATAGTTTACTGACTGTTAATTTATAGTATGTATAATACATCTGTATTGACATGATCATTTCTTACAGACATCATTCTTCTTTAAATGTTAATTTTTTTTTTAAGTTCTTTTGACTGGCATATCAAAGAGGTTAGCATACTGTAGACAGTAGAAGGCTATATATATATAACTTTATAACGGTATTGTGGGAAGAAATAAAGAGGCAAATCGTATCATAATTTACTTTTCATTGTTATGGATTTTATTATGCTTTTTCTTTTTACTATGCATTTTATCACCTAGGTTCTAATTTTAAAATAAAAATTATAAAAATAATTTAGCTATTGATCTACAAAGTCTTTGTATAAAGGATCTGAGCAAGAGCATGATGGGAAATTACAGCATGGTTGAAACCAAGGTCTCCATAATAATTTGAAAAATGTCATTCTACTCTCTGGTGTGCCCACAGATTTTTTATGCTCGGATATTGCATCTGTTATTTTCTCTACAATTTTTTGTAGCGTTGGATTTGATGTATAATTAATTGGATTTCTCTCCCCTGGATCTGACGTCATGTCGTACAATAATGGGGGGTCTTGTTTTATGGTGTTTGAACAGCTACACGCCAGACCGTAACACTTGTCTTCACCTGGTTTGTAATTTGGTAGTTCAGAAACTAGTTTCCAAACGCTCTTCCCTGAAAGAAAAAAATAGACATATTTATCCCGAATAAGTCTCCATACCACATTTAGATAGGGTTAATCCGTCTGACATACCATGGGGTACATTTTTTAATATTTTCCCAGTATGCCAGTTTGATTAATTTAAAAGCGATCAATGAAAGAGTTCTACGAAAGAACAACATAAATTCTCCATTATAGTAAAATAGAATTTAACATAGATGTGTAAAATGTAAGTTTTTCTACAGATCCAATGCTCTTGTTATTTTGCATACGTCAGAAAAATGAAATATCATTTACAGTTAAATTTAATACATGTAGAATAAGATATTTAATAAAAATATGATTAATTAGACATATTTAACTTCAGTAAAAGTGCCCTATGTTGTGACTGGACATGTAAGTGTTATGTTTCAATTTAATAAATGATGTAGATCTTTTTTTCTTTCCCATTGTTAATACAATATTTGTCATATTCTGGGGGTTTGAAATGTACATTGCAAGTCATCAGTGTAATATGATTGACATTTCGGACCACGTAACCAATTGCAATAGACTCCATTTTAACCAGTACAGTCGTACCTTTATCGGGTCTGTATCTTACTGCCTGTAGATGTGGACCACAATAATGGAACATAAAAGGGTTGGGTGTTTTGCTTTCTTTGAATTGTAACAACGGTAGAATGTCTTTCCCGTCGAGGATTCTATCCTTTGGAATTTTGCCACCGATTAGACCGACAATGGTGTTGAACATATCCATCTGCTGTGTTGGTTCTTCTATAACTTTACCCCGAGGTAACACCCCAGGAAACCGGATAACAGTTGGCACACGTATGCCCCCATCAACAGCAGGATGGGCTTTTCCACCTATAAAAATAACAACTCATTAAATTAATATATAAGTATATTTTTTCGTGAGCAATGGAATATGAGATTGAAGAAAAATTTGAAATACCGCACCCCGGAAAGGCGAATTGGAGCCCCCATCGCTTTGGCCATTCATCCCCGTTTCCTCTAAATGGGCCCCGTTGTCAGAAGTGAAGTATATCATCGTGTTTCTGCCAAAACCAAACTTGTCAAGAGCATTCATAATGTCACCTATTCCAGAGTCTATTTCTTCGATGGCGTCGCCATATCGACCGTGCTGCGATTTCCCACGAAATTTTTTTAATGTCTTTAAAGCAGTATGCACATGATCCCAAGAAACAACCAACAAAAATGGGTTGTTGTCGCGTTCTCTCTCCTTCAGGAACTTAATTGATTCCTGGGTGTACCGGTAGGAGAGGGTTTCTAAGTGAATTGGTTGTTCAACAAGCTCAAAATCTCGATACAGAAGTCCATTTAACCTTGTCATATTGTTGAAAACAAACACTATATAAATCATTGGTGAAATCATCAAGAATAATAGAAAGACACATAACCCTCGTCCAATTAGACCAACCTTCACCAAGAATATCAACGATAACAATCCGACAAAAAGCACAGCGGCCATTTCTTTGTATATATTTGGCCTCTGAGAAAGCAGCACTCGGTCTCCTTCGTTGCTCCAGTCTTTCATGTTTGTAAGAATGTGGCCATAATAGAAATCAAAACCTCGATTTCGAGGATGAAATGCCATATCTCCTCTGTAGTCTTTGTTCAATCCTAAATGCCATTTGCCTGAAAAGTAAAATAAATGCATATAATAAGAAAATCCATCATCAAAGTACGTTTGCTCCGAGAAGTAAATAAAATGTAATTTATGTCTCTGGTTTGCACCCTAAATGATGAAGACATTCTAGAGAACAACATGCCTACGAGGGCTGTTTTGTAGTCCACCGTCTTGGCAACTTCTGCCAACGTGACCTCGGACGTAGGAAGGCCAACACCGTTGGCGGCAAACACGTTTACCACTATTCGACCATCCGGAAACATTCCTGTCAATCAAAAATTGAAGAACATTTGAACACATGGATTATTAACTAAAAAGTTATGTGCATACTGTACATGTACATCTGAATTGCCAATTAAAAATACCTAAATTAAGATATTTTCTGCACAAAGGTGACTCCTGAATGAAAAAAAAAAAGGTAAAATTTTAATTCGATGTAAACATTGCTTTCAAATACATATAGGGCAGACATACCTGTTCTGATTGGGAGACGCCCTGTTAGTAGAGCGGACCTGCTGGGAGTACATACACTAGCCGCTGCCAGGTGATGTGTCAGTTTGATCCCATCGTGAGCGAGTGCGTCTATGTTGGGCGTCCGCACTGTGCTGTTCCCAAACACGCCGACATCTCCATAACCCAGATCATCCGCCAGGAAAATTACTATGTTTGGCTTGAAGTGAAGCGATTTGGACGGAATCAAAAGTTTGAGAATCGTAATCAAAAATATCACATAAAATTTCATCTTTTCACGTACGACAATCAGGATGAGTGTTAATTAATTAGATGAGTCTGTTCGTTGACATTGAAAATCCGTGATAAATTATTACACACAGCAAAGTCCTTGGTACAAAAGTCCGTGACTGGATATGTACATCCACTGTACGTTGTTTGTAAACATAAGTAGTTTATGGGACTTTGACCCTTATACTATTATCTCCATTAAAAGCCCTGCAAAAACAGTGAAAAACATAAATAGCATTAAGAATGATTTAACCAGAACGGAACTAAACAAAATACATGTACAATGTACAAACAGTTCTCATTTGTCAAGCAGTGTTTTCCACATAGCTTCAAAATTAAAGAGATTGGTATCTTTTATAAAGGGAAGGGGGTGTAAATATAGATGAACACATGTATATCAAAATTACTTGCTCTTGAAAGGCCTAAGAGTGCAGGCGCGGATCCAGGAATTTTTTCCATGGGGGTCCACCCAAGTCAAAAAAATTCACCCCCCAAAACATAAAAAAACAAAAAAAAAGAAACAAAAGCAGAAACAAACAATTCCATTTCCCAAACGTGAAAAAAAAAACTATTTCGCACAAGTGATGACGCCATCACGGTGGGGTCCACGTATTCGGGAGGAGGGTCCAAAGTCATTTTTATTTGCTTCATTATATACTTTTAGTAAATTAATAACTCTGCAAATTCCAGGGCGTCCGGACCCCCCCCCCCCCTTCTAGATCCGCGCATGTAGTGCATTAAGCATGAAAATGAATAGTTCTGCTACAAATATTCTAATTATAGGTACAGTTATAATTACTTATATCTCCATATACAGTTGCTGCATTCTACTCTCCAAGTGCTAATCAAATTTATTTTATCAATGGACCGATAAATCGTGGTCCAAACGGGTCAAATACTATTACCGAACGCATGGTGCGATTACATTTAGATTTTCTGAATAACATGCGAACTTGTTTTGCATTGTGAAGGATTAAATTACACTTTCAAACTGTAATAATGATTACTGTAGATGACCTTATATTACTTTACAAAATAATGTTATAGTATAACAAACGTCATTATTGTTTTTTAAAATAATAATAATGCTTTGTTTTGACTTCACAAATAATAGAACAGAACAGAACATTTACTTTCTAATTTAGAGCCCATAACAGACAAGTATGAAATTATTACAATAATAAAGAAAAGATATGCCAATGGATAGTATAACAATTTGTAAATGACATTGCTCATTTCAACAATAATATTGTACTATTTCAGTTAAAGGGAATACTATATATAAAACTGTATGGCTACTACATGTTATCATTTATGAATTTGCCCACAGAATTAAGAGTTTCTTTGTCTTCAGTATTGAGTAACCAAAAAAGTTTTTGTTCATCATCTAATGCCGAGAAATTTGGAGATTTACTTTTAATTGATTGAAAAATTTCTTTTCTTTGATGATCATATTTTTTACATGTTATTCGGAAATGAGTTTCATCATCTACACTGTTAGAGTTACATCTATTGCATAATCGATCTATGTGACTACTGATACAACTTGAAGCTGTTATCAAATACAAAATGCAAGGGGGGGGGGGGGGGGGAGATGTTCTAAACCCAAGAGTGAAATCTAGTCTAATGGATAACACTGCATCTTGTTTTTGAAAATGGAAAAGCTTGAATAATACATCGATATTTTTTTAATCATTAATTAATAATAAAAAAAAAAAGGTGTACACTTTCTTTTGATATTTAACACTGACATTAAAAGCAATATCAGATAATGGTATACGTACTTACCTGGAAAGTGCCTATACTGTCATTAAAGCATATATACCGTGAATTAAATATAAAACTCGTAGCGACCCAGTTTCCGACCTCGCCGCCGTTATACTTACCGACCTTTACATGCTTTAAGGACGACAAATTATGAATGACTAGTGTTCTTCAGTGATTATGGTGACCTCCGATAACCCGCTGGTCAAACCTGTTAGTGATGCCCAGAAAATATGCCGACAACTTTCACTAAGGATATGTTTGTTCGTTTATTACCCTAAGACCATGCATGTTCAATGGTAAATGAGATATATAACACCTATTCTCACATAATCCGTCCACATGCAGCCTAACTTTCATTAAAAAAATAAAGTCATTATTTGGGTGAGAAGTCGATGTTTTTTAGCAAACAAAACATGGGAGAATTATTTTTCAAAATATCAGAACTCAACCATGCATGATGACAAAAATATTCAATATGCAATATAGGTAGTGTATATACCTTCGTAATTTACGTTATTATCTTACGTCGAAATGAACCCGTCAAAAATCGTTTAAAATATTGTCAAAATGAATATTCAGTTTCACTTGGATTTTTTTAGCACTATGTCTGTACTAATAAAAACACTTCGAATATTTTGTTTTTTGCCAGTGTTTTTCTCTTAATTTGTAATTAACAAATTTTATTTGCTTTAATCTTATTTTTCAACTGAAATAATTCTGTTCCTTCTTACTAGAAATGTTTGAGCTGAATTCCTGTGCGACTTAATTTTATGTTTATGAATCATAAGAGAAGAGGATTTTAAAATTTAATTTGGGAAGAGACAGTGAAAATTCTAAATTGGTTTTTCTTTAAGAAATATATTGATAACGTAAATTACAATTTTACTGGTATTCAAACCAAAAATTAATATTTTCTTGAACTTATTTTCATCCATCTAATGACATGCAGTATTTTCAATTGCCCACAAAATGCCACAAACACTGATTATTTTTCATCCTTTTGAGAGATTCACAGTTAAATATAATGACAATGTAAGATCTGCTGTTGGTATGTTTTTTTTCCTTTCTTTCTCTAGTTATGCCTCTCCCTATTTTTTCTTCTTTTATTCCCCATATGCTTTTTTAATTTCTGCTTTTGACTTTACAATCTCTGTTAAATGAAATCTATGAAATATAATTACGGAGAAAGGCAATTAAATTATATTTAATTTATGTTATTTTTACTGTAATTTACGTTATGAATGTTTTGCTTCATCAAGTAATCAATGAAGAGAGATTTATGCGTAAAATATTGCTACAAATATATAGAAGTACACCTTGTTTGTAAAATCAACTGAAATTCACGCCAAAAATACATCTTTGAGGAATTATTTGAAAGTTTTTAAAGGTAACACGTAATTTACGTTATCTGATGGCGCTTCCTGCATCAGATCTACATCGGAAGTTCGGTGATGTTAAGATGCTTTCGAGAAGAAACCAATAACGTTTCCTGCATGGTTCCGTATTGTCCCGACGTCTTATTTGCAAGATAGGTACCATATATGTATTATACTGATAACGTAAATTACATAACGTAAATTACTTTCTATCAGATTAATTGGTGTAAAATGTGTAGTCGCACAGATCAATGTTCGTTTTAATATTTTACGTGTTTGGTAGGTCAGGAAGAAGAAATAAATTAATATGCAAAGACAATTTTACTTGTGTTCTTTAAGTATCGTTGATAACGTAAAATACATCCTTAAAACGAACCACTCACCTCTGGTTAAAAGACCAATGTGTTTCTGTAGGTATTCTGTCATATAACTTTTCTTTGTTTCTGATTGCATTTTATGGACTTTGTTGGATATTCTAGTAGATATTTTATGTTTTTAGATACCCTTTTATGCTGTTTACACAAATACTAAGATTTTGATAACGTAAATTACAGAAATTTAGCGACAACGTTATTATATATTTTTTAAAAATTTCACTGTAGACAAATATCTAAAAGTGTTAAAAATCAATATATTCATGCATTGTTATAGGTAAAAGTCGTGCTTTTTAGCATAAAATGTAATTGTTTTGTTTTATTCATTGGTCCAAACTTTGCCTTTTGCCTAAGCGACAGATCGAGAAGCCATTTATTAGACTATATACTTGGATCCCAGGGAAGTTTTAACCTGTGTATTAACACTTAACGATGTTGGTTTGGTAACTAGACGTATCACAAACGAAAACACTACAAAATTTACCAATTATTTTAATAATAATGTAATTTAAATTGCTTGCGACATCCAAATAGCGCATATGGACGGATTATGTGAGAATAGGTGATAAACATATATACAAAAATATAAAGTATAAGACAGGGTAACATGAAGAATATTACTTTTGCCAACATTTGGGGGGGGGGGGGATAAGCAAATATATATTGGTTTCTGTAATAATAAATCGACATCGCTGGTAGACCAGAAAGTATATAGGTCCCTGGACATTGAAGTCTTAGATTTATGAATGTTTACATGAGTACATATAATTTTCTTATCAATAAATTTTCCTAATGAGAAAAAAGGACACTCCATAACATAGTTGAATTCATCCAAGTTTTTATCACACAAAGGACATCCATACTTATAAATGATTACATTTTGCAAATAAATTCTGAAAATTCAAATACCTGCACCAAAGTTTATGCTGATGAAGCTATCCTAGGACTAAAACATCTCTTAAGACGAACTTGCGACATATCTTAGTCTGATTGGAGGCCAACGAAGCTATCCTATCTTAGGATACCTCTTAATCTTAGTCCTAACTTCAAAACACGGCGAGCTTAATAACCTAATACATATCTCAATAATTATTAAATCAATTTAGTAAACATTGTGCCGTATCACTATATATGTACGCATGTTCATGTACCTGAACAAATGCAATACTTTATACTTTTATTAACTCTAAAAATCTACATCCGCAGATGTGTATGATGTCATAAGGACAAAGTAAACAGATATATTTGTTTTACAAGAGAGAGAGAGAGAGAGAGACAGACAGACAGACAGAAACAGAGGAGAGAGAGAGAAATGCAGGCATGTTTACGAAGCTATCTTGTCGCCCGCCTGGCGCAGTGGTTAGAGCATCTGCTCTACAGTTGCACAGTAAGGAGTTGATCCTTTACGTCGCAGGTTCGAATCCACTGCGGGATGCGGATGACACCGCATAAACCGAAGTCCCGTGTCGCAGGTGTTGGCATGACAAAGATCCCTCACTGCTCAATGACCCTAAGTGTCGAGTATAGGTATAAATTTGCAGTCCTCCACCGGCAAGTGTTGGCGTCTCCATATCAGTGAAATATTCTTGAGAGGTACGTTAAACAACCAACCAACAAACAAACAAACAATCGAGGATATCTTATTCCTAGGAAACGTCGTAAAATAAAGTTACGACGTATTTTACTTCTCAGCGCGGTTTTCGAAAGCGTCTTAAAAATCTCCAAACTCTACGTGAAGACAAACGACCCTGTAGAGTAATGACCATTTGTAGATTTTATATGGGATATATTTTTTTCTTTTAATTATAAAAATTATAAATCAAGAGGCCCGTGGATCAAAATGCTCACCTGAGGCAAATTGAGGATAAAGCGTTGATCTATTGTTCTAGTTAAATCTTTCAAATGTCTTTTATGATAAAAGGACAACATTATCCGACTTCAATCTACACTGTGTGGAAATGCTGCCATATTGATTTGACTAATGTATCATTGTTTTGAAGTTTTTCGCTTATATTGTCCAGAGAGAGAGAGAGAGAGAGAATTGCTTATGCTGTCTGTCTACAATTAATCATAGGTTGCGCCCGAGTGCCTGTTTTCTAAGTCAACGATTTAAACAGTGTACATACATGTAATTTTCTGACATATAGCAAAAGTGTCTTACAATTTGAATAAGAAGATTTAAGTGATGTTTCAGACACTTTCGTACATTTTCGTGAAAACCACAAGAATAACACTTGATCCTTGTGCTTTCTACGTGTACCATCTTTGAGTTTCTGGATGCTCTCCTTTATCAAAGAAAAGTCTTTTCCAAAGAAGAAACATCAAATCTGTTCGAACAAATACGTAATTTGCTAAATTGTAAAGTAAATATCCAGTTAGTAAGAACTATTCCGCCCCCCCCCCCAAAAAAAATGATTTAGCGTACGAATATACCAACTTAATTCGTCTGAAAAAGGAACTTATTTATCCACACAAATATTTTGTTCGTCCGAAAGAACTAACTTGTGAGAACTATTATCTTTAATGTCAGAACAATTATCTAATTTGTCCGAACAATTATAACTCTTTTCTGGGCTTCAACAACATACTATTGCATTATATTCCGTATTTAGAAAAGTTATTGCCTTCATGGATTTTTTTTTTTCATAAATTTGCTAAAGTTATCAAGATTCTAAATTTCTGACAAGGTCATTATAATTCGAATTTTGATTGAGGCTGTTGTAAGCCCTGTAACATCAACTTATTTGTCAGTATCCTGCTCCTGTTTAAAGTTGATAGTACTCAGACTATGCTCTTGCGTACCGAATAAGTTGGAGACAAATAACATCATATGCAGGCGATATGGTGAAATTTTACTACATAAATACACGTAAGAAGTTGGCGATGGAAAAGCCGATTCTGAAGTCATATCGTTTGTTACTTGGACATAATCATCTATAATAAGTAATACTAGTATATGGAAATATGAAATAGATGATAAAACCGATGAAGACTAAAATGTTTGCTACAAAACAACCCATAAATAAATCACATGACAGCAGGTTTTCTTCCTCCAGAAAGAAGAAAAAAATCAAACTGTACATGTTAGTTAACTTGTTTGTTGTGTGAAAAAATTGTCTAACCGTTTCCTCGGCTTCACCTCATTCAATAATGGTTTCTTGGCTTCACCTAATGATTTACAAGGTGAAAATTTTAGTTACCCTCAAAACCATGTAGGCCTAATATTTTTATATTGTCGACACAAAAATAAATCCTGTTATGACTTTCTTATCAATGATTTACATACTAAAATATAGCAGCATTATGGGACACATTTTTTTTATTGCTAAATTAAGCAAAAATTGTGCTGAAATGTCACAGTTCCCAGTCTATCTATCTATTAAATTCCTTTTAAACTAATTTTTACAATAAATGACATTCTTTGGTAGTAATTCTGTCTTTAATGTGTTATTTCACAAAAAAAGCTCAGCATAATGAAGAGCATATTGAATCTCTTAAAATGTTTTGCTGACACTTGTCCGATTTTTCAGTACAGTATAACAGTAACGATCAGGATTGAAGTAAGGGGGGCGATACTGTGCTGCACCAAACCTATATAAAAAGGAGAAAAAGACAATGTGTTATAGGGGTTGATTGAAAATTTAAAATTTCAACAAAACTCTGGCAAGAATTTTCATGTCCTACCATGAATATGGCCAGGGCATATAGTGTTTGTATTGTCCGTCCTCTGTTTCTCTGTCCTTCCATCTTTCCGTCACATTTTGCATTTAACTCAGTTTCAAAGAAACTATTCAAGATATTTTTTTTTATAAAATTTCATATGCTGATACATATTGATGACAGCTATTCAAGTGCATCAACATTTTTGACTTTGGTCTTTCCTTTGAACCTTGACCTCACTAATCTTAAATTAGTGTTTAGCTCAATTTCAAGATATTTTTTATCAATCTCTATACGCTGATATATACTGATGAGAATTATTCAACTTCATCATCATTTTTTACCTTGACCTTTCCTTTGACCTTGACTTCACTTTTCTTAAGATTGTGTATAGATAAGATTCAAAGTCACTATTCAAGATATTTTTATAAAACTTTCTATGTACACACATACTGATGAGAGCTATTCAACTGCATTTTCTGACCTTGACCCTTTCTTTGACCTTGACCTCACTTTTTTAAATTAGTGATTATTTCAAAGAAACGTAAGATATTTTTATCAAACCTTGCTGCTTATAAATATTGATCAGAACTCTTCAACAGCATCAGCATTTTTGACCTTGACCTTTCCTTTGACATTGCCCTCATTTTTCTCAAATTTGTGTTTAGCTCAGTTTAAAAGAAAATTTTCAGGTATTTTTATGCACTGATACATTATTTGGTGAAAATTTATCAACAGTGTCCAATTTCTTTTTTTACCTTGACTTTCCCAATGACCTTTCACTTTACTATTTATTTGAATATTAAACTCAGTTTTAAAAAAAATTTTCAAGGTACATGTATTTTCATCAAACTTCGTACACTAATACAATTTTTTATGTTGCATTACTAATGAAACCTGGGCAGGGCATTCATGTCCTATGGACATATTTCTAGTTTAATTTTTCATTCACCTAAAGATCAGGCCTGGAGGTTATAAAACTTTGAGTACATACTCTGTGCTCAAACTCATACTCCGTTCTCTAAAACCTTACTCATACTCAAATTTTATATACAAATTAGAGAGGAATTTTTAGCATGAGTATGGTTTTGGAGTATGGAGTTTGAGTTTGAGCACTGAGTACATACTTAGAAAGTTTTATAACCTCCAGGCCAGGTCTTACTCATTGCTAAGGATTTGAGTAAGAATATTTTTAATTAAATACATGTACATCCTGCAGTTATACTATGATTTTTTTTTAATGTACACTGGAAATTTGACAGATTTACCCACTTAGACCCTGCAGTATGCTCATTTGAATATTCTTTGTTTTTGACATTGACCTTCCTTTTACTGATATAAACTCTCCACCAGTATAGTAGAGAGAAATTACCTATGTAATCTATATTAAGAGTACTCATATATTTTTATCATTTACAATTAAAAACACATTTGAGATTAATGAAATCAGTTTGATTAAAAGTAAAAATGATAAATAAATGTAACACTTACACATGCTGTGTGAACCTATTGAGGGGATAAAGAAAAGAGACCATTGACAAATCTTTACTTAATAGTAAAATGTTTTGACTAATGCATATCCAATTTGTATAAAATGAGTATTCCTCAAACATTTCCCCTTTTTGTCTTGAAATATCAATTTAGTTTATCAAATCAAGTTTGAAATGTGTAGCATATTGCAGCTAAATATGGAACTTGTAGCAAAGCTGTATATCAATCAATTTGTTAATTTGAATATTTTGCATAGTTAATTTCTGGAGTGAAGGACAACTTAATCGAAAAAATTTATTTTCACAAAGAAAGTTACAAAATGTAAAAAAGAAAAAAAAAACATTTTCTATAGAGGAAAGGAGAATTTTACTTTGTTTAACACAGGAACTGGTGTCTAGAGTTTTGCCTGCCACCTGCTCCAGAATGGTCCATTTCTCCTGACCTAAACCACATAGCTGCTCAACAGTGACAGCCTGGGCCTGCTCCAGACTGAAGTATCTCAGCTGATCACTGCTCAGTGCCTAGAAGTCATTTAAAATACATCTTGCTGAGTCACATGCACATTAATGAAAGTATAAATAGGTATCAATGGAAGGTATATTGTTTCTTGTTCTTCTGTAATTCTAAATAATTTGTTTCGAGTATATATATGATTAAAAAATAAAGTACATAGGGAATTATTATGCCAGGTTTGGTCAAGTTTGTCCAAATATTTGATTGACTTTTACAATTGTAGTCCTTTGGCTATATTTGTGCTTTGATATTACATTGGAAACACTTGCCAAATTCATAAAAGGTTTAGCAAACAGACTTTGGGGATAAAATTGAGTTTGTTGAACAGAAGTTATATGTCGAATCAGAAATATCACTCAAAACTATCAGTAGATTATCTATAATTAGGTTTAGGTAGTTAATTGCTATACAGCTGCTCTTGAAAAAAGCATAATTTTAAAATGTGAGGTTTTTTTTATAAGATTTAAATTGTAAGGTCAAGGTTAAACTTTAATGTCATTATGTTTGCATTATTTCACAGGCAAATAAATCCTAAGGTACACTTCACAGTCATGTACCATTACCTGTAGCTTGAATTATTATGTAAAAAGTCAAAATAAATTACCATTTGTCTTACCGATATAAATGTCTTTGGTAAATACTGAATGTATTTTGCTTCAATGGCATTCAACTGTGTTTCTCCAAAGGATGAAATGTCTTCAGTTAGCAGTCCCCCTAAAATTACAGTTATTGGTATTGCAATAAATAAAACTTATTGATTAAGGAATGAATTTAAAATTTATCCAAGTTATATGAGTTTACCCTGTGTTTGTGCAGTTTGGGCTTTATATCCTATGAGGCACTTTATAAATATGCATTATCTGTTCTATTAAAATTTGCAAAATAAAAATATAATGTCGAGTAGATTGATACTTTTTTGACATTCAATGTACACAGAATTTACAATATAAACTTATTTTTCATCCAACGAAATACCATATTGAAAACAGATTTATCTGCAGTGAAACAGACATTTGAACAACAATACAAAAAAACTTTACAAACTATTTAAGCGAGTACAAATATATATGCAAGGTAATCCCCCTCACCCGAAAAAAGCACCTGAATGAATATTTTTTACCAAAGTGAGCAGATGTAAATGTACTCATTGTTAAAGAAAAGGGTTTGAAACTCTGAACTGTTCAAACCTTAACATATACTCACCAATAGTTAGATTACTGAACCTTCATTAACATGTACATAACAATACCTACACAGCTAAAGGTGTGATTACTGAACCTTTATTAACATGTACTTACCAATAACTACACCTAAAGGTGTAATAACTGAACCTTTATTAACATGTACTTACCAATAACTACACCTAAAGGTGTGATTACTGAACCTTTATTAACATGTACTTACCAATAACTACACACCTAAAGATGTATTACTAAACCTTTATTAACATGTACTTACCAATAACTACACCTACAGATGTATTACTGAACCTTTATTAACATGTACTTACCAATAACTACACCTACAGATGTGATAACTGAACCTTTATTAACATGTACTTACCAATAACTACACCTACAGATGTGATAACTGAACCTTTATTAACATGTACTTACCAATAACTACACCTAAAGGTGTGATTACTGAACCTTTATTAACATGTACTTACCAATAACTACACACCTAAAGATGTATTACTAAACCTTTATTAACATGTACTTACCAATAACTACACCTACAGATGTATTACTGAACCTTTATTAACATGTACTTACCAATAACTACACCTACAGATGTGATAACTGAACCTTTATTAACATGTACTTACCAATAACTACACCTACAGATGTGATAACTGAACCTTTATTAACATGTACTTACCAATAACTACACCTAAAGGTGTGATTACTGAATCTTTATTAACATGTACTTACCAATAACTACACCAACAGATGTGATAACTGCACCTTTATTAACATGTACTTACCAATAACTACTGCTAAAGATGTGATTACTGAACCTTTATTAACATGTACTTACCAATAACTACACCTACAGATGTGATAACTGAACCTTTATTAACATGTACTTACCAATAACTACACCTAAAGGTGTGATTACTGAACCTTTATTAACATGTACTTACCAATAACTACACCTAAAGGTGTGATTACTGAACCTTTTTTAACAAGTACTTACCAATAACTACACCTACAGATGTGATTACTAAACCTTTTTTAACATGTACTTACCAATAACTACACCTACAGATGTGATAACTGAACCTTTATTAGCATGTACTTACCAATAACTATACCTAAAGGTATGATTACTGAACCATTATTAACAAGTACTTACCAATAACTACACCTAAAGGTGTAATTACTGAACCTTTATTAACATGTACTTACCAATAACTACACCTACAGATGTGATAACTGAACCTTTATTAGCATGTACTTACCAATAACTACACCTAAAGGTGTGATTACTGAACCTTTTTTAACAAGTACTTACCAATAACTACACCTACAGATGTAGTTACTAAACCTTTATTAACATGTACTTACCAATAACTACACCTACAGATGTGATAACTTAACCTTTATTAACAAGTACTTACCAAAAACTTCACCTAAAGGTGTAATTACTGAACCTTTATTAACAAGTACTTACTAATAACTACACCTAAAGGTGTGATTACTGAACCTTTATTAACAAGTACTTACCAATAACTACACCTACAGATGTAGTTACTAAACCTTTATTAACATGTACTTACCAATAACTACACCTACAGATGTGATAACTGAACCTTTATTAGCATGTACTTACCAATAACTACACCTAAAGGTACGATTACTGAAACATTATTAACATGTACTTACCAATAACTACACCTAAAGGTGTAATTACTGAACCTTTATTAACATGTACTTACCAATAACTACACCTAAAGGTGTGATAACTGAACCTTTATTAACATGTACTTACCAATAACTACACCTACAGGTGTGATTACTGAACCTTTATTAACAAGTACTTACCAATAACTACACCTAAAGGTGTGATAACTAAACCTTTATTAACATGTACTTACCAATAACTACACCTAAAGGTGTGATAACTAAACCTTTATTAACATGTACTTACCAATAACTACACCTAAAGGTGTGATCACTGAACCTTTATTAACATGTACTTGCCAATAACTACACCTAAAGGTGTGATTACTGAACCTTTATTAACATGTACTTACCAATAACTACACCTACAGATGTCATATCTGAACCTTTATTAACATGAACGTACCAATAACTACACCTAAAGGTGTGATTACTGAACCTTTATTAACATGTACTTACCAATAACTACACACCTAAAGATGTATTACTAAACCTTTATTAACATGTACTTACCAATAACTACACCTACAGATGTGATAACTGAACCTTTATTAACATGTACTTACCAATAACTACACCTAAAGATGTGATAACTGAACCTTTATTAACATGTACTTACCAATAACTACTGCTGAAGATGTGATAACTGAACCTTTATTAACATGTACTTACCAATAACTACACCTACAGATGTGATAACTGAACCTTTATTAACATGTACTTACCAATAACTACACCTAAAGGTGTGATTACTGAACCTTTATTAACATGTACTTACCAATAACTACACCTACAGATGTGATAACTGAACCTTTATTAGCATGTACTTACCAATAACTACACCTAAAGGTATGATTACTGAACCATTATTAACAAGTACTTACCAATAACTACACCTAAAGGTGTAATTACTGAACCTTTATTAACATGTACTTACCAATAACTACACCTAAAGGTGTGATAACTGAACCTTTATTAACATGTATCTATCAATAACTACACCTACAGGTGTGATTACTGAACCTTTATTAACAAGTACTTACCAATAACTACACCTAAAGATGTGATTACTGAACCTTTATTAACAAGTACTTACCAATAACTTCACCTACAGATTGATAACTGAACCTTTATTAACATGTACTTACCAATAACTACACCTACAGATGTGATTACTGAAGCATTCCATTGGCTGACATCAGATCCAAAGTAAGACTTGGCCATTTTTGTCAGTTCAGAGATTTTGTCACTGCTACAAGTAGTTACCTTTCCAACATCATCAGCAGCTAAACTGTCAAAATATAATTGAAATCTGATGTAATGTCTTTCATTGTTGTTATTTCCAATTCCAATGACTGTAAAGCTTTTTACATTCTGTGCACTATTGCAGATTACATGTACAAACCCATAAGCACTAGCAGTGAGAGTGGATAACTGGTCCACTGTGGCTCCACATAGAATGTGTCCCAGTGATCTGATATCAGAGGCTGTCAACTGACTAGCTGCCTGGTATTGAAGCTGAGAGATGATATTGTTAAAAATGGCACTTTTCTATTAAAAAAAAGAAAGTTTGGATATGTATAGCTCTTATAACAACATTTCTAAATTATACTTGTTTTGAAGCACACTTAAGGAATGAATTTAATAGCTTTCTAAAGTATATTGTATAACCTTGGTTGGGACAGTTTAATTAATATGCTTTATAAAGTGCAAACTGGTTTATAAACAAACATAAACTGTTCCAACCCAGGTTATACAAGTTTAACTTTGATAGCTATTAAATTCATTCCTCCTATAATTGATTTTCTAACATTAAGACTAGTGCAAAAATATGTCAATTTTCCTTTCAAAAATGCCTTCAAATTGTTCAAATTCTACATGTAATGTCAAACAGATTGATACTTTTTTGACATAAGTCATTGTCACATTGACAAAACAGGTTGCAAGATTTTAACCAATTTTTCTATACAATCAAATGGTGCATTACAACCAGAATTAAATCATTATCTGGTAATCTTGCTCTCTCTCTCTCTCTCAAAGTGCATAGTTATGATGAACAAGGGTGCATCTCCCAAAATTGTGAATTTTCATGGACCTCTGGTCAGGGGTTCTGGTGTGAGGACAGGGCTCTTTTGCTTATTTAGTCAAAATACATTATTTCTTTGAAAATGTTCTTCTCTGCTCCAGGGTATTTAGCAGATAAACTAAGTGCATGGTTATGGTTATGATGAGCAAGGATGCTTCTTCAAAAATTGTGAAATTTGTGGCCTCAGGGCCAGGGGTTTGGGAGGAAGGGTCTTTTGAAACTATAGTTAAAATGCATTATATCTTTGAAAACCTTCCTCTCTGCCCCTGGGTATTTAGCAGACAAACTAACTACATGATGATTAGCAAGGATGCCTTTTCAAAAAGTATATTGTCAACTTCCCTTACTTATGTAGCAATATACGCTTATCACCTGCATATGGGGTTACTATCTCCCATTTGATTTGATACACAGCATGCTTCATGTATGAACAATGTTTAAAATAAGGCAAGCTATTGACAAACAAGTTGATGAAGAGTCTCATTTTAAGTAATCATTGTGCAAGTCAATGACCTTGTCACCCAATGCAATCTATCACCAAGTTGATTGCTAATTGACATTTCTCATACTAATAGTTTTGCCACTATTTAGACACCGAATTGTCTACTGATTTTTCCGTTTGCCCGATCATGACAATAAGCACATAGCAGGAGTGACCAGTCAGCAGGGGATGCTTACTCCTCCGTGGCACCTGATCCCACCTCTAATGATTTTAGAGTTCCATGTTGCTCTGCTCCCAATTTGTATTGTTTCAATGGACTTTTGAGCTTGATTACTGTTTGTTATCTCTATATTTTATTCACAACCCATGGATCAGGGAATTTGGTGTTTGAATATATAGTAACAATGCATTATTTCTTTAAAAATCTTCTTCTCTGAATAGAAAACTATATAATTAATATCAAAATATATCACCTTGTCTTCACTCCAGACACTGAACTCTCCTAATTTGCTGGCTGCATTAAGATCTATGGACATCTGACTGATTTCTGCAATAGTCAGCCCCTGCACAATGACTGCTGCATCCTGAATGTTCGTAGACGTCCAATTGGTCGGGGAACCCCATACACCTGGCTGTACATTATATTGTTACATTAAGTACTAGGTAATAACAGAACTGATGTTCATTCCAGTGGTTTAATAATGTATCTGCTATATTGATTTTGAAGGTCATTTTAAATATACCCCAAAAAATAAACTTTTTTGGGGCACTCTGCAATTAGAAGAAATCAGCATTTTGTTCATCCAATCTAGTAGCTAGTTATAAATGTTTTCTAAGAGCAAAATTTTGAATTGTACCCTCTTAGCAACTGCTGCTAGAGCCTCTAGTTGTGCTGTGCTGTAGCCTGGCACTGAGCCAAGTACTGAAGCACAAGCCTCAAACTCGACATCGGAGAGTCCAGCTATCACCTCTACAGACAGGGTGGACAGGGTCTCAGCATCCATATCCTGCAAGTCTGAACACTCCATGCTACCTGTAAAAGGGAAAAAAGGAAGTGATTCAACACTTTCTATTCAGAACATTCAATAAATTTCTATTTGATACAACCATAACATACATTAATATTAGAAAGTTTTTACTATTGACATTTTGTTCAAGTTAAAAATATTTATTCTGCTCAATAAAGGCGAATGTTTTGCAGTATTTGGTTCATTTGACCAAATGTTTTGTACATGCAGTCATGTATACACATATGTGGTAACAGGACACTTTTAAGTTGGCAGTACTTAGAAATATTCCCTGAATGTGAGTGTTTTTTAAATTTAAATGCTAACTGATTTGTGTTAATTATATATCATTTCCCCATTTTTATAAACTCTTGAAGGTTCTGTTGATAAAATTCCATCAATTCTTTCATTTCTGACAGCATGCAAACTTTCAAGAGCAGAAGTAGAACAAGAGGTCCATGGACCACAAAGTTCACGTGAATCACTCTTCCTGACATACAAGTTTGTGCATTTCAATGAAACTTCTTACTGATGTCTCCAAATTAAGGATAAATAACATAAACAATTTTTTTTCTCCCCAAAGTCAAATATCCTTAATAAAATATGTGCCTCTCTCACTTTAGAAGTGATATTTGTTTAGTTAAACAGCTTATAATGTTTGGCCAAGCCACAAAATTTGGTGAAAAGTGCAAAAATGCAACTTTAAAGCTCAATATATTTTTTGAAAAGTTTTGGAAGTGTATGAAGTTTTATTTCTGCAAAGTTTCTGGGGACATTTTTAAGAGTGTATGTTAACATTTTACACAAATAAAACTTCTTAATTACATTTCCATTGAAAGAAATATTGAAAAAATGCCAGTGTAACTCTTCTGTGAGGGAGATAAGAAAATTTGTTTGTGGTATGTATCTTTAAGTGTCCATGACTTCAAAATTTTCAATTTACATTAAATTTATTCTTGATGTCAACTTTACAAATGCTTCGATCCAGATGCTAATCATTTTCTGTTTAAACCTTTGTTCCCCAATTGATGATCAATTAATCAAGTCCCTTATGCCATGCTTGAAACAAACCTGAATGTACAGTACATAGGGATACAAGCATATAAATGACTAATTATGGCCTTGCTCACTTGTGATGATGGTTTATCATGTTTTTTTTCCTATATATTACTAAGTAAAACTATGACCCCCAATTGTGCCCTTATCATTGCCCAATGGGTCATAGTTTGAACAAATTTGTGCCTAGACTACATGAAGATGCTTTGCTTATAATTTGACTATTCATAGCCTTAACTTGCTTATATTTAGAAACTTTTTTAATTTCTTCCCCAAAATGTTCCAATATAAATCTTTGACCCCCTATTAGAATTATCATTTGAAAAACCTGATTCTACTCTACATGAAGACAAAAGTTTAATTATCTGACTAATTTAGCCCTACTTTGACCATCTATAAGGCCCCACCCTAGCCCCAGAAGTCAAGGATTAAAAAAAAATTGTTTATACTCATCAAAGTTGCTTAATTTTGGCTTTTCTGGTCGAATGGTCACGAAGGAGGAAATTTTTTAAATGACCCAACCTATTATCCAAGTTTTCTAATGAGAGTGTCTTTAGCTAAGAGACCTTCCAGTAGTTTATTTAGCAACATTCACTTTGACTTAACTATAGCCCTGATTCAAGGCAAATCTGTTGTCTGATTCACAAGTCTCTGTGACTATCAGTGCACCTCTACACAAAAACCAGTGACCTTGAGAAGCACTTACTAGCTGTCTGTCTCTTTTTCCTGGCAGAAGACAGAGATTTGGAGACTATAATGGTTTGGATAATGAGTTTTCCCAGAGCTCTGTTTCCCTTTAATTCCTCTAGTTGCTCTGTCTCAGTGAGATCATTAGTAAACCCCCGCTCTGTTCTCTGCCTCCTCATCTCCTTCAGAGCTTTCTTTTCCCTTAACAACTCACTGTAACCTGCTAACATGGCTGACTAAAAGTAAAACAACATATGGAAACTATTTCAGAAAATACTGTAAAGCAACTATTAAAAGTGTAATTTTTTGCAAAATCGCCAATAGGAAAGCACTTTGCATCAATTAATATACACAATCCAGTTTACGGTTTCCAACAGTGACTAACTGGTTCCCAATAATAAATATCTGCGAGCTTAAGTATCTTCAGAATTTCATGGATACTAGGTATTTTTCATACCAGTCATTTGCATATACTGTAGATTCCTTATTTTCACGAGTACTTATTATGCCAAAATGGCTCTTTGAGTCAAATCCAGAGAAGAATAATTGCGATTGGTCACTTTGCTCAGGAGATCTTACATGGATTTTAGCATCACAAAAATAAAAGCGAGTAATTTTATTTTGCGAGTTGTGTTTCTCATGAAATTATGCGATAATTAATTCCACGCGTATATTTAGGAAAAGTAAAAGTTTGTTAACAGTTTGTCATATATTAAACATTTAACTTAACGTAGGTCGCGGGTTTGCTGACGTCGTTAAAACTGTGTACACAATTTATATGATTTGGGCGACTTTCTTGTGCACATTTGATTATGACGTCACAATGAAAAAGAAATCTGTGATGATTTTTATATTATTAAATTCTTCAGTATATCATTATTTAGCTATAACTTTTCTTGGAATTGGTAGTTTAGTGTTTTATTATTTAATCAACAACTTATCACAAATAATGAAGGCTTTTTACGATTTGTATAGTCGATACAATACTTGGATATAACTTTTGTTGGAATTGGTAATTTAGTGAAGAGGGCTTATTACGATTCAAATGATCGACACTGGAAGTATTAAAAAACGTTTAATTATATTTGTTATCAATCAAATCTTCTCGGGCCTTTCCTGCGAGCTTGTAAAAACAAGTGGTTGTTTTTCGGCTTGTCGGAAAGGACCGAGAAATTGCGATTGATTTGTTTTCACTTGGTATCGCGAAACGATATGAACACAAGGTTCAACTGACTTTTTTTCCTTTGATCGTATATGAATTAACAGTTTGATTTATTAATAAAGAAGCCATTATTTAAAAAAAAAATCGAAAATACACCTGTTACATCAAAAGATTAACTTTATTTTTAAAAAGGATATTTTTAAAATATATAGATCTACAAGTTTATCATGAATTAAATACTGCTAAGGTACGATGAAACACAAGACAATTTGTTAGCGACACTGACCTCCTGTTAGGATTTGATTCTGAAGGAGAGGGGGTGGCAAATTTTACCGAGACAGATTGTTTATTTTCATATCCGTGAAGGACAGAATATTTATTTTAAAAAAAACAAGGACAGATTATCTATTTCTTCTTCAGTGAAAAAAGTCTGACAAGCAACAAAAAAAAAAGGAAAACATCAAAGTTGAAAACTCCCATGGAGGAGAGGGGGGAGGGTGCTAGAACTAGCCATGGACAGTTTATTCATATTCTTGCCCGGTTGCTGACAGATTATTATTTCCAAAATCTGTAAGCCCCCCCCCCCCCCCCCCCCCCCCGAGTGTAATGATCGTCCCCTAAGCAATGCTGTTTAATATATACCTACAGATTTTATTTGCTACTTTGCTTTCCATGTCCAACAAGTAGAATTAATGTTCTAACAAAAAACTGGCTGTTGATTACGTCAGATAAAATTAATTTTCGTCCCATTTACCCCATTTACCCCTCTGAAAATGTGGTATGTAAAAATAGATATTTTGTTTAAGTATATAATACTGAAACTATATTGTATTTAGCCGGGGCGATATTTGGTAGAAATTCGTTGATTTGAGCGCCTCGCTGAATGGTCTAAATAAAAACATTTTATATACTTGAATTACTTGAAAAAGAGGATATCGTTTTCCGCCAGCACGCTGGAAAAGAAAAATATGTAGCCAAATGTAAGGATACGTATGGCACGCCAAATTCACAAAAATGAGATAATCATAGTTTCACAATCGATAAACTAGGTTTATCAGTTGTAAACTATAGTTTACGAATTGTAAACTATAATTAACAACGTTAATCTATATTTCACATCTGTAAACCATAGTTAACGCGATAATCTATGTTTCACAACCGTAAACTATACTTAACACCGAAAACAATCATTTGCGATTGCAAAACATAGATTTTCTGATAAATACAGTTTCACGATTTGTAAACTATAGTTTACAAACCGTTAACTATACTTAACGATCTGATAAATATAGTTTCACGATTTGTGAAACTATGATTAACAACCGTTAACTATAGTTTACGATTGTAAACTATAGTTTACAAACGTGAATCTATGTTTATCAACAAAATCTATTGTTAACGCTTATTACAGACAGATAAACTTAGATTAGCATTCGTAAACTATAGTTAACAACCGTTAAATATAGTTTTACAGATGAAAACTATACTTAACGAATCGTTAACTATAGTTTACGATTTGTAAACTATAGTTTACAGTCGATAAACCTAGTTTATCAATTGTGAAACTAGGTTTTACTCATTTTTGTAAATTTGGCGTGCCATAGATACGTCTAATCTACGAAAAAAAAGCAAAACAAAACAAACAGAAAAGAAATGGTAAGAAAACAACACATAAAGAAAGTAAATTGGAAGAAACTAAAGGATTGATTCATTTGATTGTTGTTTTACGTCCCTTGCGAGAACTTTCACCAATATAAGACGTACAAAAACCCTAATCTGAAGAGAAACATGTCTAGTAATCATTTCATTGATATTGAATTATTATGATATGATTCACGGGTCACTTGAAAGCAGATAGAAGTGAATTTCTTTTTTATAAAAATTATTTAATCTTATTTTTCTGCACTGAAAACCGGATAGATATTCACGACGTCAAGCATGACGTCGCGATATTTTATGACGTCGTTCTTAAAAATGTTACATTTTGCGATATAAAAGCAATTATCCACATTTAAATTACGCGAAAACTAACTCGAAGACATATTAATTTTTTCACATTGATTTATTTCAAATCAATTCTTTGTTAAAATACCAAAGGGGAAAAAATTTCGTCTGCACCGTTTAAAAGTTATTGATATTTTTTTAAAGAAAATCTTGCCTCAAAACGAGCCGAAAACGTTTTTCTTATATAATTCAATAGAATAACGCCGAAAATGTCACAACAACAATGGCGTGTTTGGGATTAAATTACTCAAAAATGATGCAGACGAATTTTATAAAATTTTCAGAGAATATAAAACGAAGGTAGAGGACACATATAACTAATTTTCATGGTATGTTTTCGGACACTTTTAAATGGCCTGCAAACCCGCGACCTACGTTAAGATCACCTTATAGAGGTTTAACTTCATCAAGATTGAAAGGTAACTGCTTCAATTTTTGTATGTAAAATGGCAAGACAAAACCATACTTATCTATATAGTTATTGAAGTATGCTTATGGGAAACAATGAAACCAGTAGGAAGAAAATGCAACAGCTAGACCCATTCAGGACTCAAACATTGTGTCCCCTGAATTCTAGACATGCAGGGACTCTATAAACTGAGCTGCCTGGTCACCAATGAACACCTGTCTGCAGACTGCCAATTATTCCTTTCTCTTAATTTGTCTTTGCCTCCAAAGATACTGACCTGGGAGTTCTTTCACCTGTCACTTCTATTGCATGGCAAGGCATTAAACTCAGTAATACCACAGAAATACATACTATAGTCCAGACCAAGATTGAAGCCAGAACCCTTGAACTCTTTTGACAAGTGTTCTACCAACTGAACTATCTAACCACCTACAAATGAATCTGGCAGACATCACAGATGAATGAAGATTGTACATGTATTCAAAGACTACATTCACACAAACACTTGTGTTTACAGTTAAGTAATTTACATACTACTAAAAACATTTCTAATATTTAAACACACAAGTACTTGCACGTATATTTATGTAACAGGAGAGGAAAAATTGTGACAGAGCGGGATTCGAACCCTGGCCCCCTGAATCTCCAATCAGGTGCTCTACCAACTGAGCTATCTGGACACCAGCGATCAAACCCATCTGACCACCACATTCCCTCCTTAAAGGTCTTCCTCACCCCCAAGACACCAACCCAGGCTCTTCCCTGGAAGGTCTTTCACCTGTCACTTCCAGGCCATGGCATTGCACCATATGTAACAGGAGAGGAGAAAAATGCAATGAACCAGAGCAGGATTCAAACCCAGACCCCCTGTATCTCCAGTCAGGTGCTCTACCAACTACCTGGCCATCAGCAATTGAACCTGTCTGACCACCACATTGATAAATGTTGGATGTTTTACATAGATGGCATTGTTAAGGAATGGGACTTTTACATAAGGAAATATATTGGTAGAGAGTCTTACTGTATTTATGGTAGCAATAGCACTTGGATCTTCTACTGTAATCAGAAGTCCAAGGGTGGCAATATCCTCCTCTGTGTAGATGGAGGGAGATGACCCACTACAAAATATTTATCCAGGTAGTTTACTCAAAGATTTATCACTTTTTTTTACTATTAATTAAAGGTTACAATAAATACTTATCAATAATCAAGCTTGGATTGGTGAAAAGTAAACCATTATCAGAGGAATCAGATCACTGTTAGCAAGTTGAATGTTTGTCAAATTAATAACTCTATACAGTAAAACTTGCTTATGTTGGCTATATTAAGGAAGTTAAACTCACTCATACCAGTTTCTGTATGCATTCGAAAGATGTATATTAAAGGAAGTTAAATTTGGATATAACTCTGGACATAAAGTCTTCAGAAACTTCTTTATTAAGGCAAGTTTTACTGAATGTGCGACATTATGCTTCATAAAATTTTAAAAACTTTACAAGTGAAAATTTTACATTTTAGAAATGCCCATGCACATCTTTTAAAGTGAAAGTAGAGAACACATAAAGTGCATGGTTATATATTCCCTTTGTACATCTGTCACTTAGTGCATTTGGGAGATTTTCCAGCTTGCAATTTACCATAAGCCTTTCATTAATAGCAGCAAGCATTTTTTTTTTTTTACTTAAATACATGGTGACTGTGTTGATCTTGTTTAATTTCATATTATGAACCTCAAACTTTACCATCTGATTGACCAAATAAACTTTTTAGTAGTTTTGTCATAAAATGACTAGATACTTTAGAAATCAATTGTTTCTTCTGCAATTATTATGGTTTAATTAATAGATGTTCCATATTTTTTCTATATTCCAATAATTAAGACCTATTAACTTTGAAATAACTATATCAGTCTACCTTGAATCCAGAAGTGAACTCATAAACAAGTCTTTCTAGTCTTATAGGAGCTAAATTCTTTGCATGTGCTAAATTGTAAACTTTCTTCTATAATTAGCAAAAAATTAATCTGTAAAAACAAAACAGGTTTGCCATAATGATTCAAGAATAACGATCTAAATTAAGTTCTAAATAGAAATTAAATTTGAACAAGAAATAGATCCGTTTTACAAACATGACTTGATTTTGCTTCATTTGGTTGACAATCTCTTTCTTTACAGCCAGGGAGACACATGGACACTTGGCAAATTCTGCCCCGGTCCCTGCCAGTGCCTCTTTTGTCATCAGTTGTACATGAGATTTAATAAAGCCACACTTCAGATTTCCCAAAGACTCCACAACCTCCAGACTCAGACTTGTCAAACCCTGAAAAGTAACCAGTCTTACATTCAGTCAAACCTCGTTATCTCAAACTTCACAAGACCAAGAAAATACTTAGAGATATCTGAGGATTCCAGATATTCAGGGTAAAATACTTAAGAAATAAGCATTTGGGACTTCAAGATCACTTAGACATATCCATAGTATTCGAGATATCCATGTTTGAGATACCAAAGTTCAACTGTATATAATCCTCGGATATTTCGAAGTATTTTTTACGGTCCCATTGTGTTCCAGATAATGAGGTTTGACACTGTCTATATATATATGTATATATATATATTCATGAGTAATGCGAATTTGAACGTTTATAAGATTCAGTACACATGGATATGAATTATCCAACAAAAATGAATTAAAAAGACATTAAACAGGACTAAATTTCCTCCTTTCTATTTCTATTGCCTTTCTACTACATAACTTTTAGATATTAACATTTCACAATTTTCAACACTTATGCAATGATTTCACTTGTAACCATTCTTTTAGGTAAAGATTTCAGTACCTTTTCCTCAATAACGAATGCTGTCCTGTTTTGGAGTACACTACAGGGTACAGTGTTCAGGTTGATACTGGACAGAACCTCTGTGATGGTATCCGTCATGTTCAACCTCCTCAACTGATCATTGCTTTAAAATGAATCCAATCACAAATAAATGCAGTGTTAAAGTTCTCATTAACAAGAAGTCTGTGCATGAGCCAATGCTCTCTAGTAATACCACCGCTCTGATGTGAATGTATCATCACCTAACATAGATCCAGGGTAGTATGATGATCACACGTTGAAAGATTGTACTTACTATGATTTTTTTTTAATTTAAGGTTATCATCTTTTTTTTATCATCATTAAAGTTTATCCAAAAAGTCAATGTCCACAGAAATAAAACATAAGAACCAAAGCAATGCAATGATAAACAGGATTAGTTTACATCAAATTGGTACAAAAATGATCCCACCATATGGCATGTCTAAACAAAGAAGGTGCTAAAATTTTGAGCATCTGCCTTGAGTATGTTTGCTGAGAAAACTGCAACAGAAATTTAGTATGGACAGGCGTATGAATAAACAGGAAGTTGACATTGGATTTGTACAAAAATGAATCCCACCATATGGCATGCTTAGACAGAAGAGTGTGCTAAAATTTCAAGCATCTGCCAAGAGTACACTGTAAAAAATGTGTTTAGATGATAGACACTTTTCTAAGCACAATCTTGTCACACTTTTTTTAATGCATTTAAATTCTAAACATGTTTAATTTCAATACACGTAATGGAAAGTGTTTTGAACCTAAATGCTTACATGTTTAGATTTTAAACACATTTCTAATCAGTTTTAGATTTGCATTTAGAACCTGAACACTTCAATGTTTTAAACAAGAATCTGCAAGAAAACTGAAAATATGACAGGACATTATACGTTTTATTTAAACATCATATCAAAGTGCTAAAAAAGACATAACACACAGTAAAATGTTCTCACGGATTCATCGTTCGGCGAAACTCCTTTCTCTTGAGAATGGTTTTCAATTTTTTGTACAGTCTTTTAGAAGTTATGACATATCATACTTTTTGGCATCTAAACAGTTAGTAACACCCAGTTGTTGAATTGTCTGCAGTAGCAAAATACAAAGTTAATAAATGTAAAGACTCCAGGTACACATGTATGGCGTGCTTCTTGCAGTGTGATGCAATACGGTTCACTATTTCAAATCCCCCGTGATGTAAACAAAACAGCAGAGTATATGGATAATCTTGAAAGTATTTTCTATGGTAGTATATATGTATAATTCATCTTTCACATCCATAAACAGAAATGAAGTTTGAAATTCTTTCTCTCGGCTATCCAATAAATTTAACCTGTAAGAAAGAATGTACGTTGCATTTAAGTTTAATCAATATTTATGCATTTTTAGAATCAATATTTACACTCATTAATGAATACATGATATGGCACCCAAAGACATCCTAGATATAAAGCGCAATGTTATTTACCTTTATTAATCTTCATGTAAATTTTATTTAATCCAAAGCATACATACCCTCTATAGAAGTAAACAAGAAGCCTTTCATATGTATTTCACTATTTCTGCGTTGACTGTCACTCAAGTCCTCATCAGTTTCCTTGATAACTTCGTTTACTGTTTTGTTGTGACTTTCTTTGTTTCGACAACCGCGCTTATTAACGTTCAAATATGTATCATTTCTGGGAAGATAACTCTGCACTTGACCGAATTTAAAACCAAAAACATGTTCAATATCTAAACGCGTATAGATTTTAAATACATCTAGACGTAAGTATTTAGTTGTTAAACACAAAATCAAACACGTTTAGATCTAAACACGTAATGGAAGTGTTTATTTCCTAAGCGCAATTTTTACAGTGTAGTTGTTTAGAAAACTGTGACCAAAATTTGGTACGAACAGACAGACAGCTACAAACACAAACAGACAGACAAACACACAAGGGTAAAACAATATACCCCCTCTCCTTCGGAGCAGCCAGGGGTATAAAAATAATATGTACATTTTCTGTGTTATTTTATTAACATCAAAACGTTTCATTTATTATGGCATTAATATCATAGTTTGTGATTTAATGTTTCATATAGTAAATATTCATTGAAATTCTATCATCAAATGAAAAAACAAATTATCAACATTACATGCTGCTTTATTTCTTTAAAATATTTTATTTTGAAATCTTACGAAAGTCTTGCTATGACTTCAGTTCCCACTTGTCTCACAACATCTTCTGTCAGACCACTGGTGGAAACATCAGCAGAAGAGTTGTCAAGGTTAAATTTCTCAATCAATACTTTCCCCAGCATTGTATTCTAAAAGATAATGGCCATCAGCATGATCAGTCTAAAATACGTTGTATGCTTAACTTGGAAAGACTTCAGAATACGTACAATTGTAACAGGAAAGGAGAAAATGTATGGCTGGACCAGGAATCAAACCCGGGACCCCTGCATCACTAGTCAGGTGCTCTACTGACTGAGCTACCCTGGCCAATATCCAAGGCCCAAACAATTACATTCCTCCCTCCTTAAATTGTCCTCACCCTCAAAGACACAACCCAAGTTCTTATTAGCCCCTGGCAGGACTTTCACCTGCAAGTCCAGGGGTGGTTAATGACACCAAATCCATAACAGGAAAGGAGAAAATGTATAGCTGGACCAGGAATCGAACCTGGGACCCCTGCATCACTAGTCAGGTGCTCTACCAACTGAGCTACCCAGGCCAATATCCAAGGCCCAAACCATTACACATCAAATGAAAACCTTAACTTATGTATTGAGGTGAATCTCAAATCTGGGTTGTATAAATGAGGAGACATCATACTGAGTAACACTTCAAGTAATTCTAATTCTTACTGATTTTTCAGAAACAACACCATCTTGGTTGAAAAGGTGGATGAACTGAAGACTGTTTGGATTGTTCCTGAGATCAATCATGTCTGCTGCCCTCACAAAGGTCAACAGGTTTGTCACAGCTATGTTGTTGACTACATCAACTGTCCAGGTACTAAGGTTTCCCAATTCCATCTTTAGACTTTTTAAAACTCTGTATGCCTACAATAAGATTATTCAGATTCTTAACTATATCTAGAACATTTTTGTTTTAATTTAACTAATGTATGTCAAGAAAACAAAACATTTACCTACTATTTGTCAAACTTCTATCTTTTTGGTTGGAGGGGAGCAGAAGGATTTCATAACCATGAATTAAAATAAAATACCTTTGAATTCAAAAGCATAGTGCAAATGTTAATTAAAACAAATTATAAGCATGAAACCTGTTTCCTTGTGAATTGGAAGTCCTGGATAGTCTCTCCATTCATAAGTTTATTAATCATATCCTCTAACATTGTGTCCCCAATATCCCTTACCTCTCCCCGGAACAAGGGGGAGGTCATCAAAAGCTCAGTCCCTCCTTCCTCTTTCTTCACCTACAATTAAATGTTCATCAAAATTAAAAATATAAATAATAAAATTAATAATAATAAAAATAAAATTAATAACAATAAAAATAAAATTATTTCTGTGATGCGTATAAACATAAGCTAACATTAATAAAGTAACAGACAAAATTTGCTGAGCTTCACCGAGAAAAAAATTTCCTTATTCCTTTTATATTGCTTTCCAGGCAAGAATCTGACTTTGAAGCATGCTTTGCATAAATTAACCAAACATTCATTTTTAATTTGTTTCTATATATATATAACATTCTTTCTTGTATTCTCATTCAATTAAATAACCTGTTAATTAAATCATATAAAAGAATTTCTTGATTAACACAATCTAGAAAAGGGGAGTAACTCTCATTTGCTTCACGTATTACAAGTGTGTACTCTGTTTGCCTCCTACATACCCAGGAGCAAAGAAAAGGCACATTTACAGTTTACTTATAAATATATTTAATACATTTACATTGCATTATTGCATTTAGTTTGTTTGCTTAGTACTCAGGGGCAGAGGAGAAGATTTTCAGAGCATTAATGCATTTCAGCTAATTAATCAATAGAGCCCCACTCAAGCACCAGAACCCCTGACCCAGGGGCCATGAAATTCACAATTTTAAGAGGCACCCTTTCTCATCATAACTATGTATTTAGTTTGTTTGCTTAATACCAAGGGGAAGAGGAGAAGATTTTCAAATCATTAATTCATTTTCAGTATATAATGAATAAGCCCCCACCCATCCAAAGAACCCCTGACCCAGGGGCCATGAAATTCAAAATTTTGAAAGAGGCACTCTTGCTCATTATAACTAAGTACTTTGTTCATCAGCTTAATACCCAGGGGAAGAGAAGATTTTTAAAGAATTAATGCATTTTCACTATATAATCATTAGTGCCCTGCCTTAACACCAGAACACCTGACCCTAGGGCCATAAAATTCACAATTTTGTAAGAAGCACCCTTCCTCATCATAACTATGCATTTAGTTTGTTTGCTTAATACCCAGGAGCAGAGGAGAAGATTTTTCAAGAAATGCATTTTCACTATATATTCACTGAGCCCAACCCTAGGGCCAGAACCCCTGCTGTGGGGCCATGAATTTCAGAATTTTAGTAGAGAGCTCAATGCTTTTTACGATCATGCCAGCAGTTTGACTGCTTGATGTCCAGGAGTAAAGAAGAAGATATTTAAAGTTTGCATTAATTTTGATGGTTTTTGACCCACCCCTGAGGCCCCAGGGGGCAGGGGCCATGACTTTCATAATTTTTACTCCCCTTCAACCATAGATGCTATATTGCAAAATTGGTTGAAATTGGTTCACTGGTTCCAGAGAAGATGCTAAAAATGTTCAAAAGTTTACGACTGATTGATGATGAACGACAAGTGACTCAGGTCACCTAAAAAGATGCCACCACATTTTCACAATTTTTAATTATCTCCCCTTGAAAGAGGGCATGGCACTTCCTGTGAACAAATTTAAATCCCCCTCACCCAAGGATGTTTTGTGACAAGTTTGGTTGAAATGGCCCAGTGGTTCTTGAGAAGAAGTTGAAAATGTGAAGACGACACATGGACACAGGACACTCTTCAATCAGAAAAGCTCATCTAAGCCCTAGGCTCAGGTGAGCTAAACACTGATACTATATACAGTTGAACTCTGGTATCTGGAATACCATGGATATCTCCAAGTGATTGGGAAGTCCTTACCAAGTATTTCTTAAGTATTTTACCCTCAATATCTCGAACCCTCGGATATCTCAAAGTTTTTTCTTGGTCCCATCGAGTTCGAGATAACGAGGTTTGACTGTATATATCAACAAAAAAGAAAAATGTTTCAATTAAGTCTTGAAATTCAGATCCATTACAACTCTTACTTTAGCAGCAATTATTCTAATGGCCTGCTTGTCCAGATGACAGTGGACTGACTGTGAATTTTCCAGAGTTTTGTTCTGCAAGAGTTGCATCAGCTCAGCGCCATTGATTTCCTCAAACTGTGTAGCCCGGAGACAGTGCACATTAGAACCAAATTTCTCCAGTTCATCTGCAGTCAAGTTACCCTAGCAATAAAATCTCTCTTTAATAAATCTAGGCTCTGTGATATTTCATATAGTAAAGAATCCTGCTAGTACTCGTATTCAGAAAAGGTAACATTAATGGGACTGTACATACACTCAACAGAAACTTACTGCAGCTTTTCCAAGGTGTTGTTTAAACTTTCTAAAAACATCACCTGCCTAAAAAATTACAGATCAGCATTATTTTTCTTTGTGAATTTATTTAAAATTTCTCAATTATCATCTGTAAATCTGTACAACGAATTTTCTTCTCATGTGACTAAACTATGCCAGTTCCACTAAGATGGAATGATTACAAAGCCTGGTGGTTGTCAACATAAAAATCATGTGTGTATTTTAAAAGCACAAAAAATAACCTTTCAAAATATGTAAATGATACTCGTTTCAGTGGTAATGTCACAAAAAGTGCTCATAAAGGAAAGTTGACTATATAGTAATTAAAAATACATCCATTTAATTGAAATCCAAACTAAATAACTTGATATCCCTAAAAACTTACAGCCTTTTTTGAAAACTGTGCACCAGTCAAATTCCCTGTACTGATGGCAGCTCCTATTGCAGCGGCTGGAATGTTTTTGATTTCCTTTGGTTGAAAAGCTCCAATTGTTGCTCCAAGATTTACCAGAGTGCCGGTGCTGATATTGGTAAGGTCTTGAAATTCTGAATCCTGCTTCAATTTTCTCCAAGTTTGCATCCTCTGACAAGGAATGTGAACATTTTCAGGTAAAATAGAAGAATGCACTACCACAATAGTTCTTATCCTCTCAGATTTCACCGTATGCTGATATCTAATTAAAAATATCTTGCTTACAATTGTATACAATGATAACTTTGAATTGCATATTTGTAGCTAATATGTAATATGTCCAAAAATTCCCTATTTGAGATATTTATGAATTAAAATACATAGCACTAGCTTGTATAAAATACCTCTGAAGGAGTCAGCTCCATTTTGTTGATCTCTGGTAATGCACTCTTCAACGTGGATGCATTCAGTTTGTTCATTTTTCTTTTATCATTAACAATCAGGGGCAGAAATCTGATGGAAACACAATTAACATAAGACATGCTATTAACAACAAGAAGTCTGTAAGCCAATGCTCACTAGTGATACCCCCACTCTGATGTGAATGAATCCCACCATATGGCATGCCTAAACAAAGAGTGTTCTAAAATTTCAAGCATCTGCAATGAGTATAGTTCCTGAGAAAACTGCGACGAAAATTTGGTACGGACAGACTCATGGATAAACAGGAAGCTGACATCAGATTTGTTCAAAAATGAATCCCACCATATGGCATGCCTAGACAAAGAGTGCGCTAAAATTTCAAGCATCTGCAATGAGTAGTTGCTGAGAAAATTGCAACAAAAATTTGTTACGGACAGACACACAGACAGACACACCAGGGTAAAACAGTATACCCCCCTCTCCTTCGGAGAGGAGGTTGAATAAATCTCAATTCAGGTAAATTTTTGCTTTTTTAAACTTTTTTTTTTTTTAATTTTTGAACAAATTATTATAACTTATATCAGAGAGTCTGAGATTTAGTTTTGTTGCATATTTGTTGGTTCCACAGATTTTTTTTTTAAAGAAGACCATAAAAGTAAAAGAAATGAGTCTATTAATTGATAATTAATGGTTCCTTACTGTTTGACTTCCTCCTTATTTAGACTTGTTAGGTTCCGTATTTCTGTGAGAAGTGCTTTTTTCATTTCTGCAACTTCCCGCAAGCTCAGTTTAACACTTGGATCATAGGTTGTCACCATCTGCAACAAAGGCAATAACATTTTTATCTAAAATTTGTAAGTACAACATTAAAGTATTAATTCCTATCAGATGAACAATAAAACCAAGACCTCAGAATTTAACTTCCCTAATAATAACTTATGTAACTTAGATACTATGTTGTGAATGACTTCTTTCTTAGAATTTTCGGACAAATGCAATGTATAATCTTTAGAATGTTTATTATACAATAGAGAACAGCTGTGACAAGTACTTACATGTACATGTACCAGACCTGACTTAAACCAAACTATACGACAACCATTTGTTCTCTTACTTCACTGTCTGACACAAACTGCTTCATCTCCGACATCCTAGCCCCACAGCTTGACAGGATCTTAACCAACACTGGTTTTATGATGGAGTTGTCCTTGTTTTTCTCCAACAAAGCCAATGCCTGCTTTCTTAAGTCTGTTGTTTTCACTACCCCTAGCTTCCTACAGCTTGCTATAATTTCTTCCTGCCTGAAACAATACTGAAACTGTGCACCAACATGTTCACCCGCAATCAAAATAAAAAGATTACCATTACTGTTACGTATTCAACTTAATTAACTGGTTTTAATTTAATTGAAATCAAATTTTACCGCTGACATGCTGCTCATAAAGATTATGAATAGTATTCGCATGCATTTTATATTTTTGTTCATGCAAATGCTGCTGAATCAAAGATACCGAAAAAAAATTATTTTTTTTTTCAGAAAAATTTTGCTGATAACTGAAAAAAACTGGTAATATAAATGCACTTAATCCTATCATAAATATGACAGAGATCTGTATTCATAAATTTTTGTCTTTGAAAATATCAAATTTTATAACATCAGAGAGATTGAAAGAAAGAGAGAGTATAATCAACACAAAATGAACTGTTACAATGTAATTACAGAATACTTATGCTGTTTTCAAATTCATTCAAACAGTATTATACATATTAGTACATAAAATCTGTTCTATTATGAAATTTTCTAACACTTTCAATTGTGAATATAGTATTTATTATAAAACTTTACACAGTTACTCTAAAAAAAAAAGTCAACTGGTTGTCACAACAGTTGCAGATTTCCTATTTTATTTTATTTTATTTTTTTTTTTGGGGGGGGGGGGGGAAGGAGAGGGTGTACAGCAATAAACTCTTATATAGAAAAGAAATAAAAAAGAGAAATGTCAATAATATTTTAAAAGTTTTCATCAGGTGTTGTTGCTATTAATGAGTTCACAAATCCCCTACCATTATATTATTGAAGTCTACATACTCTGACTAAAATTATAGTTTTGCAATATCAAAACTTGTCCAATATGGTCACTGTAAAGGCAAGAAGAACATTTTCATCAATACGGCATCATAAATTAAAGTCTTCCGACTTCCTTTGGAAGACCTTACTGTTTTTTTATTATTATTATTCCCTTTTTATTGTACACACAATTACTCGGAAACTAGTCGACTGAATTCAAAGATTTTTTTCAGGAATGACTCAACATTTTCATATCTCCAGACCATTTTTTTTTTAAATCACTTCCGGTCACATATTTTGTCCTATTTTAATTTTTCAAATTGTCATTTTGTCCATGCATTTTCTTAGAAACAACTCCAGAAAGAGTCATGAAATTTTCAAGGAAGCTAGAACATCTCTTTCAGTTATGCATAACCTTTTTGTTTTTGCATCCATCACTTCTGGAAGTGATATTAAATTTAGCAATTTTTAAAAAAAATTTAAGTTTTGAATAAAGGTATATAGAACTAATGCTCATATAGATAATCAACAAGTACAATCTACTGGAAGTACTTCTGGTGTAAACCGGATGTAGTCGAAAAAGGAAACTTTCTCTTTAAAATCATTATAAATAGTGTAAAATGATCTGTAATTGAGTTTTAATGTTTTTTCTGGCCTTTGTGACTTTTGATATCAACTGGAAGTGACGACCTTATGGCTGAAAAAGTCCAAATTGAAATTGAAAGTTGTCATAAAATCTTTTTATTGTGTAATTTACATAAAATTTGCCTAAATTTTATTCTTATTAGGAAAAAAAATGTTAAATTTTTTTACCTTCAATGTTCATCGTCCATCAGAAGACCGTCTCGTTGCTTTGCAACGGGCTTTGCTCTATTTTTCTAATTATTATAAATTATGATTATTTATTTATGTATTTATGAAGTTGGATTGTTACCTCTCTCTAAATATATCAGCTGTATACTGTGGTCTGAGCTGTTTTATCACGTACTCCGTACTGACGTTCATTAAGTAGCTGAGGTCACTGGAGGTCATCGTCTTCTGTTGAATCTGTTTAACCCTCTCCTCTATACAAAACTCCTCAAATCTATGGAGAACTGCAAGTGGCCATCTGCAAACCTAATTAATCAAAAAAAATTACTTCAGTTCCAAACACTTTATATCTGTACAGATCTACGATTCTGTCACATGTTGTCTGGGTGACAGCTAACATGTCATACCTGTACAGATCTGAGATTCTGACATGCTGTGTGGGTGTCAGCTAACATGTCATACCTGTACAGATCTGAGATTCTGACATGCTGTCTGGGTGTCAGCTAACATGTCATACCTGTACAGATCTGAGATTCTGACATGCTGTCTGGGTGACCACTAACATGTCATACCTGTACAGATCTACCATTCTGACATGCTGTCTGGGAGTCAGCTAACATGTCATACCTGTACAAATCTACGATTCTGACATGCTGTCTGGCAAAGTAAAGGCTTGACTGTCTCCCTTGTGATGCAGTCAGCTTGTACACCAAATCCACAAAAACAGGTCTTGGCCATCTCATCCCAGGATTGAATCAATCTGCTTAAGTTTTCTGTCTAGTAAATAAAATTACTCAATATGGTTTTATATCAGAGAATTCTAAGCTTGCATTTTTGTTGATACATGTACATGCACTTCTATCTCAATGATCACTCTCATGTTAGAAGAATTAATTCATATTTGGTAAAGTCATTTTCCTTCAAATGTTTGGCATATCGGGTTGCATACATAAACATTTTTTGCAATGATTTAACTGTTATAGCCCGTATAACAAAGAATAAAAGACATTTCATTGTTTTTCTGCAATGTTGCAACCTTTATCTCACACAATTAAAAAAACAAAAAAAGCCTCTGATGTTGAAATGAATATATGTACCTTTATCAAACTTAACAATATTTGGGTAAAACTTGGATCAAACATCTTAGAAACATCTCCTTTTTCTAAAGCAGTCTGTATTTCAAATTGACTAATGGGTCCATTTTGAACGGTGCCCCCTTCTGTTTCATTCTTAAAGTCTGTTTCTTGCTTGGTAGAATTTTGCACTCCTGCAGACTTATCTGTTTCTGTTGCATTCTGAGATGCCTGTCTTTTACTTCTAGAAGTACCATTCTTTAATCCATCCCCTTGGGTATCATTTTGATAGGTAACACCTTCAGGTGTAGTTCCATTAGACTGAGTACTGTCAGCTGATGAATTGCTCTGTCCTTGGTTTTTTCCAGGCGTGGGGAGTACAGTAGAGATTTCTAAACTGTAAATCTGATCAATAGAATGTGATGATGGGGTTGACGTGTTACCAGACAAAATCTCATCTAGGACATCCCCCAGTTTTGTTGTTACCATTTTAATGAGAAATGTCTTCAGCACTGGACATGTTAGTTTTCTCTCATCAAGGACTAATGTTAAAAAAGAGAATTAAGAAGAACTAAAGAAAACAGTCTCTTCATGAAAAGTGTTATATCTCCAGCTATATTATCAGTGCAGAGTAGTATACAGGTAAACACTGGAATAAGTCAATGTTGGGGAAAACAATAAATGTTTTAACAATTATTTAAAAAAATGAATGTAAACAAGGTGAAGAGTGCTTGAAAGGCTTTCGTGTCATGGGGGTATATTGTGATTGATATTTTAAAAAAAACTTTTAATAAGCTGTCTATATAATTCATGTAACAGCTTCTTATAATAATTTATAACATCTCATTTAAATATGAAGGCAGTATATTATACCCATTACAACTAATTTGTCTATGTTTAAATACTGTTAAAATTTGAATCATGTAAATATAGACTGGTAGCTATTATAGACTAATCACCTGCATATCATATGGTCTAAAATTAATGTAGATCAATATTGCATTTTTTTCTAAAGAATTTATCTTCCAGATTAGATTTCAATACTCACACCTAGCATTCAGAACACTGGTAAGTTTATTTTTGGCAAACTCAGCAATATGTTTATATCTGAAGTTGTATCCAATGTTGGTTATAAAATCTTGTACAACATTTCCATTGGCATCAAAAGCTGTTCTGCATTTTGACTGTACACTAGCTTTCCTGCACTCATAAGGACATTTTAAGGATGGACATGTTGAATCAGCTGGTTGTGTATTAAGGAAGTCTGTGTTAAATGAAAATCAGAAATAATGTCACCTGAAATTCCAACTACACTTCTGTATAAACAATGATAAATTTAAAATTAAATGGTAATTAGCAATTAAATTTTGTAACAATACAATAACTAATATTTAAAGTCATAGAGGCAAAGAAGCTGTTATTATACCTTGGAACACTCTAGTTAAATATTTTTCCCAATTAATATATTTCCATGTAAAACTGATCCCCCATCCCCCCCCCCCCTCAATTTAAACCAAGTAATGAAGCCTTCACATAATAAAGTTTCATCTTTTCTAGATTCCATTAAATTTTCCTTTCACTCAAGGTGAAAATGAGCTGATTTTATAGAGCTCTGCATATTTTTAAAATATTAAAATATTTCTACATACATGATGTATGCGTACATCAGACTAAGACTCCAGCCCAGGATCGATTTATATTGGCTTGGCCAGATATTTGGACTGACTCCTTTACCGCCCCAGGCTTGCAGTACCAGAGTACCTTTGCTAGACCCTATGAATGGGCAAATGTACGCTGTATCCATTTCCTTACATTGTGAAAAGTCCATGGATATTGAAGAATTCCCATGCTAGCTAAAAATCTTTATTAATTTTGGGTTTCAGATTGACATTGGCCTGAGGAAAAGCGCTAAATCTGTCAAATGGACTTTACAAACCAGTTCTCTGATCCTTGGCAGTGCCAGTCTGGGCAAGGACACAAATGGATGAACTAACACACAGGATAAACGCTGCTGTCAATAAGAAAATGATTTATTTTAAATGACCCAGTAGGCTAATAAACGAGTGTGCTCTCTCAATTTCAAATTTTGTACCAAGACTACTAAATTTCTATTCTGGTACCATATTCTGAAATAATTTACGATGCTACTATGGGATTGATGCTATAAGTACAAGTACACTGAAAACTATGTATTGTTTGATAAACATATTTACATAATAACTAGTCTATAAGAATTTGAATATTACAAACCAACTGATTTAAAATCAGCCATGTTGTCGAGATACATGACGCAATATCAGACTTGTGACGTAGACTAAAGGCGGATCTACGGGAGTGGAGTAACATCGAGTTTCTGAGGGAGCATATTTCAATCAGTCGCCCGTCAAACAAGCCCGTAGCAACAGTTTCAAAAGTTGATGGATGGGTAAGGAAACCTCCCAAAAAAAAAAAATCTGACGGGCAAAAGAATTAAAAATTGAAAACAAAACAAATAAAATTTTTTTTTTTAAAAATTAACCCCCTTTAGGCCTTTAGTTCTTAACTGTCCAAATCCTGGAATTTGCTAGTGTTCGACCTTACAGCAACAAAAAGAGGGTGGGGGGCAACCAACATCTAAATGAAAATTTACTATAGCAAAATACTATACTCAGAAAAAAGTCCTCCCATCCCACCCTCTTCTCAGTATTCTACGGACCTGTCAAATTATATATTTTTCACTGAGTCACAGATCTACAGCTAATTTCAAGGCCATCGAAACAACAGGTGCGTTGGGTGCGATCGCACCTCCTTTAAAAACAAAATACTCAAGAATATCAGTAATTTTTAGAAGAAAATAAATTCATTATTCATCTTTTAAAAGCATTTGCTGCTCATTTAGCTTATTATTTGAAAGAATGACCAGAACCCACCAAATCTGGGCCCAGTTATGAAAATTTTCTGGCTCAGAGAAGGGGGAACCCCTCCCAGACCTTCGCACTTCTTCCCAGGAAAATGGCAACGGCCGCTGAATTGAATCAACATTGAGAGGGGAGAAATATATTTAACTTGACTGAATCTACAATACAAGGTTCAGAAAAAGTATTAATTCCACCAATCAATTCGAATTTGAAATAATCGAGGTGCAATCTGATAAAATTGTAATAAAGTGTACACATGTCAAAAAATTTAACATTACTTTTACCTTGGTCATAACAGATAAGGCTTTCATGTTTTACATTACATGTAACAAGACTTTTCCAAATATTCCATGATTTTCAACCCTGTGACCTTGACCTTGAAGTTTGACCTTTCTAAAATTTTAACATTGGTAAAAACTTTTAAATGAGAGAAGACAGGCCATTTGTATTTGACATGTGCATTACCAATGACAAGACATTTCTGAATATGCTATGGGTTTTTTTTTACCCCGTGATCTTGACCTTGAAGTTTGACCTGATTTAAAAAAAAATATATAACATTGGTGATAACTTTTGAATGACAGAAGAAAGAATGTTCATATTTGACAAGTACATTGGTAAGTGCTTTTGAATAAGAGAGATATGACTTTCATATTTAAATAAACATTACTTATGATATTACTTATGACAATACCTTTCAGAGAGGTATATCATTTTTGACTTCATGACCTTGATCTAGGAGTTTGAAGGACACACAAGCAAAACAGTTACAATATGCCATAAATAATTGCATCCCATCCACTAAGACACCAAAAGCGGGGGACCACAATTCTTCGAATTTGCTTGTTTATTCAGACTTTTGTTTAATTTTCTGACGTTTAAAAAAATGTAACAGGCGGCCACGAACCTATGCATTTTCTCTGATTATTAATCACATTAAAATATATTATGTGGAAATCAATGCTGTTATTTCATTAAAAGTGTGAAGATGGAGACACCTTAAACTGTACGTTATATATAGATATAACATTTGTTTCAAGCATAACACATTATTTAAAGACTGTGACCAGTTCCTATGTAGTACATATGGTACAGTGTGCATATATATTATTGTATATATGAATTTCGAGATAATTTTCTTCGTAGTTCGTCATTCGCATCAGAGCTAAGCGATATCATTTACTAAGTCAAGGTCAAACATAAGGGTTTTCTTTAGGCCATAAGGAGTTGTGATGTGTAATTTAATTGCAAAATCTCAAAGATTTTTTTAGGTATCATCCAAAAACAAAAGTGTTACACAAAAACAGAATTATGAATTTATGACCTTGACCTCTGAAGTTTTGACCTCAAAATCGATAAGGTTCTACAGGCCATAAGGGGTTATGATATTAAACAGAAGAGTGCTAATGTTTTGAGTCGGGTAATCTTCAGTCAGAAAATTTATCAAAGATGATCTAAAGTATTACACAGATAGACAGACATTTATCCAGAGATATGATTTGTTCAGAAATTCGGTCAATGGCCATTCTCTCGCTCTCTCACCCCCCCCCCCCACACACACTTTACTGTATATATAAATACATGTAGTTAAGATTTGTCCATAGCGCACGCATCTTGCCACAATTACTTTATCGATTTCAATATCATGATTTCTTGGACAAATTCATCAGCTTTCTTTCACTACTGCCTTAATGAAGCAATCATATTTTTTTTATATTCATAAATACAAAAAAGGTTAATGGCATTTAGAGACGTCACATATTCCATCATTTTGTCCATCCAAATTATCGACTGGTGAAGAACAGCGCACTGAAAATTCCGAACTATTATATCCGGACCTAATTGACTGTGTGGTGATGTGCTTAATTATTAATTATTTACGACGTACAAGTCTATAGGTAAATTCATTACGTTCTTTTAATCATGGACCAACTTTGTCGTTAACCTTTTAAAAGCACTGTAAAGATGTTTCTGATCAGAACATATTGGTTCTCATTGTCGACTAGAAAATAACAAAAACACTTCCCAAAACATGTATGGGGGATTTTAGCATAAATCTAAATTTCTCTTTGTTTTTTGTTGTTGTTTTGTTTGTTTGTTCTAAACGCATTCTAATATTCTTGCGCCATAAAAAACGTGACGTCATAATCATAAAATCTTGGAATATATTAAAAACACGACTAATTAAAATAAAATTTATACATTTAATTAAGTGATTCAGTTGAAGAAAATTGCAAGCATTTCTGTTAAACAATGGAATAGAAGACTGGAACTCACTACCTCACCAGATTAAATCAATTAACAATGAATCTAGGGCTGGGTATCGGTTGGAAATTTCGTATTGCGAAATATTGCGATATTTGGAACTGTATTGCGATATGTATTGCAATGTTTTTAATAACAGTTAAAATGCTCTTTTCTTATTTTTTAACCTCCATTTATAGCAGAATGTATAAAACTTTTATAAATACGTTGTAACAAAAAAGTTCTATTTGATTTCACTACAGTTTGGCAACGAAATGCAACCATACAACAAAAACCTTTACCGTTTGGTACTGTTTGGCACGATTGAAAACGTTTCTGACATCTTAAATTTTATATTTTACTTCATTAATCTAAAGACCAATCATTTTGCCGGTATATCGGTACTTGAAAAACGTATCGCAATACGATGTTTATTGTTAACAAATTGCAATATACCGGAATATCGATATTATTGCGCAGCCCTAAATGAATCGTATGAGGGGCCGCTTGGTATTAACTGCCATTAAGTGATATCACCTCTTCAATTGCTGATATCACCTATTCGAATAGGCACGTGATATCACCTTTTCAATTTAATTGAGTAATATCACCTACTCAAATCAGCACCTATTCGAATAGGTGATATCACTATAAATGGCAATAAATACCAAAACGGCGCCTCAGAGAATCGACATTTAAAAAAGAGGTCAACTGTTTTAATGGATTATAAAATGTCTAAAGATGACTTTTTATACTATTAGAATTATTACTCAACTGTTCTTTTTCTTTCTTTTACAATTAAGAACCAGGGGTCCGTTTTACAAAAGAACTTACGACTAAGACCAAAAATTTGAGATAATTGTAAAATCTTGCACGATGGATGTTTCAATTACAATTTGCCAGCATAGATTTATCTTTCTAAATCCGTTTTCAAAAGATTAAAACTGTTGTCACGTTAACGAAAAAAGGAGAGTTATTTGCAAAATTACATTTTGGTCTTAGTCGTAAGTTCTTTTGTAAAACATGGCCCAGTACTTTTTATTTACATTGTAATTTGTGTTTTAAGTATATTGTGTGTGTCTTATGTAAGTAATTTATAAATTACATGTAAAATGACTTCACTTGGAATAAGCCAAACTGGTTTTCATTGGCCCTTGGGTTTGGGCATATACAACATATATTTCTATACATGTAATTAATATAAACATAAGATTTATTGTTAAATCACTTTTAAAATTTATTGTCCCCCGCTTCTGCCATTAAATCTCATTCATCTGTCCGTCTGTCAGTCTGTACACCTGTTTATCTGTATAAACGTGATGACTTTAACTTTTCAATCGTCAACTTCCCTTACTTATGTAGCAATATACCCTTATCACCTGCATATGGGGTTTATGTCTCCCAGTTGATTCGATACGCAAGATCATGCTCTACGTATGAACAATTTCTAAAACGAGGCAAGCTATTGACAAACAAGTTGATGAAACAAGGATATCAACAGTCTCGTTTGAAGTCATCATTTCGCAAGTTTTACGGTCGATACAATGACCTTGTCAGCACATACAACCTATCATTGAGTCAAATGCTGCCTGACGTTTTTCACACTGTTAGGCCATTATTTATACGCTGAACTGTCTTCGGATTTTTCCGGGGTTTTTTTCCCCGATCATGACAAGAAGCACACGGCGGGTGTGACCGGTCGGCGGCAGGGGATGCTCACTCTTCCATGGCACCTGATCCCACCTCTAAATTTTGAGGTCCGTGTTTGCTCTGCTCAAAAATTTGTATCGTTTCATTGGATTTTCAAGACTGAATACTGTTCGTTATCTTCATATTTCATTCAACTAATTTACAGGAAAGTATAATATATCTGAGACGTTACGAATGTTGGTGCCATTTTACAATTTTAGTTCCTGACCTATTGAACCCATCGATGATTTGAAAAAAGAAAAAAAAACTCGCAAAATGTGTGATTTTGGTATGAATGGATAGGTTTTGAATACAACTACCCGATTCCAGTCAGAAAATAACATTTAGATAAATTTATGCAAACTATAGAATTTTACAGCGCAAAAAAGGTATTTTAAGCGTGTAACGCGTTACATTTTTTAAGCAGGGACCGCGCTTTTTTTAGGTCACCTGAGTCACTCAGGTGACCTATTGCTATCCGTTTTTGTCCGTCGTCGTCCGTCGTCCATCGTGCGTTAACATTTAAACATTTTCAGCTTCTTCTCTGAAACCGCTCAACCAATTTCAACCAATTTTGGCATATAGCATCTGTGGGTAAAGGGGGACAAAAATTGTGAATTTCATGGTCCTTGCCCCCCTGGGGCCTGAGGGGTGGGGCTAAAACCACCAAAATTAATGCAATCTTTAAAAATCTTCTTCTTTACTCCTGGACATCAAGCAGTCAAACTGTTGACATGATTGTAATTAGCATTGAGCCCTCTACCTAAATTGTGAAATTCATGGCCCCAGGGTCAGGGATTCTGGTGCTAGGGCGGGGCTATATAGATCATATAGTGAAAGTGCATTATTTCTTTGAAAATCTTCTTCTCAGCTCCTGGGTATTATTGAAACAAATTGAATACATAGTTATGATAAGCAAAAGTGACTCTACCAAAATTGTGAAATTCATAGCCCCAGGGTCAGGGGTTCTGGTGCTAGGGCGGGGCTATATAGATCATATAGTGAAAGTGCATTATTTCTTTGAAAATCTTCTTCTCAGCTCCTGGGTATTATTGAAACAAATTGAATACATAGTTATGATAAGCAAGGATGCCTCTTCCAAAATTGTGAAATTCATGGCCCCAGGGTCAGGGATTCTGGTGCTAGGGCGGGGCTATATAGATCATATAGTGAAAGTGCATTATTTCTTTGAAAATCTTCTTCTCTACTCCTGGGTATTATTGAAACAAATTGAATACATAGTTATGATAAGCAAGAGTGACTCTACCAAAATTGTGAAATTCATGGCCCCAGGGTCAGGGGTTCTGGTGCTAGGGCGGGGCTATATAGATCATATAGTGAAAGTGCATTATTTCTTTGAAAATCTTCTTCTCTACTCCTGGGTATTATTGAAACAAATTGAATACATAGTTATGATAAGCAAGGGTGACTCTACCAAAATTGTGAAATTCATAGCCCCAGGGTCAGGGGTTCTGGTGCTAGGGCGGGGCTATATAGATCTTATAGTGAAAGTGCATTATTTCTTTGTAAATCTTCTTCTCTACTCCTGGGTATTACTGAAACAAATTAAATACATAGTTATGATAAGCAAGGATGCCTCTTCCAAAATTTTGAATTTCATTGCCCCTGGATCAGGGGTTATGGTGTTAGGGTGGGGCTCTATTTATTATATAGTGAAAGTGCATTAATGATTTAAAAATCTTCTTCTCTGCTCCTTGGTATTATTTAAACAAATTAAGTACATTGTTATGATAAGCAAGGATGCCTCTTCCAAAATTGTGAAATTCATGGTCCCAGGGGCAGGGGTTCTCGTGCTAGGGTGGGGCCATATAGATCCTATAGTGAAGGTGAATTATTTCTTTAAAACTCTTCTTCTCTGCCCCTGGGTATTATTTAAACAAACTAAGTACATTGTTATGATATGCAAGAATGCCTCTTCCGAACTTGTGAATTTCATGGCCCCAGGGTCAAGGGGTCTGGTGAAAAAGGGGGGGGGCTCTATTGATTATATAGTGAAAAAGCAAATTTTTTCTGAAAACATTCTTTTCTGCTTCTGGTTAAAAAGCAAAGAAGCTAGTGTATGGTTATGATGAGCAAGAGTGCTTCTTCCAGAGTAGTGAATTGCATGACCCCTGGGTCAGATGTGCTGGTGCAAGGGTGGGGCTCTTGATAATATAGTGAAAATGCATTATTTCTATTAAATAATCCTGTCTGCTCCTCAGTGTTAAGCAGATAAACAAAGTGATTACTTATGATGTGCAAACTTCTGGTCCCAGGGTGAGAGGCTCTGATGTTTCTCGATGGAGGGGGGGGGGGGGTTTCTATTGATAATATAGTGAATCTGTAGTAAAAATGCATTATTTCTTTAAAAATCTTCTCTGCACCTGGGCATATCAGAGGCAAAAAGAGTAAAAGTTTTAATAAGGAAGGGTATTTTTAGCAGATATTTGAACATCTGGACCATTTAGTCAAGTGTTCTGGTCCTAGCTAGGGCACTATTAATTTGTAATCTACTGAGAGGAGTTATTCCCCTTTGCCATTTACTTTTGATAATTAATCACTGTAAATAATGTACTTGAAAGGTTAATAGAATAAGAGAATTATGCAAGAATTTTTATTGTATAATACAAAAAGTACTTTCATAGTTTTAATGATCAGGTAGACTTGTAAATAATAGATAAATAAAAATGAGACAAAAATAACTTTTCTTATTAAATGTTCATCAAAGATCAAGAGAGACCAATGTAAGAGATTTCAACAAGGAATTAAGATGATACAGAAGCAGTGATATTTTGTTTATTTACTGTATGGTGAAAGTGTTAAATGAGGAACAGATTAGAACCTTATTTATCAACTGTGAATGAATGCTAGACTAATTATTTTTTTGATCCTGATCACTCTTGCTTTTGGGCAACAAAGCTTCACCTTTCAGTTCATTTTATACTCTATGGATCCTCTAAATTGTTGTATTATACTCAGGTGACCGTTAAGGCCCTTGGGCCTCTTGTCTTGTGTATAGTGTTTAAAAACGAATATAGAGTTTTCATTTTCCTCACAAAACAAGAGCAATCCATGTTGTTTGTGACTTCATTAGCGATTCTGTATTCAATGGTGGCAAGAAAAAGAAAGCGGTAGTTTTTACATATTTAAGAATCTGTAACGCTATTAATCAAAAACGTGCATGTGAATATAGAGATTAAATTTACTCATTTACAAAAAAGTTTTCTTAACGTGATTTTCAATTACTATATAAACATTTACTAGTTCTAAGGTGCAAGAATTTTGAGATATTTTCGTTTTTTATTCGAAACATTTAGAATCTGTAGGTCTGATTACGGCAATGTTTCGTGATCATAAAATTATTTTTCAAGACCGCCATCCTTTACAAAACATATGAAGGCATACTTGCATAAATTAATATTATGTTAAAAACGAAGAATAACAAAGTTATGTAATTTAAATTTGTGAATCAAATAAGTTCATACATGTGATAAAATGACAAATCAAATTGTATTAGACTGTATTAGTCATAAAATGCTAAAAGCGACTCTTTTTAGTGTTGTTAAACCACTTACCATGTTGTTTAATAGGTCTTTGTCAGAAAAAGTTTTTCCATCTTTTTGGAAATTAGCTCATGTTATTCCTCTTTTTAAAAAGGATGATCCCTCTGTGGTTTCCAATTATAGACCTGTGTCGTTATTATCTTGTGTCAGTAAAATTATGGAGAGAATAATATTCAAACACGTGTATAATTATTTTCATAGTAATGATTTATTCTATCGATATCAAGCAGGATTTCTACCTGGTCATTCAACTGTATACCAATTACTTGAAACTTATCATAATATTGTTCAAAACATTGATGAAGGTAAATCATGTTGTATGGTTTTTTGTGATCTTTCAAAGGCTTTTGACAGAGTATGGCACAAAGGTCTACTTTTTAAATTACAAACTTATGGTATATCTGGTGATCTTCTCCAGTGGTTTTCTAGTTATCTATGTCAAAGGTCACAAAAAGTAATGTATAAGGATCTGTTATCATCAAAACTAGATATTTTTGCAGGTGTACCCCAGGGGTCTGTATTAGGGCCACTATTATTTCTCATTTATGTAAATGATGTTGCTGAAAATATGCTTTCAATGTGTAGATTGTTTGCTGATGACAATTCACTTCAACAATCATCCTATAATGTATTAGATATTGAATACAAATTAAACCATGATTTACATATTTTGGAACTATGGTCAAATAAGTGGCTACTTAGATTTAATCCATCCAAAACAAAAGTTTTATTTTTCAGTAAGAAAGACATTTCTATTATGCCAAAGCTATTTTTTAAAGGTGATAGACTGGAGTGTGTTCCAGTTCATCGTCATCTGGGTTTATTATTCTCACAAAACCTTAGTTGGACTGAATATTTTGATGGTGTAGTAAACAGTGCATATAAAAAACTTGGCCTTTTAAAAAAGCTTAAGTTCAAAATCGGTAGGAAAAACCTATCAAAATTGTATATTACGTTTATTAGACCTATGCTTGAATATGCTTCCATTGTTTGGGATGGCTGCTCTAAACACGATTCTGAAAAGCTTGAAAAAGTACAACTAACTGCCGCTAGAATTGTAACAGGACTTCCTATATTTGTTTCTAGAGAAGCACTATATTCTGAAACTGGATGGGAAACATTAAAAGCTAGGCGATATATTGCAAAAATGACAACTATGTTCAAAATTCCCACGGGAAGAGTACCTGAATATTTGCACAATATTGTCCCCAATAAACGCGAACACGTATCAACGTACAATACTCGTAATAAAGAAGATTATGTTGTTCCAAGATGCAGATTAGAATTATTTAGGAATTCCTTCGTACCCGATGCTATAAAACAATGGAATTTACTAAAAATAGAGGTTAGGGAAGCCATCTCAATTAATTCATTCCGAAAAAACTTGGTAGGAAAACTGAAAAATCCACCATCATACTTTTCTTATGGAAAGCGATATACCAATATCATTCATACTAAGCTAAGACATTATTGTATACTAAACTATGATTTATATAAACGAAATATTATTAATAGTCCTTCGTGTTCGTGCGGAAAACGCGAAGATGTGTACCATTTCTTTTTTGCATGCAAAAATTATTCCAATGCTAGAAATACTCTTTTCAATCGCTTGTTCATGCTTGAATTGGTCACTATTGATTTAAACCTATTACTATGTGGTGATGAAAATTTGCCTTTACAGATAAATAACAGTATTTTTGCTGCTGTTCATAAATTTATTGATGAAACATGTAGATTTTCTTAGTTGATATGTTAAATTTTATTTGTATCATTTGTATTATTTTTCTTTAATTTGCATGACAAACTGTATTATATAAGGAGAGGAACTAGTAAGTTATTTTAGAACTTGTTTCCAATCCTTTTGATTTAATCAATAAAATATGTTCAAAACAATCAAATTGTATTGTTATGGCGAGTTTCTTCGTCTTCGCCGCGTCTCCCTCGCTATCGTCGCTGCTATTTTTACAATGTTAACGGATTTTTCAGATTATTTCTTGCTTACAATTCTAAAATATAAGGTTGGATATTAAAAATCATATCGATAAAATCAGTGATTTGGTCGTCCATAACGCAGAAAATTCAGGTTGTATCGCGTATATTTTAGTAAGATTTACGTGAAGAGCCGATCAGCCATTGTCGCCTTTGACGTCACAGGGTCACGTGATCGCTATCTAATTAACTTAGATTTTTAATTCAGGGGTTTTCATTTGAGTCAATAATTGGTTAATTACCGCGATTTATCCGCAGTAAAAACACAAAATTTATAAACTGTGGTCATAAGGAACGTTTTACGCTTTTAATCTCAAATTATTTAGAAACATGCGATAAGTCCTTTAACAAACTATATCAGATACATATCGAAAGCACCCTTTTTTTAATTGGTTTAATTAAAAGAAGCCTATGATTTTTTTTTACTCATATTTCAAGTACAAAGACATAACAATATGGTACCAGTCAAACTTCTATTACTATTATAAGACTCTGAGGTGTACTATTTCAAACAATTGCGCATAAAATGGTCATAATTAATCTCTCTCTCTCTCTCTCTCTCAAAGTAAAAATTACTACTTATTCAACGCTAATTTAAATTTTCCCCAGGTTTTATAAATATAAGTTTAATAAAGCGTGATATGGTGTAAGGATATTCCGTGAACTAAGAATTTTTACGTAACGTAATGGTCTGAATTTTTCCCGTCTAGTCGATAACGAAAATATTTTGCATGTATATAAATTTTGAAGTTGTTTTGTGTTTTTGCTCTTTGTATATATGAGGGTGAGTGCATGGGTGGGTGTGTTTTGTTGTTGTTTTGTTTCGTTGTTGTTTAGGGTCAAAGTTATGGTAAAAAAATTATTATGCGCATTTTCTGAAAACGTCAGGCCTCCACAAGGATAGATACATCTTATCATAGCCAATCTAAACATGAATGGAAAAAAAATAATCACGCTCATCAGTGGAGGAGGCAGGACACTGAGTTTTTCATATTTCTCCTTATATCGTTTTTATTCTTTTTATTGCTTGTATTTTTTTGACATTTATGTCTTTTTCGGGGGTGGGGTGGGCTGTTACGATGTTTCTTTGATTTCTATTATAATGAAGATGACGAAAATCAAAGATAATAACTCGAGACTGCAAAGTTTGCTTAGCTTTATCTTTTCAGGAGCATCACTCAAATCAACATAAATAAACAATGCGACTATTGGCTACACCACTATGGATACAATAATTATATTGGATTTTACTGGACCGAATACGGTACTGAGTCTTTGGTAGTGCCAGGGGAGAAGAAACTGCCTGGTTTGTTTATGGTTGCCATGCGAACACAGCCACGGCAGTGGTCACTTAATATCAGCATCATATTTCCGAAATATACAGACTTGGAATCGGGGAAAGAGAACGCAGTTAAATCATGAAGCGCTCGTCTTACTATGATCACCACAGCGATTCGGTGAGTCTGATTTACAAGATTATCCGTTTTTATCTACTTTTGTTATCAAAAGAAAATGGAGGATCTGCTTTTCAAAGCAGAATAGCTGGGTTTGTTAATTACTCTAAGTAATATAGCCCTCAACCAATTTTGAATCTGTTTAATTTCTTCAATTTGTATAAAAATTTGAATTGGACACATTCTAAATTTGGTAGAGGACAGTATATGAACATGAAATATTTAGTCATATTAAATCATTATACAAACTTTTGCATGACGAAAAAGCTATCTTCAAGCTAAATTTTAATTTTTCTGTAACTAGTGTTCTCTTCAGCTTCTCCAACCCTTTTTCAATTTTAATGTAAGAATTATTTTGATTTTGTTTAACTTGCTTTACATACGTGCGTGTGTAGGAAAATGAAGGAACATTTCCTTAAATAATTAAACGTAGAATTATCATTAAAGTCATTACTTTGTCTATATTTTAAGAGATTCCTTAAATTCTCTTTATGGGAATTTTTATGGTAGTGTTAAATGTAGGTGATCCATTTTTTTTCGATTTTCTAAGAAATCTGGGATTGAATAACGTATATCCTTCATTATTTATCAAATGATCAAGAAATAAATTATTTTTTTTTTAGAATGGTAAATAAATTTCTATTATCAGAATATTTTTGAACCGATCTTACCCCAATTAATTGAAAAATATGTGTGTGTGTGTGTTTTTAATTTTAAAATATTGCGAAATACGTAATAAGAGAATGAACTGATTTCAATGAAACTTTGAAGAAATGATTGGAGTGGGGTGGGTAGGGGGTGGGATTAAGAGTTTAATATCCTTTTATGGCCAATTACGCTAAAATACAAGGGATCTCAGATTTGTTGACCATTGCAAATTCTAAATCGTTTAGGCCCACGGTCACAGGTGCCCTTCGGGAAGCCTCTGCATTTAAATAAGTACATCACAGTATCTTTAGATAGCAAATTGAAAACCCATCACAAAAGTGTGCAAATTGACCATTTTCCCTACAGGTAGTATGGATGGTGTCCGATATTTCCCCATCAGTGAATTGGTGTCAGGTGTACAAAGTGTCGATATCGATATTTACGTTTATCAGCTTCAAAGTTGTAGAAATTAATTAATAATTAAGAGACTGGTTGCTTTGGAAACATTACTCCGGACTCCGACCGTTCAGTGATAAACATACTAATGAGAATCTGTTTACAGACAGCCTTACATAAACATTGATTACATTTTCCTTTGTTTGAAGAAAGTAGTGCACTATATACACTCCTATCCCCATTAAAGCTTCTGGTGCAACCTGAAGCCGATATCACACCGCTGCTGGAGACTAAAACTCCGACAAACTTTATACTTACACATGCAAAGACAAAAACACATTACACAGTCGTAACATCAAAGCTGAGATATTTTTATGCTGTTTTAGAGGGATCCGTATCAGTCCAGTGAAAGTGAGGATAATCATCAACCTACCTATAGGGGTGGAAACAGAATGTCGGTGTCCAAACCTCATCAAAAGAGGATTCGTCAACAGAATGGATACAACGAGTACCGATACGAGCGGTACGAGAGCTACCCACCCAGTCTTCTGGACCGCGAGCAGAATACCAAAGCTATCAGAGTCAAATTCTTCAAAAATAGAGATGCCTTGCATAAAGGAATCGTCCTGTCTATCAGTGAAAAGATGTTTCCGTCTTTGGACAGTCTGATGAACCACCTTAACAGCAAAATTGACACTCCACAGGGTGTGATGTACATCTTCAGATTGGAAGACGGGAAGTTGATTGAAAGCGTAAAGGATTTTCAGCCTGGGGACGAGTGTGTCGTGTCTAGTACACCCAAGATTGACAGAAGCGTACAATATGGGCAAGTGTCAGGTCCACCTTCTCCGATTAAGCGTGCAGCCCCATTGCAACGCAGTCAGGGGCCCTCCAGGGAGCATATCCTCAGGGGCAGCAACACTCAAACAAGGGGTGGTCCAAACAGGTCCCCGAATCAAGCTAAAAGCAAACCTCTTACGTTTACAATCATAAACAACACTATGAGGACTTTACAGGACAAAATGATCATCAACCCACAGACGGAGCAGTCGTTTGAGCAGATGCTGGTAGACATGGGTGAAGTAGTCAGTATGTCTGACAATCCTGCAACAGCCCTGTACTGTGCCGTCCCTCCTTATAATAAGGTAAGGATTCTGCAGGTAGACAATGTATATTTAATTACCGGTATATAAATTTCTAGTACATGTCTGTGTGTCATCAGCATTAATTGTTTTAGTACCATCGCGCTCTAATAGGCATTGTTCAATAACAGTGTGAATATGACTGCTGATTTCATTGGTGGAATTATTACAAATAGTGATTTAAAAAGCTTTATATTAATATGTTGCAGATAGAAAGTTTTTCGAATCTTCGACACGAACTACTTGTTAAGAAGGTGGAAAGTTTTTTCGTGGTCGGGGGTGAGGGTTCTCCGAAGGAAATCCGTCAGAAGAAAGTTCCGGTTCGCGAACCAACCCCACCCCCAGAGGATGACATGGATTACTATGAGGAGGCACAACATCAAACGTACAGAGAACCTTCGCCGCAAAAACAGAAAGAACGAGGCAAGTGGAAGCCGGCTAAGGAACCTCCGAAGAGACAGCAAAATGCAAGACCAATTAAGAATGATTACAGCGATGACAAAAATCAAAACGGCTTTGCAGCCGACAGAGCGCAACCTCGCAATCGTGGCAATTTATCCCAAAGAAGCAACAACCACAGCAGCAGCAGACAAACAACACATTCACAGAAGGTTGTTAGCAGTCGAGAAGAACGTGTTACAAGCAACAGTTTGCACGAACCCAGACGATCCATTGATTCCAACATGTCCAAACCATCACGTGACTCACGAGAGGGTATTAACCGCCATGAGCAGGAACCTCTGACGAGCAGAAGTCAGCGAAATGAGCGCCAGGGCAGCAACAAGCCCCCAGGAAAACCTCATCCAGTACGTCATCAGCAAAAGCATCGAGATTTCGAAGAAGAAAGAGACATGGAGGTCGACGAAGGTGAAGAAGATATGCAATACAACGGCTATCATGACGAGATCGATAATCAAGACGATGGAAGAGAAAACGGTACAGAAACAGATGACGATTATGACGATGAGCCACCACAGCAAAGGCCAGCGAGGAAAGGGCCCCGGATGGAAACTCCAGAATGTTAGTGACGTATTGCTCAGATCTATACAAAACTAGGTGCTGGATTTATTAAACGGACACTTCTATAAAAAAATCAGTGTAATTACTTTGTATATATCAAACATTCCTTTATTTATACATATACTGGTATACTGTTTATTGATTTTTCTTAATTAAGTTCGAGGAAGATATAAGCATTAATAATAAAATCCAAGGGAACGGCGATACTGTAAATATGTGTTCCTAGAGTGAGGGCTTTACCGTGAAACCATTCATTTTCTTGGTGTAGTCCGTGTTTTGACCCCCCTCCCCGGATACTCGAGCTCATTCGACTCCGGTGTAGAAAGTGTAACTTAAGTAGACAGCATATCACATCTCCGTCTGTTTGTACCACGATATTGGTTTTGTATATCATTGTATGTTTAAAAGATTTTTTAATTCTGTTATATGAGGAACTGTGTACAATTTTACATGTAAATGTTATTTATTGTTGACTCAATAATTTAATTAAAATTTGTTTACATATGCATTGTGCATTTGTGTGAGAAGATGGCATCTACAATCACTATTACCAAATATATAATGATCACGGCGACTTTAAGGCACTTTGGCATTATAACAAGCACCAAATTAATTAATTACTAAATTTCATTTTATTTACCTTTGATGTAAGATTCTTAAGGTCATTGACAACCTACCTTTAAACGTACCTTACCCATTGATAATTTTTCAAGATATTCTTAATTTAATTGTACTATCAGATGTTTTTAGACATAAATTCAGCATACATTACCAGGGGGTTTGAATAGATATTAAATGATGAAATTCTTTGTTATTCAACGAACAATATGCAAAAAATTACCAAACACAGTTTAACTGAGCTGAATTTTCCCAAAAATCGGTATACAGCATCATAAGGCATTCTAAAAGTCGTACAAAGTTCTTTCAATTATTGGAACTCTTCAATTTTACAGAAAATAAAGTTGTCTGTGTCCTTAATTCCTCTCCACCTTTATGACAATAAATTGCAATTCATATTCTCACTTCTTTCGGTAAAAATTACGCCGTGTTCTTGAATTTCTGTCAGCATGCGAAATCTTCATTCTCTTGAATATTTATTGTTAAAGATTATACACAACAATAACAGAAATTCTTGAAAATTTTGTCTCGCTTATAAATCCAACATAATTATCTCTCGAAAATAAGGTGTCACAAAAAAAAAAATACATGTATCTACTAAATGTGTAATTCTTGGATATATACTTCGCTTATATGTATTCCTGACACGCGTAAATTTTCTATATACAGTACATTGGTCTTGTTATAAGTTGTTGATCCCTCCTCAAGGAAGATAAAGCTATTCTCAGTGTTGGCTTCTGCGTTCTACATTTTGGTTCAAATTCCGCAATGTTTATTCCGTGTTTTTATGCAGTGGTTTCAGGGGGATTGATACGGGGGATCATTCATTAAGATGAACCTGAATATCAAATATTAACATACAAGATAGGTCTAAAAGGAAAACAAGCCATAGAAAAAAATGCTGGCATAAGAATTGCATATCTTCGAATTCATATGTTCTAAACAATACACATGTTTAAAGTTATTTGGCTGAATCTTAGATATTGTAGATCTATATCGGCACACAAGTACTAACTGTAAACTTCAAACGAAAGGTATTAATAATTCATATTTTATTTCGAATTGCTAAAAGCTTCGCTGACTTTCTGAAAGAAAATTCATGTATAAGATCAAGAAAATATATGGTTGCCAATGGAGATTAGTTCTGATGCTTTTCAAGCAAATTCTGATAACAATCGGAATGTATACACAGCGTTCTACCCGATTATTTATCAACCAGACGACAGATGTAAATACCCAATTCCTGCAGCTTCTCTTGCACAATTAAACAGAATTACAGTAAACCCCCGTTTGATTGAAGTTAGTCAGATGGGATTGTTACAATGAATGTCTGATTGAATCACGCGAACTGACTATACTATAAGGAAAAGCCATGTTATGCCTTTTCGAAATCGTCAGAAAAATTGTCCATGCATTTTCTGTTAATGCTTGCATAAAATCAATTATTATTTGTCTTATATGTACAATAACCTCTAGTTCCGGAAAAAAGCCTGTAATTAAGTTAGGAAATTGTCAGGTGCAACAAGCGCTTGATTTTATGGTCACCGCTATGCATTGAGAAATCTTCTCTTTACTGTTAATTTTCAAAGGACCATACCAGACTTGATTGGGAATGATTAACGAACCCATGTCATTTGTATCTTAATTCAAATCTATGTAGTTAAGAGAAAAAGGACACTTTACCTGCAAATCAACCCGGTGATAGTTTGCATAATGAAAAAAAAAATAAACTCCTGGTCAAGACGAGAACTGGTTTTGAATTTGATATAGCAGAGGGATTTATGTAGTTTCTGCAATTTCTATGTACTGTATTGACGGGGTCGTCATCTCTTCTATATACCAGAAGAAAACATCTACTATGGCTTTCAACACGATATATCGACAACGTTTTATCAAATCTGTTTCATATTTGGATGTTTCAGTTACTCTCCTTTTTGTATGTATAACAACCTTAATACCACAAGGTATTTTTCACATAACTTTTTTTTTTTGGGGGGGGGGGGGATTTGAGCACCGTTCTTGCCGGAGTGCTATCCACATATCTTTTAATTAATAAGTTGTAAGCATGTTTTGAGTAAGGTCTGGCCTTCTTTACTTGCCCCTGAATGTTTTATTTGGATTTGAACTGGAACTATTCCAGGACAACAAAAGCGTAGAAACTACATTTCGTTTGAGAAACTCTCTTGCTTGTGCAGTTATAGCATGCTGCAACATAATACAAGTTTACATTTTACCAAATCATAGGGCAGATAGATTGCATGTAATTTGTCCAATGAACTGCACAGTTAGAAATTCAGAAAAACAGTGTCTGGGGCATTAGGCCCGGGCATACTAGTATAAAGAAAAAAGTTCTTTTAGTAAAACTATTTTATTTCATACATGCAAACAACTTAAACACATCAATCAAAATAAAATATTGCAGATAAGTAATTAATGCATGTTAAACAACAGGAACAATCATAAAATTTATTACTTAACTGATTCCTATATATGATTTACTAGAGCAATTCTGTAATAAATATGGCAAATATCTTTTTCAAAGATTAAATTAAAAAAAATCACAAGGAAATTGTAGACAATCAATAATTAATAAAGTATATATTTCTAGCTAATTAGTGTGTATTCCCTGAATAATTATCCTTTACGACGTGGTGGACCTGTTTCACATTCACTAGCATTAACTCGAAGTCGCCATTCATTCCAGGAGCCCTACAAAAATTTAAAATATTTTGCAGTTAGGGATATATAACAATGTAAATCAAACAAAATACTAAGATCTGATGACACGTTGTTTGAATATCTGTTTTGTATCTTCATAATATACAACAAATTATCATATTATCATTAGCTTGTGATTTTTAATCTTTTTTCAAAATATCTAAGTAGATAAAGACACTAAAACATTGTGATATTGGCCATACTATGATTACTGGTATATAGTAAATAACATCTTCTGGTATCTTGAACCAATGCCTGGTAAGGTACCTTAATTTTTATGAGAAAACTTGTTAAAGCAGTAAAACTTCAATGACAAATTCTCAGAAAAAATTATACATTACTGAGGAACATTTGTCTGACCTTAACAGTAAATACAGAAACTAAGAAATTGACAGTCAAACAGGGCATGCAGTTTTCTAACACTGTAAACACACTTATTTTAGCAGTAATTATAATTAAGTACCTTCCTCAAAGCTACTTGTCTGCAAATTCAAATACATATAGAAGCTTTGTTCCAAAATACAAATATATAATTTATGATTATGCCATTAAAGGAGATAAGAAACATTAAGCTTAATTTTGAGTGTATTTACTTGTGTATGTTTACAGTATAAATAAGGCCAACCTTTGCTTACCCTCTCCTAGCTGCAGATCTGTAGCTCACTGGTCTGAAAAAAAAACTGGGATGGATGATCCCAATTTTTTGAGACCAGCGAGCTTCAGATTTGCAGCTAACCCTCTCTGGACTCCGGATAAAAATACTGGGTAGGTTTTCAACATCAATGCTTAATTTTCAAAATTAATTGAATTTAAGGTTTTATTAAAATTAACGTAGTTGTTGATGGGATTTTCTTTGTCCCCCCCCCCCCTTTTCCCTACATGACATACATGTATCTGTCATTTTGAAACACAATGGTGTAGGCAGTGAGGTCACAGCAGTCATGACAAACATCGCTGAGTGATTGAATTTGTAAAAATATATTTTAACAACAATTTAGAGATAATTGGCAGTTTTAGATCTTTTATTTTTTATCTTAATTTTATAGTGTTTAAATTGTTTATGCCTTCTAAAAATGTTAATGTAGTTTGCTGTCACATTTTATGAATGTAGTGGCATTTACCTTTTTAAAAAATGCATTTTAGATGGGGATGCTTTTATAAGAGCATGTCTCTGTTTGTTTTAATACATGTCTTGTAATGCAATATAATTATCGTAAGTTTTAGAACAGACAGTCCAAATAAGCACCCCCTTTGCCTATTTTCAAGCCCTTAATAGAATAAATCAAGTAAATGGTGTTTTTTTTTTTGGTCATAAAAGACTGAACCATTCTGACCCTGACCTTCAATTACATCAAAGTCTGGAGTGTCTTTCACCTTTACAGAGTTAGAATACCTTTTAGATTAAAAAAAAATTCTGAGTTAACGCATTGCCTTATAAATATGCATTATTCTTTAACTTTTGGCATTAATTGAACCATCTTCAAGAGACATCAAAATCAATAGATGTCTTCTACACGACGCAAAGATATAATTAGGCCACAAGAAATTTAATACTTATATAATAAAAATAAAAAATAATTTTATTGAATTAAAGAAAGCTTTAAAACTAGTTAAAAGTTTCTGAGTTAATGATGCACAAAACTGTGACTGGAGAGTGTATAGAGATTTTAAGTCGTGGTTATCTCTCTCATTCTGTTTTAAGTCTGAAGAAGTGTTTTAATGATCTCGCTTATCAATTGAAAAGAGAATACTAAGTATGTTCATTAAATCCTAAAAGCTAAAACTGGATAACTTGTTATGAAGAAACAAACATGATTGAAATAACCCAAAACCATTATATCTTGGTGAAATCATGGTATTGCAGACAGCAGGCTCTTATTGATATATTGTATCAATCCTTTGACTTGGAGTGTTACCAACAACATCTACATGCTTTATGTACTGGATATGTGTTAGATTGTGCAAGTCCATCAATTATATGTCTCAATTAATGGAATTCAGTTCCACTGTGTCTTAATTTTCATCTCCCAAGTACTCCCTCCTTACTTCTTATCTATATAAATAAGTCATAAAACAGCGGTCCCTTGAGGTACTGTTATAACATACATCTGATGTATTATTTACCACACATCAGCTTTGTCATCGTGGTAACCATATAAACACCAGGTATATAAAATGGAATCCCTCGAGAAATGAATAGTAAAATCTGTGTAGGAGGGTTCACTGCTTGTGTACCTCACCAAAGTCAGTTAAATAGAAACATTATTGAGCAGACATTTAATACTGCTATATGTGATGATCAAGAAAGTTTTGTTCCCTGGGTACACAATAGAGGTGTTTCACAATCACATATTGATACAGTAGTGTAATCAATAATTACAATTTGCTAGAAGTCATTTCTTCTACAGTATCGCATGCAACAGACATGTAGAATAAAAAAAATGTTAAGTTTGATTATTTTTCTTTGAATAAGTTATGTTAGTGAATTTTCCAGTGTTTCGATAATTCTCAGATACCACTGATGTTCAACTAATTTCTTTGTAATGGAATACTTGATAAAAAAAATGTTTGTGAAACACTTATCCCCTCCCCCAAATAATTGGAATTTTTCTAAGTCCAAGTGGCATAACTCTGTCATAAATTGCTTGATCATACCCAAAACAGAACTTGACCTAGATATTCTTATGATAAATCTATACACCAAATTTCATTTTAGTATGTGCAACCTCTGTGAAGAAAATGAACGGAAACTGTTGGTGGACCGACTGACAGACACAGACAGACCAATCGATCGACCGAACAGCAGCAAAGCAATATGCCTCAACAAATATTCTTCAACAACAAACATTGAATAATAAGAAAAGAAACAAGAGGCCCATGGGTCACAATGCTCACCTGAGTCACTTTGGCCCTTTTGTTCTTCATCAGATTTTCCCCCTAGTATATACAAGCATATTCCTATGTAAAATTTTAATTCACCTTTTGTGGCCTCATTCTATATACAGGGATCATAATTTGAATCTATACTACCAGAGGATGCTTCAAAGTAAAGAGCAAGAGCCACGAACCATCAAAAATGGCCCTGTATCAAAAAGTAACGGGGTTTTGTCAATTGATAGTGTAGACTTTTAGCTTTTCTTTGCCGTTTTTCTTTTTTTGATATCGATTATATTTTTTGAAAAAGAGACTTTGAAGTATGACGGTGTTTTAAAAGAAAAATGATGGTAGAACGTCATTTTCTGAAACATAACGTCGTACGGCGGAAAAATTACACTGAGCGATTTTACATATGTGACTTTGAATGAAAACTAGTATTAATTGGGATAGACATTTATCTTACTAATAAACTTCATAATTAATTTCAGACAATTAAGAGCAGTTGGAAATTGATTTCACATTGCAGTCTTGATAGCAAATGCGTGTTTAACTGATTGAATCTTATAGATACATGTACAGTAAAAATAATCTGTGTGACTGTCTCGGAAAGATTTCACTCTAACTGGTCCTTATGTTTATATAATTTTTTAAGAAGGAACATTGTATTTCTATCCTTTGAATACATTTTTGTGCGATACATCGCTCCTAGTTAAGTATTGAGTATTGAACATCAATTAAAAAAAAAAAACAAAACAAACAAAAAAAAAATACATACAAATTGCTTCAAATGACGATAGCCTGTTTAACTTAGTTTTCCGGACTTTTTCCTACACGCCTGCAAATATTAAACTGATCTTTAAAATGCGCGTCCAGGCACGTAGTTTGTTTTTCAAAGTGGGGAAGGGGGGCAGTCTTAAAACAAAATAACAAAATACATGTACCTGAAATGATCTTAAAACGAATGAAGCTGAAGAGCTACGATGTACTTCAATAACTGGATAGAAGTAATTGCCCCCAAAAAATTGTTTAAATGGAAATAGACTTTTTATGCGAAATTCTTAGATCCTGAACTTGCGAGTATTTTAACATATAAAAGATCTAAATGAGATTTGGAAAGAGGGAGGAAGTAAAAAGTTGGAGGAACTTGTTTCTAATCCATTTATTCATTTGTAACAACGTCGTTTTCAAAACAGAAACATAGAAAATCAAAGATTAATTAATAAAAGGGGTGTCGCAATTTATCAAAATGGTTTATTTAGTAAACAGAACTCATCAAAGCATTGCCACCCTAAATGTGAGTTTCTTTGGAGTAATATAGAATACATTTCAAAAAAATATTCCATAGAAAGATAAATCTGTTAAAAAAAAAATCACTAATTTAAGGCTAAAGCAGAAAACAAATCAGCCCTGTTTATTATTATATATTTACCGGTATTTGCTAGATCCCCCTCCCCCTCTTCTTTTGCAAAATATTTGAATATTTCTCTCCCAAATCTTTACTGCAAAGAATTTGTAAAGATAGAAATCTGCGAAAATTATATGATTATTTTCCATGTAAATGAACAAAAAGATTAAACATGAGCAAATATTCGTTTCTAGCATACTTAACTATAGTGTAAAATTCACACTTTCGATTTCATTGCACATTCTGGTTTTTATGGTTTATAAGAGAGTAAAGTGTATTGCTGATATGTGAGTCACAGTCATCAATGAAACACGTGTACAAGGGTTCATTTATCCATGTCTTATTGTCCTACAATAAGCGCAAGATTGATTGTATTCAACAAAAACTTGCTTAAAAATGTTTTACCCCCAAAAACAATAAGAGCTGTCCCTATATTTTCTTTTCAATTTTCTATCAAATATTTTTTTCGTACACAGTGGTGGTGCCGCACCAGCCCACCACCCCCCACCCCAACCCCACCCCTTCTAACTGAGGGAAAAAATAAGAGGAGTAGGAAAGTCTACAGCAATTTTCAATATCTTGATTAATTTCTACTAATAAACAATAAAGAAAGTTAAATTCAAGACAACTTATGGGATTAAACTTTAAATAATTACATTAATTGCAAGTTTTTCTGTCATTAGTTTATGACCCCCCCCTCCACCCCTATTTTTCAACCTCAATTGGAAGTCCTGGATCTACCCCTGATGAATCCATTCTTCATATCGTGAAGAAATGGTGGCAGATTAAAAAACTTAAGAGTAATTTATATGTAGTGTACTTTATTTTATTTATCAATTTTTATTTTTTATTTTGTCTAAATAGATTTAAAACAACTTCCCCTTCCACTAACTGACGACCAGAGGCATAGATTGTGATACATGTAGTAACAAATTCAATGAAATATTTGGAGCACAGTAAAAATGTTTTATACTGGATTTCTAAGACACACTCTGATATTTTTTATGCATTTTTGCTCACTGGGGTGTAATTGACTTATGTTTTACAAATGATGACAAAATCAGTTATGTGTTATATGTATGCATGCATCAATATCCTCACTTCGATTTTATTAAATGCAGACATATTGAAAAATATACATATATGCTTTTGAAGCAGGATGGAAATTCACCTTTTTGTGTACATGCATAAGAATTACCTCAGAGGATTTTTATATAGTTATGGCTTATATATGCTGGTACAAAAGAATATATAGTTATAGTATATATATATGTGTGTACCGATATCGGGTTTCGTCAAACACTTGCACTTCATGAAATCGCGCCCGTAACCAAGATAGCGGGAATGTAGATGATTATCTAAATGCGTTTTTTTTTTAAAATTTTCACTTTGAACAGCAAGCTATGTTTTTATTATTTCGCGTGATATCTTTGCTACATTCTCTATCAAATTGTCTACAATTTGAGTTATTCTCTTAATACGCTTATCAGTATTAAAATTGTCTCAAGAGTATCAAACATAAATAAATAAAAATAAAAAATGTTGCTTTAATATAAAATGGTAGGTCTATTGACAGCTTTAAAAAAAGCAGTCCGGGGGGGGGGGGGGGGGGGGGTTAAGGCAGTAAAGAAAACAATTTGGCGTGAATTTCTAATAATTAATGATTTGATGGTATCATCCAGTTGGGCTTAGATCATACAAATAATGACAGCATTCGAGAGAACAAAGAACTTTTCAGCAACATTCCAAACAGTATAGAGCCTTTATGACGTCACAACTGACGTTTTATTAGTAACGTCATATGTAATGGACCTATTCACATAAAAACCATGTTCTGCCAGATATTTATTTCAGAAAATGTTTATATTCTTGAGTTTTATTCCACAATAAGCGTTTTTATACGAACAATAGATTGCTTTTCTCGCATATTCTGTAAAATTTACAATTTTTTATTGTTGTATGAATTAAATGTTAACGATTGGTTCACAAATTAGTGATTATTTGATGCATCAAAATTTAAAATATAAAATCAAATTTCATATTGGCCACACCAATGAACAACAACGATAATAAGCATAAAGATTTGTATCAGCAATATCTATATCTATGGTAAGTATAAATGTTGTTCTTGACTGTGGCCACATCTAACTTTGGGAAAATATGTCGAAAAATCGGCATTTTTTAACGTTTTTATGAGACCGTCGCATCTTCCAACCGTTGCACGTGCCTAACGGCGCATTATTTAACAAATTAAGTTACGTATGAAAAACAAGTATGTTGTCCTCTAACATTTAATGTATAGTTCTCTTGTCGAATCGAAACTTTATTTTTGTGAAAAGCAAAGGGCCGAATTTGATGGTTCGTGGCTATAGTTCTTTGACTAATCATAAGAGAAAATTTTTAAAATCTTTTCCTATAAATTTCTATGTAAACCTATGATCATCTATTGTGGCCCCACCCTAACCCTGGAATTCAATATTTCAACAAACTTGAATCTACACCACCCGAGGATGCTTCCACATTCAAAATATTGTTCATCATGGCTTATCTGTTCTTGAGAAGTTTTAAAGACTTTTTCCTACAAAATCTACCTTACCTCAGGAAGGTTTCACATAAGTTTCAGCTTTTCTAGCCCAGTGGTTCCTGAGAAGTCTTTTTAATGACCCCACCCTATTTTTCTTTTCTTGATTAACTCCCCTTGAAAGGGGCCTTGGCCCTTTATTCTAACAATTTAAATTCCCTAACCAAGGATGCTTTGTACCAACTTAAGTTAAAATTGGCCCAATGGTTCTTGAGAAGAAGTTGAAAATTTGAAAAGTTTACAGATTGATGGATGGATGGATGGACAGACAGACAGACAGACGAACCATGGACAATGGGTGATCAAAAAAGCTCCCTTGAGCTTTCAGCTCAGGTGAGCTAAATACTCATTTTGAAATTTGAAATTTAAAATTTGATAATTCCTAGCGGCAGACGTTTTCTATTATTGATTAAATTTCTTTTTAGCTAGTGGGATCATATGGCTAAATTCTATTTAAAATATTCTTTTAGCCATCTATTTACATGTATATTTACATTCTGCATGTATTTTGCTTACAAGTGTATGGAAAGCTACGGCATTCAAAACACTATAACACAGACAGGGAGGTCAAAAGGTTAAGTTATGAATTTTATTTTGATATCACAACAGTTGAATGCTGTGCAAGAGTAATGTCACAAACGAAAATCAGAATTCACATTGAACAGTTTAACAGTAGCAACTGTTGCAGTGACTCTTCCATTAATTGTAACTTACCTGAAGGGTTATACAAGGGTTTTTGATATATAAATCACATTTGCAGACAAGGCAGGAAGAACTGTAAGTCGTTTTAATTCCATGGTATTAAAATTTCACGATCTCTCAAAAATTACCAATCGCAATGGTTTTAATTTCACACTGCAAGAAATTAATTTCAAATTCGCATAAGCATTAAAATGTGTTTAAAAACTAATGATAGCATTCACAACGGGTTTAATTTCGCGGATAAATAATAAATCACAAACATAGTGAAATTAAAACCATAGTGATTATTTCCCAATCTACAGTATATAAGCATTGAATTATTATAATTTGAAGGATGTAGTTGCATAACTGCAATGGCATTTGAAATTTTCATAACATGTTATGAGTACATCTTTCAGAGAATAATAATTCTATGCTTAAATAATCGAAATCACCAACTGCATGATACATTACATTTGTGCCCAACCTGTTTAGCTCTTATAACTTTGTTTTCATAATAGAGACCTCACCCCCCCCCCCCCCTTTTTTTTTAAGAAAAATTCAGACGGTTTTTTATCATTATCATCAACTGTGAATGAGAAGTAGAAATTATACAATTTCATATTAAAATTATAATTCAATAAAATGTGTGTTTCAACCAAAATAAAGTATGGACATCATTACATAGTTTACAAGAGGAACATTTTCAGCAGTCATCTCTCTTTTATATAAATTTAGGAATCCTCACCACCTCAGCTTCAAACTGAATTGTGTAAATAAAATCTATCATTAAGTCAAAGGCTGACTGAGGACAACCATAAAAAGGTTATTAGAAAAAGACAGAAAATTTGTGGATGGAAGAATGACAGACAGAAAGACAGACATACAGAGTGATTACTATAGGGCTAATAATTTTTTTTAATGACACTTACATAATATAAGGCTGTGTTCTTCTTCCCAAACATGTGGGTAGCAACATTTACTGCACATCCAGTTAATCCAAGAAAGCAACTGGATACAATAGGTTTATCCAGATCCAATCCTGCATCCTCAAACACTGTGGAGAAAATCCAGTCCCATAGAAAATGACATCACACATTTATGAAATGACTTACTATTTATATTATATAACCATCACTCATACTTAAGTGATGGTCACATAAATTTAGTTTTGTTTAAATTTTGGGGCATTTTATGGGGGGGGGGGGACATGACTTTTTTTCAAAGGGTATTTGATTTTCATGATATAATAAGATGGGCGTGTTTGGCGTGTGATCTGCAGGAATTAGGCGTACGAAACATTTATAGTTTAAATGTCTACGATTTAGTCGGCTGACCACAGCTGAACATACTTTACAAAGTGACACACATGGGAAAATGTTACATTTAGTTTGAAATACTTTGCCAAATTTAATATATATCAGTCCGTTTATCTTAATAATTACTACATGTAAAACTTATATAAGTAACTCTTCACAAATAATAAACACCTATAGGGTATAGTTAAATGCAATTACAAGTACATATATATATATATATATTAAAGTATCAGTAGGTTGGAAGAATTGCTTTTGCTTTCGGTGCAACAGAACCAGAATTTATCTATTTGAAAATAAATCAGTATATGGAATTAAACTGACAAAAAAATGATTGTTTGTACTAAAAAAATATTATAAATAAGCTCCATGCGAGGATCGAAGCAAAAATATTTCTTTGTCATTGCACTGGACGGGTAATATGTTCTACTGAGCTATCACCGCTTCACACACTTTATGGTTTTTAAAGCGTCAATGAAGCACCGCATTTACACATTGGAATTTTTTTTGAAAAAGTTCATTTTTTATCGTCTCTGGGTCTTCTCTCCATTTTTTACAAATGTTTGTTAGTTTCTTTGAATTAAAATGCACATAAATAACGTTTCAAAATCATGGAGAGATGACTCAGAGGTAGCAAATTTTTAGAAAAACGTGTTTGAAAATTTAACATTTTGTACCAAATGACTCATCTAGCCAATTATCAAGTTCTTTTTTAGCAAATCATATACAATATCGGGAAAATATTTCCCTGTCCTATTTCACAGGAACCCGATACATCAAAAGAATGCTAAAATTTCATGTGACAGATCAATGTAATTTTCACTTTTCAAGTGCGCCCAGATTCCTGCCAAATGCCAATCAAAAGCGCCCTCATTCTTTAATAAACAAGTAAAAATATGCAAAAACTACAGGTTCTGTAAGCACTGAGCTCAAAAAAATGATACTCCCACCTCCCCTGGCTCTAATATAAGAATAAAAGCAGAGTTCATATTTTGCTATGAGAAACCCCAAATGTCTGTCCACTCAAAATGTAAAATAGGAGGTGCACAATGACACTTTTTAATAAAGATTCTTTGCAAGTCTCATTAATTAAATTTATTCAATGGTATAGAAGGAGTTGCAGATTAGAGATTGATACCTATAACATTAGAGAAAAAAATGGCAGTGTCCATGTTTTTTGATATAGGAGGAGTTGCAGATAAGGAATGGCTAAACCCAAGCATAATGGACAGGGGGAAGGACAGACACCCCCATCACTAATAAATCTTTAACAATTCTAGTTTTGTATATCATTTATGTCCACATGGGCTTCAAGGCATAATAAGGTTTGTATCCTTTACAAATCCCTAAACTGATTTTGAACTTTAAGGTCAAATCATGAATTGGCACATGATAGATGTTTGTTTCCCCTAAGTCCATGGTCCATATAGCCCACACCCCTACTTCTGTCCCTCCTTAATTTTTCTTTACCCTCAGAGACACACAACCAAGATTCTTTAGACCCTGGGAGAACTTTCTCCTGCAAGTCCAGGAGTGGTCAACAGCACCAAATGTACCAAGAAGAGAATCAAACCCAGAACACCTGTATTACTAGTCAAGTGCCTTAAACCACTTAGCCATCCAGGCCGAATCCAAGGCCCATACATGTATAGCCCTAACCACAACATACAACTAGAGGTACTGTGATCACTGAACTCACAAAATGACATCCCCGCCTCCCATATAATGGCAAAGTCCATGTTTTGCTTTGGGAAACCTCAAATATCTGTCCAATCAAAATGACAAATAGGAGATGTACAATTGCACTATGTAATAAAGATTCTGTGAAAGACTCTTAAATTTTATTCAGTGATATAAGAGGAGTAGTGGATAAGAGATGCTACCCCTAAGTGTAACAAATGTATATGGAAGGATGTACAGACAGACACCCCCCATCACTGTCAAGCGGGGGGTATAATAAGTGTAACAGGAAAAGAGAAAATGTATGGCTGGACCGGGAATCGAACCTGGGACCCCTGCATCACTAGTCAGGTGCTCTATCGACTGAGCTACCCAGGCCAATATCCAGCCCAAACCATTACATTAGCATAACCTTATCCTGGTATAAAGTGATCCTATAAATTGTTCAACCTAGATTGTGTTAAAGTGTGAAAAGGAACACAATGTACGAAAATGCCCATGAGAGAATTGATTTACAAAGGGTTACCCAATATACTCTTTCCTATTCTTGAAAATCATTCCAATACCCTTGAAAATGCCTCATTTTGTACATGAGTGAAACAATAAAAATAAACTTGTTGTCCTTCGTTCATTTTGGAAACTCTAAGGCCATAATAAAGAAAATTTCTAGATTCTCATTCCCGCTCGCCCCGAATTTTTACTCCCGCCTCAATTTTTTTTATTTTTGTTTTTCTTCGTCTTGATTCTGATTGTGATCAGTATTCAACTACCATTCATCTTTTCATTTTAAATCCAGCAAATGTCGCCATGATTTTGACAACGGACAAGATGGTAATTGCTGTAATATGTATTAAACAAGGATCACTGGTTGTGAAAGATTGGGATGATGTGAAGAGATTTGCATATTGAATTGGACCTCTACTATGACTTTTTCGGGCAGTATAGATAAATCTGCACCGATTGATCAGGTCAACAAAAAATTTGCAAAAATTCGGATGAAAATCTAAGAATTATTTTCAAAGCTTAAAATAAAACAAGCCTGAAAACCATAACAAGCAACATTTTCACTCTATCTATGGAAACCAGGAATAAAATGTTTATATAATAACCATACTTACAGTCATTTAACTCCTCCTTAGATTTAAAAGTCATATCTTCATTAAAGAACAAACTGTATGGGATGTTCAGACTTCCAGGAATGTGTCCATTTCTAGATTCTGTGATAAAAAGCTTCAAAAATTCATTAAAAACTTCATTTCTCCTGTAATCATTCTTTGATTTAGACCTTATACAATAAAACTGAAGATCTTTAAACAATTTCCTAAATTTTCATGCCCCCGTATCAAACATTTGGGGTATATAGTTTTTGCTCTGTCCGTCCGTCTGTCTAGCTGTCTGTCTGTTTGTCCGCAAAAATTTTAACCTTGCCCATAACTTTTGATTGCTTGAAGCTATGGATTTCATATTTCACATGTGTATTTCTTGTGACTACACCTTTCTTTGGGTACCGTCATATTTGACCTTGACCTTGGAGTTTGAACCAGTTTTGCAAAAATTTTACCAAACTGTAACCTTGGTCATAACTTTTGAATAGTTGGTGCTAGGGCTTTCATACCTCACAGGTGAAATCCTTGTGACAAGACCTTTCTTTGGATACCAACAACTTTGACCTTTTGACCTTGACTTTGGAGTTGACCTACTTTTGAAAAACTTTAACCTTCGCCATAACTTTGCAACGGTTGGTGATAGGGCTTTCATACTTCACATATGTAATCCTTGTGACAAGACTTTTCTTTGGATACCAACAACTGTGACCTTTTGACCTTGGAGTTTGACCTACTTTTGGAAAAACTTTAACCTTGGCCACAACTTTGGAACGGTTGGTGCTAGGGCTTTCATATTTCACATATGTAATCCTTTTTACAAGATCTTTCTTTGGATATTAACAACTGGGACCCTTTGACTGCTAGGGTTTTCATATTTCACAGGTATATTCCTCAATACCTTATACTGGGGCATCAGTGTTCACAAACACATCTTGTTTTTAAAAGCTTAAATCAGTTGTACACAAGTTTTCTAGGTAAGAAGTATAAAAAAGTGATGAAAAATGTAGGTATTCAAAGACTATGAAGCTCACCACAACGAATGTTATCTATAAGTAAGGCAAATATAACATCACATTTTTTTCTAGTAAGTGTGCATTCCAAGATCAATATCCATGCAAGTTTTGTTTAAGTAGGACTTATAGTTACTTGGAAATGGATTTGTTCCAAAAACTGTAACCTTTTCCCTAATCAAGAAAATGTCTGTCAGTTCCAACATCTGAAGCAAGTCTGGAAGTATTCATCCTTAGGTGCAAATTTAATCATACCAGGCCATATAATTATAAAGCTGCACTAAAAACATTACCCTGGTCATTCAGCATCTGAAGCAAGTCTGGAAGTGCCCATCCCTAGACACATCATCCATGCTAAATTAATTTAAAATTTGGCTAAAATTAACTCATCTGGAATCCGCATCCGAAGCAGGTTGGATAGTGTACATCCCTAGATGCATCATCCATGCAAGTTAAGTCCAGGTAGGGCTTATAGTTACTTGGGAATGGACCTGCTCCAAAAACTTGAACCTGCTCACTCATCTAGAAAATGTAGGTCAGATCCAGCATCAAAAGAAAGTCTGGTAGTGTCCATCACTAGATACATCATTCATGCAAGTTTGATCCAGGTAGGGCTTATAGTTACTTGGGAATGGACCTGCTCCAAAAACTTTAACCTGCTCACTCATCTGGAAAATATTGGTCAGATCCAGCATCTGAAGCAAGTCTGATAGTGTCCATCCCTAGATGCATCATCCAGGAAAGTTTAGTCCAGGTAGGACTTATATAAAGTTAATTAGTTACTTGGGAATGAACTTGCTCCAAAAAATTTAACCTGGACACCAACCATAGCTAATGCTGACGCTGGGGGTATAGCATAAGCTCATATCAACTTCGTCGAGGTGAGCTAAAAAGGTGTATTTATCTCAAGGATCAAAAAGCTGATGGGAATAGACCTATTCATACTTTTTTTTACATCAAAAGAAATCTAAATACCAAAATTAAAAATAAATTTTCAGAATGTACATGTATACTTGTAGAATGATTTCCTTTCATCTATCTTAGATAGACAATGGTATTTACACATTAGGTGACTCTGGATAACTCGAAGCCTGCAGGACAGTGGAGACCTTTGATAGATGAAGAGCTGGAGTTTTCAAAAGTTCAGAAAATTCTTGGTTATTTGATTAGTTTTAAAATCAGTCCAAACAGAAATTACTGATTCACAATAGTGTAAACTAATACATGTATATATATGTAATTTAACAATGATATTCCTTCATATTTTTTATTTTGTTCATTACCTGGTGTCTCCCCTAAGTCCCCCTCAAAAGCTTTAGCCTCTCTCACATCCACCACCTGCTCTGATTGCACCCTCACATTCCTTTGCATGTCCTCAAAGGTTCTCATTAAAGCTTTATTCAACTGGCCCTGGAAGTTGCCAGGCTTCTACAAATGTAAAAGAGGGAAATCATGTTTCAGATAATCAGAATATTTATACACGTGTATAAAACCCCCACTCCTCCCTTCAGTTATTCCATCTTCTTATTTGTTAAATAAAAAGATGCTATCTGGTGGGGATTTCATATCCAGGCCCAAGTTTTTGGTTTGTAAGTGTTTGAAGGGTATACTTCTTTCAGAATAGAAAGCTTTCCAGATCTGGATATAAACACTTCAAAGTGTGTTTATCTGAAGTGCTCATATTTTGGGGCCTGTAAATAGAATTTTAATGTACAAATCATTATTTATCCATAAATTGCAAAAATCAAATTTATCAACAACAAAAAAAATTCCTTGTATATTACCCAGGTATAGACAATTACAAAATTATTTGATGTCCAACCACAAATTTAGGATGAAGCAAATTCTGTTTTTTACCTTATCTGTTGAACAATATTTTTTAAATACATGTAAAACAGTTTACAATCTGTCTCAAGGTCACAAGCCAATTTTCTGTAGATATTTCCTCCTTTTAAAAGCAACTCGTGAAATTTGATAACCACATATGTAAATAATTTTTGTATACCTCCACACGCGGTTCTTCCACTGTGATTTCATAGCCATCTTCTGCCCATTTAATTAGACCTCCATCTAATACAGAAACATTCTCATGACCATATAGCTAGAAAAAAAATTAAAAGTTAACAAAACTAACAGCATCAATTACATTCCTTGATGCATCATCAATCAAGAGATTTTTTTATCCATGTAAGGCTTTCAGTCTATTTGAACAAGTTCAAAGACAAGTAAATTTATTACATTGTAACTGCCTTTTTTCAGCAACTCCATCAACATATTATCGCTATATTCTTTTATGAAGTATGCGAAAACTTGGCAAAATATATAAACTGTACTACTGTTTAGATAATATGCGGTGTAAAATAACTAATTTCTTGCTAGTAAATTAACAGATTTGCAATGCCTAATTTTCATCTTTCCTCTATTTATATATGAGTTACACATGTACCAGTACATTTTTTTTCCTGAGTACATCTTACATATTATTCAAACACAAAACCAATGTTTGGACAATATTAAATGAATAGAAGTTTTATTTTAGGATTAGTCTTACTACTTACCCTGAAGAGCCACCAGGTCCTGAATGCCAGTCGCATGTTCTGTCCATCATACACCACCACATGAGTGTCTGTAGACACACCTAATGATTGCACATACTTTGTCCAACATTCTGGTTCGGGGAGGTTCAGAGGGATTTCTTTTGTACCAATGCAACATTTATACAGGTCAAAATACACTGCATGTGGAATATGTGCCCTATGGTTACGTAGTAAAACGATTTTAAAATATACAGCATTTACCTTAATCAAACAAAAACAAGGGCCACAATGCTCACCCGAGTTACATTACTCAAATGATATGACTTTTCCTTCTGGTCCCAAACAAAGACAAAACTCACATATAAAAAATTTGTGAAGATCAGACAAATTATAATCTTGCCATGCTCCAAGAAATCTTTTATATCAACCCCTACATATCTTAGAGCTTACGTTAACCTGGGAAAAGGAGGGCATAAAAGAACTGGAATTCAATTTATATAAACAGGATGCTTGCATTAAAAAACATTAGTTATCTATCAGTTATCTAAAATGTACTTCTCAAAAAATCCTTAATATAACTCAATCATGAGTGACATACCTTAATGTTTTTTACAATCAAGAATTTTGGATATCTCGAAGTTTAATTTTGGTCCTGTTGAGTTCTAGATGATGAGGTTTAACTGTACATTTCAAAATGAAACTTTAAATCTGTTTTGCCATCCCATATTTACCGCTCATCAGCTAAACAAAATTTTCATAACTTGCATTAGATTGAACAAAGTGAGGGAGAATAAAAATATTTAAATTGACTTTGTTGTCTGGGATAAAGGTCACAATTGTAAAAAAAAAAATAATAATAATGGAAGACACAATGCAGATAAAAGTCAGATGAATGACAAACTTGATCAGGAAAGCCTTATGCTCAAGAGCCTAAAAAATCATCTATTTCACAAGCAATGTTCATTACATTAAGCAGTTTATAAAAAATAGAGGGGCTGAACATTTTGGCTTAACAATAGATTCAAAACCAATTTTGACTTACCAGGAAGGAAGGAAGTTTATTTTCCAGCTTTTTTATGGGGTGGGTGGGAATGGGAGTGAGAGTTATGAGAAGCAATATGGTAATTATACATATATCACACGGCTTCCAGGGTGATATACCAGAATGTTTGCCCCAGGGTGATAAGAAAGTCCTGGAGTGTTACATCACCCGATGCCGAAGGCAGAGGGTAATATAACACTCCAGGGCTTTCCTGTCACCGAGGGGCAAATACAAGTGTAGTCTACTTGTGTGCCAAGTTATATTGAAATCAGACCAAAACTGTAGGAGGAGTAGCGTTTTAAAGGAATTTCACAGAAATTTCTATTTTTAGTAACCATGGCAACACCGTTCATCGTAATCAAAAACCGATGCACTAAATTATGTGTCTTAGTGTAGTCTACTTGTGTGCCAAGTTATATTGAAATCAGACCATAACTGAAGGAGGAGTAGCGTTTTAAAGGAATTTTACAGAAATTTCTATTTTTAGTAACCATGGCAACACCGTTCATTGAAATCAAAAACCAATGCACTAAATTATGTATCTCAATGTAGTCTACTTGTGTTCCAAGTTATATTGAAATCAGACCAAAACTGTAGGAGGAGTAGCGTTTTAAAGGAATTTCACAGAAATTTCTATTTTTAGTAACCATGGCAATACCGTTCATCGAAATCAAAAACCGATGCAACTAAATTATGTATCTAAGTGTAGTCTACTTGTGTGCCAAGTTATATTGAAATCAGACCAAAACTGTAGGAGGAGTAGTGTTTTGAAAAATTGTTTACAGACAGATGGACAGACACACAGACAGACAGACAGCTAGACGGACGGACGACGGACACCTTACTATCGCATAAGCTGTTCTGGTCTCTGACCAGTAGAGCTAAAAACAACAGGTTTTTACCATTTTTTCAAGAAACTATAGATCTTTTCATCACATAACATTTATATAAACAATGGGGCATCCCTCTCCCATTTCCTATGGCCATCCTAACAGATTTGGGAAAAAGCACTTTTTGCAGGATTAATGTAACTGAGTTAAACATGTTAAAGATATGTATACTGTTTTTTCTTTCTTTAATTCATGATAAAACATGTAGATATATGTAGAGTTCTACATACAAAGCTACTTTACAGAAAATCTTAATGAAAACTTTTCATATAATTCTCACTGTTTATAAAGTTGCTCATATCCCTGCCCATTAGACTGCCAGGATGCATCTAACAATCTCAGGTCTGAGCTCAATTCATGAGATGCTGACAGCTGGTTTTTTAACCATGCAGAGGAAACAAATGTCTGGAAATTTCTTTTAATAAAGGCTGTGTGTGATCTGAAGTGTTTGGATGATGTTAAAATCAATCCAAGTATCATTCTACAAATAAGACAAATGCACATTATTATTTACATGTATATTGTTGGTTCACATCAATATGTTGTGTGTATATTATATCTTATCTCTCAAAGTAGAGAATTTTGCTATTGTCCCATTTTTGAACACACATACATACACTTAGTTTTATAATTTGGTGTATTGAAGAATGAAAGCATTACTTGACTACAGTTTTATAATTTGGTGTATTGAAGAATGAAAGCATTACTTGTCTACAGTTTTATAATTTGGTGTATTGAAGAATGAAAGCATTACTTGACTACAGTTTTATAATTTGGTGTATTGAAGAATGAAAGCATTTCTTGTCTACATTTTTTGTTATAGTAAGATAATAGGTGATAAATATGTAAAGGTTACAATTTTTGAAACTTGAAAGTTTTTTTTTTTCTGTTTATGCTGTTTGATCAAATGTAATCCCAATCAAATATCTGGAGTGTAGAAAGATCAATTTTTAATTAGATTAGAAAAATAAAGGAATTGGTGGATCTTCAAGAAACATGCAATTGGAATTAATTAATATATGTCACTCTGTTTGATTGTAGGGCAGAGCTTCAGCTTTCAGCAAGAAGCAAATCATTAAAGTGAATTACATCATTCTGCACAAAACAAACTAGCATTCCGGGTTTCCCCAAACTTCAATGTGTTTCATTGTATTAAAGTGTCAGGTGTGCAAAGTCAGATTTAAACGAGATGTGTTTGTGAAACACTGATGCCATCTTATGGCAGCTCAAAACCAAGGTAAAAGTTCTTTAAATAAAAGTCAAACTCCAAGGTCAATAGTTCTAAAATGTTGATACTCAAAGGTCTTGTATTGGTGTGAAAGAGAAAGGTTTTGTCACATGGAATGCAAAGGTGAAATATGACTTCAATAGGCAAGGTTAAAGTTTTTACAAGTGTAGGTCAAACTCAAAGGTCAGGAGGTCAAAAATGTTGGTACCCAGGAAAGGTCTTCTCACAAGGAATACACATGTTATACATAAAATTCCCAGTACCAACCAATCAAAAGTAAAAATATGGCCATGGTTAAAGTTGTCATGTTCCAAGGTCGATATCAAAAGGTCAAAAATGTTGGTATCAAAAGAAATATCTAGTCACATGGAATCAAGTGAAGTATAAAAGCCCTAAGACCAACCATTCAGAAGTTATGGCCAAGGACAAAGTTTGGTAAAATTTTGCAAAAGTAGGTCAGACTCCAAGGTCAAGATGCCTTATATTTAAGGAATGAATTTAAAAGCTACACAATTTATATGGTATAAACTGGGTTTGGGCTGTTTACCCATTATAAACTGCAAATCTGTACAAAATTTAAATGTAATGTCAGGCGGATTGATACGTTTTGACGCAAGTCATTGTGACGTAGGCAAAATAGTTTATACAATATAAAGTAATTTTTTTATCCAATCAAATGGTGTGTCATAACTAGAATTAAATCATATTGGTACCCGAAGGAAGTTCTTGTCATAAGGAATATACATGTGAAATATGAAAGCACTAGCACCAATCATTCAAATGTTTTGGACAAGATTAAAGTTTTTGCGGACAAACAGATTTACAGACAAACAGACGGACGGATGGACAGATCAAAAACTGTATACCCCCGAATCTTCGACTAAAGGTGCATAAAAGGCTAGCAATTTTCTGCATTGAAAACATTAAGATTCATATAGACCCCTATTCTGTAACTTACCATGTGCTATGTATTAACGGATCAACCCGACATTGTTTTAAAAATTAACAAATGATGCAAAAATATCAGAGAGACATAATTATGTGTCTGAAAATATATGATTTTCTACATAGTGGTAAAATCATACAAAATATTCAATAACACTGAATATAAATTTTATACCTCAATTGTTATCGAATCTGGCACTTTCTCATTTCAGATTTGAAAATCAAACAGGAAACACATTGTACACAGTAAAACAGCACAAAGAAACAAATATTCCGGATATTTTGTGTTCCAACCTTTTATTTTATGAAAAATCAACAATGTATTTGAGCATGAAATCTTAAGACTTAATGTATGTAAAATAGAAATAATTTCATCGATTTGATTTATGCTTTTTTATGAAATAATAATAATCCGTAACTTTGCCAATATGTGTACAATGTCATTTCCGGTATTGTGCAGTTGACCTTCGTGAAAATATACATTGCCATTGCCATTGGTTCTTCAGGGCCATGGCTGGGGCTGCACAAGCAAAACAAGAGATGCCCCCGAAAGGGGGCTATGGTCCTATAGATTACAGTAGAAAAATATTTAAAAGAATACCAGGTAAGTTAAAGTACATTTTGCATTAGGTTTTAAAGGGAGACGGCGGGGGGGGGGGGGGGATTACCGATACCAGCTAGTTTGGGTTTCTTCAGTGAGAAGTTATAATATTTATTTACTACATCTTAAGCAGTTGGTTATGACAGAACTGTCACCAGCATTTTTTCATCTTATCAAAAGGGTAACCATTTCCAAACTACGGTAAAAGAAGATTACAACGAACACACTTAAAAAGAATTCACATTAACAGTGAAGTTGTTTTCCCTGTAGTTTTAAAACGTATTATGAACATAATGGATATAACAAATTACATGTACGTTTATAATGAATCACAGTACTTCACAGGTAATTTTAGAAATAGAGCAGAGAAAAAATATATTTCCTGGTACGTTGAAATTTCAGTTGGTTGTTAGGATAAAATTGAGGAATTACACTGGGGAACTATATGTTAGACTAATGTTTATTATTTTCACATATATTTAATAGGGAAGAAGAAGAGGGTATCAATACCCAAAGATACCTTAGTTCAATACATTTTAAAAAATAATAATAAAAAAAAATCATGTATCTTGGGTTGATAATGTAACCTTTTTGTTAGACCACTATATAACTATGATTGAACTTAAGTATCTCAAACATCAATATCTTTAATGCCATTAATGCCATGGATATGTTCATTGTTTAAGTCATTTGGAAGTCCCAACCACTTGTTCTCATGTACATATATTATATCTGCAATATCTCACATCCTTGGACATCTTGAAGTTTTTCCACATTGCCATTGAGTTCAAGACAACAAGGTTTGACTGTATATACATTTTGTGTGATTAGACATCATTTGTGTGCATTTCATTTATTTATTTTAGGGAAGTATATCTTGGGTGGTTTTTTTGGAGTCACAGCATATTCATGGTGGTTGATGTGCGAGACTAGAAGATACAATAAGTAAGTATTTGCTTTTAATATTATATGACTCTCTGCTCTTGATGGTTAATATTTTATTTTACAGGATGGGGGGAGGTAGGGATGGGATTATTTTACAATGTCAAAATAAATACAATAAAAAGCAGGGTTTTAAACTAACTTGTGATCCTTGATAGCCATGTAGGCTACTGAACCTTGCAATTCTGGGGCCCACATCAAAATTTATTCGCCCACAGATTATCACACCTTCTATTGAATATAAAAACAACAACCCCATTTTTCGTTTTTTTTATCATGTGCTTCATGTTTCTTTTCTATCCATTGTAACATTATGCACCACTTATCTAAATTTGAAGTGGAACTCTTCTGTTTATGAAGATTGATATGATCATTCAATATCATATATAGAGCACATGGCAGGTTTTCATTCACCATGTTCACATACAACAGTACTTTTTGGTTTCTTGGGCTCTTTGACCCGTCAATGCCACATTGTGCCTGACACAATCACTTAGATGCTTTATGTATAAGTACTTCTTACAGGTAATTATAAAGCACTTTACTGATTATGAAATTTTTCAAGAGAAAAATACAAAACATTCGGACAAAATTGAAAAAAAATATTTATTATCATAAATTTTCTAATTGCCATGTGGGCAACTTGAATGTTATTCTAAGTTGCCCACATGGAACATTAGTCACAAATTGCGAGTGGGCGACTGTTAATTTCAAACCCTGAAAAGTATGATTAATTTAAAAGTTTAGGCTTCTCCATGTAGCGTATGTTCATTTTTGTTCAAATTATGGCCCATGGACAATAGGCATATTTATGCATTTTCACTGTATAATCAATATAGCCACGCCCAACACTAGAACCCCTCACCCAGGGACCATGAATTTCACAATTTTGGAAGAGGCACCCTGCTCATCACCATGCAATTAGTTTGTCTAATATCAAGGAGCAGAGAAGATTTCTGAAGAATTAATGCATTTTCACTATATGATCAAATGATCCCTACCCTAACACCAGAACTCCTGACCCTTGGTCAATGACTTTCACAATTTTGGAAAAGGCACCCTTGATTATCATAAACATGCATTTACTTTGTCTGCTAAATATACAAGGGGGAGGGAGGGTGCATTTTGACACTCTGATCTATAAAGCCCCACCCTAATGTCAGAACCTCTGACCCAGAGGCCATGAATTTCACAATTTTTGAAGAGACACTCTTGGTTTTTATAATCATGCACTTAGTTTTTCTATCTAACACCCAGGAACAGAGAGGAAGATGTTTGAAGAATTCATGCATTTTCACTATTATCTGTAGAGCCCCACCCTAATATAGAACCCTTAACCAAGAGACCATGAAATGAACAATTTTAGTAGAGGACTAAATGCTTATCAAAATCATGTCAAGTCTGGCTGCTTGATGTCCTGGTGAGGAGTAAAGAAGAAAAATTTTAAAGATAGCATGATTTTTTATGATTTTAGTCTGATCCCTCAGGCCCAAAGGGGGGGGGGGGGGCATGAAATTTATTTATTTTTTGTTCCCCTTCATCCATAGATGCTCTAAGCCAAAATTGTTGAAATCGGTTCAGCAGTTTCAGAGAAAAAGCTTAAAATGTTCAAATGTTAATGCACGATGGACGACACAGGGGGAAGAACAAAAACAGATAGGTATAGGTCACCGGAATGACTCAGGTGACCTACTAACAGGATGGTCAATCCAGAAGAGACACAATCTCATCAGAAACCTCTTGTTATATGATTTATGTTGGTGTTTTCTTTCATTTGCTTCTTTTTTGATGTAAATTCTTTACATTTTGACTTCTGTTTCAGAATGCTCTATTTAGAAAATACAGAGGCAAACATTGCTCTAGAACCATTGATAATGGCTGAAAATGACAGACTGTAAGTCAGTTACCTGGTAATTTATGATATATGTATTTACTGATATTAAGATTATTTTAATTTGAAAATAATATAGAAACAAATACTGGTATTCAAGATGGCAAGGAAGAAAACAATGAAAAAGATCCTATATACATATTTACTACATATTTCCAAATTTCTCTACCAGTTTTGAAACTAGCATGCCTTCTTTAATTTTCATTTTTTTTTTTTTATATACAGAGCTTTGAAGTTGTTTCGCCAGAATTGTGAGCTAGAAGAAGAGCTGATGCAGAATAATCCAGATTGGAAAACTGGCACCATATTTGGAGTCCCAATCTTTTATGATACAAGAAATCGGGGTATTATGCCATTCGGAAGAGAACTGTATAATCACACAAATGTAGGATCCTGGTATTTGTTGGACAGACAATATCATTGGAAAGCACTTGATACAAAATTTGAGTGGTTCCCCAAGAAGAATCCAGCACCTCCTGAGAATTAGAAAAGATCAAGATTTCTCAAATGATGTAACATTTTATTTCATTGCCAGAACTAAAGCAAAATTTTCTATTAAAGTTTGAGTACATCTCCATTTTTTGGTTTTATTGTTTCTTATGACAACATTTGTAAATACATAGCTGTACATCTAATGTTACACAACATCAGTGGCAGATTGATCCTTCTCTATAGATTGTTGTTGAATGCATGAGCCTCTCTCTCTCTCTCTCTATAAATATACAGTATATTTGTGCGTATTATTATTATTATTCATACTTGAAAGTGTTTCTATTACTAGCGAATGTTAAACACATAAAATGTGTTCACCTGTTCACTGTAAAATTACAGTAAAACAGGTAAATGTTACAGCAAGGCCTAATTTAAAATTTCATTTCCCCTTCTTGACATCATTTTGACTTGAGGCAGATGTTGACATCTTGTTTTTCTGCTTTATTTAGTATTGCACCTTCAACTGAAAGAAACTAGGAACATTTTGTTCACAGGAACCACTATGAAAGCACTAAAGTCGTTGCAATTTTCTGTTTAGTCACAAAAGGAGGTTAGCATGCTGATCAGTCTATAGTGTATCTCTGTTCAGCGCATAAAGCAGTACAGTTAGAATATTTTTAAATACACATGTACACATGTATTATCCCCATCATGTATAAGATGCCACATAAAATCAGTTTGGAATTGTCATGCACTTGGGCTTTCATCAGTCCATGCAAGCACTTTGATTCATGACTGATAAAAACAACACGCGTTTGCTATCCATGAAGGCGCCTTTTCTACACTGAAAAGGATCGTTTTTGAACAAGTTCAGTGTTCTCGGCAGTCCCAGCACTCTGTGTTACATTCTCAGGTATCTTGCTCCACAATCTCTACAATTTCTCCGAATAATTCCCGTCGTAATTCGGCAACCTGCTTGGCCTTTTCATGAGCATAGTCAAAATAGACGTTTCTCATACCCTCGACGACTGCCAAGCGAAGCCGAAGATGATAGCGGAAGGTTCTTTTGTTCATTTTCTTGGCATTGTCGTACCTTTTCTGTAGTGAAGTTAAAGCTCTGTTTAACATGACGATTTGTTCACATGATCTTCGAAATCTCCTCTCAGCATCCACAAGATTCACTCTTCTTTCGTTGTAAATTCGGTTGGAACGTCTTATCCTCGTCATATTAGTGTCTGGTTTATTAGATTAGAGGGTTACCTCGAGTAGAGCACACCTACCCGTTTGTTGTCCCAGTATGTTGATAAAAGCCCCCTCCAGATAAAGAACCGGCTGAATTGTCACCTGCCAGTTGCCTTGGTAACAGCTGTCAGGCCGTGCGAGTTGTGACTTTGTATTCTTTATCTCCCGATAATTTTAAATCCTGAGGGAAAAAATTCACAGCAGATAATTTTTGTAGTTATTAATTTCTATTTCTTGACACTTGTATAATTGCTTTATAACGCGCTACAATAGTATACAAGTGACGTGAAGAACAATTGATTAATTTACCCTTTAAACATTTAAATACCAGATTTTTTTAACAGTGGAATATATGTAAGATTTTGCTTAAATATTCATAAAGTTTTATTTAAAAAAAAGATCGGTTAATTGAAATGTTTGCAGAATTATATGTTTAAAATTAAATATAGTTTCTTTTAGAAAACACTTTGGAAAAAAACTTCAATCTCGCCGAATTCTTTAATATCCGATTAATGTAGGCACATGCATTCATATATTTTAAAAAACCTAATATACTGATTCATTTTGACTTCTTTGAAACGCACGTAGTCACTTATTTATTAAAATATTTTTTCACATTACTATGAAGATACGAATTCGTTTTTAAGAAGCATTTTTAGAGTTATATTTGCTATACGTCCTAGAGACACAAAACCGTTAGCTTCCAATTGTAAACATTACACTTTCCTTTCCCGATAAATAATATTTCCAGAAATAAAAATAAGTACATGGCTATATAAAAATATTTCAATTTCAGAATATTTAAAAATTTGTATGACAAGCACCAGACAAAGTTATATTTATATCGACGATTAACTGACAAAAAATTAGTCGCATGTCGACATAAGTTAACTCGCATGTCGACAAAATAAGTCACATGAAAATTCGATTTTTTTTTAATTTCATATCTTTAGCCTTTGTTTAGATCCTGCACATACAAAATTTTATTTTAAAATCAGAAAAATGTCCATAACTTGGACCGGAAGCGAAGTAGGTTTTTCAGGTTTGAGCAAGTTTTTTGGCATTTGAGATAGTTGGACCCCCTCCCCTTTTTCTGCTGCAAGAATATAATAATGATTATAGAGCCATTATCAAACTGTAAAAGTTTTGTCACGCAAGTCCAGTCCACAATTAATTCCATTAGTAAAAGTGAGACTGAGATCAAAAGTGAGCTCGTCTAAGTTTTATGGCCCCGGAGCCAGCTCTAAGTTGGAAACTAGTCCTTGTCTGAAAAATTCATGATGCTCAGGTGACAGTCAAGGCCCATGGGATCTTCTTACGAAATCTCGGGGACAAATTGGTATACAGCATTTACCTTAATCAAACAAAAACAAGGGCCACAATGCTCACCCGAGTTACATTACTCAAATGATATGACTTTTCCTTCTGGTCCCAAACAAAGACAAAACTCACATATAAAAAATTTGTGAAGATCAGACAAATTATAATCTTGCCATGCTCCAAGAAATCTTTTATATCAACCCCTACATATCTTAGAGCTTACGTTAACCTGGGAAAAGGAGGGCATAAAAGAACTGGAATTCAATTTATATAAACAGGATGCTTGCATTAAAAAACATTAGTTATCTATCAGTTATCTAAAATGTACTTCTCAAAAAATCCTTAATATAACTCAATCATGAGTGACATACCTTAATGTTTTTTACAATCAAGAATTTTGGATATCTCGAAGTTTAATTTTGGTCCTGTTGAGTTCTAGATGATGAGGTTTAACTGTACATTTCAAAATGAAACTTTAAATCTGTTTTGCCATCCCATATTTACCGCTCATCAGCTAAACAAAATTTTCATAACTTGCATTAGATTGAACAAAGTGAGGGAGAATAAAAATATTTAAATTGACTTTGTTGTCTGGGATAAAGGTCACAATTGTAAAAAAAAAAAAAATAATAATGGAAGACACAATGCAGATAAAAGTCAGATGAATGACAAACTTGATCAGGAAAGCCTTATGCTCAAGAGCCTAAAAAATCATCTATTTCACAAGCAATGTTCATTACATTAAGCAGTTTATAAAAAATAGAGGGGCTGAACATTTTGGCTTAACAATAGATTCAAAACCAATTTTGACTTACCAGGAAGGAAGGAAGTTTATTTTCCAGCTTTTTTATGGGGTGGGTGGGAATGGGAGTGAGAGTTATGAGAAGCAATATGGTAATTATACATATATCACACGGCTTCCAGGGTGATATACCAGAATGTTTGCCCCAGGGTGATAAGAAAGTCCTGGAGTGTTACATCACCCGATGCCGAAGGCAGAGGGTAATATAACACTCCAGGGCTTTCCTGTCACCGAGGGGCAAATACAAGTGTAGTCTACTTGTGTGCCAAGTTATATTGAAATCAGACCAAAACTGTAGGAGGAGTAGCGTTTTAAAGGAATTTCACAGAAATTTCTATTTTTAGTAACCATGGCAACACCGTTCATCGTAATCAAAAACCGATGCACTAAATTATGTGTCTTAGTGTAGTCTACTTGTGTGCCAAGTTATATTGAAATCAGACCATAACTGAAGGAGGAGTAGCGTTTTAAAGGAATTTTACAGAAATTTCTATTTTTAGTAACCATGGCAACACCGTTCATTGAAATCAAAAACCAATGCACTAAATTATGTATCTCAATGTAGTCTACTTGTGTTCCAAGTTATATTGAAATCAGACCAAAACTGTAGGAGGAGTAGCGTTTTAAAGGAATTTCACAGAAATTTCTATTTTTAGTAACCATGGCAATACCGTTCATCGAAATCAAAAACCGATGCAACTAAATTATGTATCTAAGTGTAGTCTACTTGTGTGCCAAGTTATATTGAAATCAGACCAAAACTGTAGGAGGAGTAGTGTTTTGAAAAATTGTTTACAGACAGATGGACAGACACACAGACAGACAGACAGCTAGACGGACGGACGACGGACACCTTACTATCGCATAAGCTGTTCTGGTCTCTGACCAGTAGAGCTAAAAACAACAGGTTTTTACCATTTTTTCAAGAAACTATAGATCTTTTCATCACATAACATTTATATAAACAATGGGGCATCCCTCTCCCATTTCCTATGGCCATCCTAACAGATTTGGGAAAAAGCACTTTTTGCAGGATTAATGTAACTGAGTTAAACATGTTAAAGATATGTATACTGTTTTTTCTTTCTTTAATTCATGATAAAACATGTAGATATATGTAGAGTTCTACATACAAAGCTACTTTACAGAAAATCTTAATGAAAACTTTTCATATAATTCTCACTGTTTATAAAGTTGCTCATATCCCTGCCCATTAGACTGCCAGGATGCATCTAACAATCTCAGGTCTGAGCTCAATTCATGAGATGCTGACAGCTGGTTTTTTAACCATGCAGAGGAAACAAATGTCTGGAAATTTCTTTTAATAAAGGCTGTGTGTGATCTGAAGTGTTTGGATGATGTTAAAATCAATCCAAGTATCATTCTACAAATAAGACAAATGCACATTATTATTTACATGTATATTGTTGGTTCACATCAATATGTTGTGTGTATATTATATCTTATCTCTCAAAGTAGAGAATTTTGCTATTGTCCCATTTTTGAACACACATACATACACTTAGTTTTATAATTTGGTGTATTGAAGAATGAAAGCATTACTTGACTACAGTTTTATAATTTGGTGTATTGAAGAATGAAAGCATTACTTGTCTACAGTTTTATAATTTGGTGTATTGAAGAATGAAAGCATTACTTGACTACAGTTTTATAATTTGGTGTATTGAAGAATGAAAGCATTTCTTGTCTACATTTTTTGTTATAGTAAGATAATAGGTGATAAATATGTAAAGGTTACAATTTTTGAAACTTGAAAGTTTTTTTTTTTCTGTTTATGCTGTTTGATAAAATGTAATCCCAATCAAATATCTGGAGTGTAGAAAGATCAATTTTTAATTAGATTAGAAAAATAAAGGAATTGGTGGATCTTCAAGAAACATGCAATTGGAATTAATTAATATATGTCACTCTGTTTGATTGTAGGGCAGAGCTTCAGCTTTCAGCAAGAAGCAAATCATTAAAGTGAATTACATCATTCTGCACAAAACAAACTAGCATTCCGGGTTTCCCCAAACTTCAATGTGTTTCATTGTATTAAAGTGTCAGGTGTGCAAAGTCAGATTTAAACGAGATGTGTTTGTGAAACACTGATGCCATCTTATGGCAGCTCAAAACCAAGGTAAAAGTTCTTTAAATAAAAGTCAAACTCCAAGGTCAATAGTTCTAAAATGTTGATACTCAAAGGTCTTGTATTGGTGTGAAAGAGAAAGGTTTTGTCACATGGAATGCAAAGGTGAAATATGACTTCAATAGGCAAGGTTAAAGTTTTTACAAGTGTAGGTCAAACTCAAAGGTCAGGAGGTCAAAAATGTTGGTACCCAGGAAAGGTCTTCTCACAAGGAATACACATGTTATACATAAAATTCCCAGTACCAACCAATCAAAAGTAAAAATATGGCCATGGTTAAAGTTGTCATGTTCCAAGGTCGATATCAAAAGGTCAAAAATGTTGGTATCAAAAGAAATATCTAGTCACATGGAATCAAGTGAAGTATAAAAGCCCTAAGACCAACCATTCAGAAGTTATGGCCAAGGACAAAGTTTGGTAAAATTTTGCAAAAGTAGGTCAGACTCCAAGGTCAAGATGCCTTATATTTAAGGAATGAATTTAAAAGCTACACAATTTATATGGTATAAACTGGGTTTGGGCTGTTTACCCATTATAAACTGCAAATCTGTACAAAATTTAAATGTAATGTCAGGCGGATTGATACGTTTTGACGCAAGTCATTGTGACGTAGGCAAAATAGTTTATACAATATAAAGTAATTTTTTTATCCAATCAAATGGTGTGTCATAACTAGAATTAAATCATATTGGTACCCGAAGGAAGTTCTTGTCATAAGGAATATACATGTGAAATATGAAAGCACTAGCACCAATCATTCAAATGTTTTGGACAAGATTAAAGTTTTTGCGGACAAACAGATTTACAGACAAACAGACGGACGGATGGACAGATCAAAAACTGTATACCCCCGAATCTTCGACTAAAGGTGCATAAAAGGCTAGCAATTTTCTGCATTGAAAACATTAAGATTCATATAGACCCCTATTCTGTAACTTACCATGTGCTATGTATTAACGGATCAACCCGACATTGTTTTAAAAATTAACAAATGATGCAAAAATATCAGAGAGACATAATTATGTGTCTGAAAATATATGATTTTCTACATAGTGGTAAAATCATACAAAATATTCAATAACACTGAATATAAATTTTATACCTCAATTGTTATCGAATCTGGCACTTTCTCATTTCAGATTTGAAAATCAAACAGGAAACACATTGTACACAGTAAAACAGCACAAAGAAACAAATATTCCGGATATTTTGTGTTCCAACCTTTTATTTTATGAAAAATCAACAATGTATTTGAGCATGAAATCTTAAGACTTAATGTATGTAAAATAGAAATAATTTCATCGATTTGATTTATGCTTTTTTATGAAATAATAATAATCCGTAACTTTGCCAATATGTGTACAATGTCATTTCCGGTATTGTGCAGTTGACCTTCGTGAAAATATACATTGCCATTGCCATTGGTTCTTCAGGGCCATGGCTGGGGCTGCACAAGCAAAACAAGAGATGCCCCCGAAAGGGGGCTATGGTCCTATAGATTACAGTAGAAAAATATTTAAAAGAATACCAGGTAAGTTAAAGTACATTTTGCATTAGGTTTTAAAGGGAGACGGCGGGGGGGGGGGGGGGGGATTACCGATACCAGCTAGTTTGGGTTTCTTCAGTGAGAAGTTATAATATTTATTTACTACATCTTAAGCAGTTGGTTATGACAGAACTGTCACCAGCATTTTTTCATCTTATCAAAAGGGTAACCATTTCCAAACTACGGTAAAAGAAGATTACAACGAACACACTTAAAAAGAATTCACATTAACAGTGAAGTTGTTTTCCCTGTAGTTTTAAAACGTATTATGAACATAATGGATATAACAAATTACATGTACGTTTATAATGAATCACAGTACTTCACAGGTAATTTTAGAAATAGAGCAGAGAAAAAATATATTTCCTGGTACGTTGAAATTTCAGTTGGTTGTTAGGATAAAATTGAGGAATTACACTGGGGAACTATATGTTAGACTAATGTTTATTATTTTCACATATATTTAATAGGGAAGAAGAAGAGGGTATCAATACCCAAAGATACCTTAGTTCAATACATTTTAAAAAATAATAATAAAAAAAAATCATGTATCTTGGGTTGATAATGTAACCTTTTTGTTAGACCACTATATAACTATGATTGAACTTAAGTATCTCAAACATCAATATCTTTAATGCCATTAATGCCATGGATATGTTCATTGTTTAAGTCATTTGGAAGTCCCAACCACTTGTTCTCATGTACATATATTATATCTGCAATATCTCACATCCTTGGACATCTTGAAGTTTTTCCACATTGCCATTGAGTTCAAGACAACAAGGTTTGACTGTATATACATTTTGTGTGATTAGACATCATTTGTGTGCATTTCATTTATTTATTTTAGGGAAGTATATCTTGGGTGGTTTTTTTGGAGTCACAGCATATTCATGGTGGTTGATGTGCGAGACTAGAAGATACAATAAGTAAGTATTTGCTTTTAATATTATATGACTCTCTGCTCTTGATGGTTAATATTTTATTTTACAGGATGGGGGGAGGTAGGGATGGGATTATTTTACAATGTCAAAATAAATACAATAAAAAGCAGGGTTTTAAACTAACTTGTGATCCTTGATAGCCATGTAGGCTACTGAACCTTGCAATTCTGGGGCCCACATCAAAATTTATTCGCCCACAGATTATCACACCTTCTATTGAATATAAAAACAACAACCCCATTTTTCGTTTTTTTTATCATGTGCTTCATGTTTCTTTTCTATCCATTGTAACATTATGCACCACTTATCTAAATTTGAAGTGGAACTCTTCTGTTTATGAAGATTGATATGATCATTCAATATCATATATAGAGCACATGGCAGGTTTTCATTCACCATGTTCACATACAACAGTACTTTTTGGTTTCTTGGGCTCTTTGACCCGTCAATGCCACATTGTGCCTGACACAATCACTTAGATGCTTTATGTATAAGTACTTCTTACAGGTAATTATAAAGCACTTTACTGATTATGAAATTTTTCAAGAGAAAAATACAAAACATTCGGACAAAATTGAAAAAAAATATTTATTATCATAAATTTTCTAATTGCCATGTGGGCAACTTGAATGTTATTCTAAGTTGCCCACATGGAACATTAGTCACAAATTGCGAGTGGGCGACTGTTAATTTCAAACCCTGAAAAGTATGATTAATTTAAAAGTTTAGGCTTCTCCATGTAGCGTATGTTCATTTTTGTTCAAATTATGGCCCATGGACAATAGGCATATTTATGCATTTTCACTGTATAATCAATATAGCCACGCCCAACACTAGAACCCCTCACCCAGGGACCATGAATTTCACAATTTTGGAAGAGGCACCCTGCTCATCACCATGCAATTAGTTTGTCTAATATCAAGGAGCAGAGAAGATTTCTGAAGAATTAATGCATTTTCACTATATGATCAAATGATCCCTACCCTAACACCAGAACTCCTGACCCTTGGTCAATGACTTTCACAATTTTGGAAAAGGCACCCTTGATTATCATAAACATGCATTTACTTTGTCTGCTAAATATACAAGGGGGAGGGAGGGTGCATTTTGACACTCTGATCTATAAAGCCCCACCCTAATGTCAGAACCTCTGACCCAGAGGCCATGAATTTCACAATTTTTGAAGAGACACTCTTGGTTTTTATAATCATGCACTTAGTTTTTCTATCTAACACCCAGGAACAGAGAGGAAGATGTTTGAAGAATTCATGCATTTTCACTATTATCTGTAGAGCCCCACCCTAATATAGAACCCTTAACCAAGAGACCATGAAATGAACAATTTTAGTAGAGGACTAAATGCTTATCAAAATCATGTCAAGTCTGGCTGCTTGATGTCCTGGTGAGGAGTAAAGAAGAAAAATTTTAAAGATAGCATGATTTTTTATGATTTTAGTCTGATCCCTCAGGCCCAAAGGGGGGGGGGGGCATGAAATTTATTTATTTTTTGTTCCCCTTCATCCATAGATGCTCTAAGCCAAAATTGTTGAAATCGGTTCAGCAGTTTCAGAGAAAAAGCTTAAAATGTTCAAATGTTAATGCACGATGGACGACACAGGGGGAAGAACAAAAACAGATAGGTATAGGTCACCGGAATGACTCAGGTGACCTACTAACAGGATGGTCAATCCAGAAGAGACACAATCTCATCAGAAACCTCTTGTTATATGATTTATGTTGGTGTTTTCTTTCATTTGCTTCTTTTTTGATGTAAATTCTTTACATTTTGACTTCTGTTTCAGAATGCTCTATTTAGAAAATACAGAGGCAAACATTGCTCTAGAACCATTGATAATGGCTGAAAATGACAGACTGTAAGTCAGTTACCTGGTAATTTATGATATATGTATTTACTGATATTAAGATTATTTTAATTTGAAAATAATATAGAAACAAATACTGGTATTCAAGATGGCAAGGAAGAAAACAATGAAAAAGATCCTATATACATATTTACTACATATTTCCAAATTTCTCTACCAGTTTTGAAACTAGCATGCCTTCTTTAATTTTCATTTTTTTTTTTTATATACAGAGCTTTGAAGTTGTTTCGCCAGAATTGTGAGCTAGAAGAAGAGCTGATGCAGAATAATCCAGATTGGAAAACTGGCACCATATTTGGAGTCCCAATCTTTTATGATACAAGAAATCGGGGTATTATGCCATTCGGAAGAGAACTGTATAATCACACAAATGTAGGATCCTGGTATTTGTTGGACAGACAATATCATTGGAAAGCACTTGATACAAAATTTGAGTGGTTCCCCAAGAAGAATCCAGCACCTCCTGAGAATTAGAAAAGATCAAGATTTCTCAAATGATGTAACATTTTATTTCATTGCCAGAACTAAAGCAAAATTTTCTATAAAAGTTTGAGTACATCTCCATTTTTTGGTTTTATTGTTTCTTATGACAACATTTGTAAATACATAGCTGTACATCTAATGTTACACAACATCAGTGGCAGATTGATCCTTCTCTATAGATTGTTGTTGAATGCATGAGCCTCTCTCTCTCTCTCTCTATAAATATACAGTATATTTGTGCGTATTATTATTATTATTCATACTTGAAAGTGTTTCTATTACTAGCGAATGTTAAACACATAAAATGTGTTCACCTGTTCACTGTAAAATTACAGTAAAACAGGTAAATGTTACAGCAAGGCCTAATTTAAAATTTCATTTCCCCTTCTTGACATCATTTTGACTTGAGGCAGATGTTGACATCTTGTTTTTCTGCTTTATTTAGTATTGCACCTTCAACTGAAAGAAACTAGGAACATTTTGTTCACAGGAACCACTATGAAAGCACTAAAGTCGTTGCAATTTTCTGTTTAGTCACAAAAGGAGGTTAGCATGCTGATCAGTCTATAGTGTATCTCTGTTCAGCGCATAAAGCAGTACAGTTAGAATATTTTTAAATACACATGTACACATGTATTATCCCCATCATGTATAAGATGCCACATAAAATCAGTTTGGAATTGTCATGCACTTGGGCTTTCATCAGTCCATGCAAGCACTTTGATTCATGACTGATAAAAACAACACGCGTTTGCTATCCATGAAGGCGCCTTTTCTACACTGAAAAGGATCGTTTTTGAACAAGTTCAGTGTTCTCGGCAGTCCCAGCACTCTGTGTTACATTCTCAGGTATCTTGCTCCACAATCTCTACAATTTCTCCGAATAATTCCCGTCGTAATTCGGCAACCTGCTTGGCCTTTTCATGAGCATAGTCAAAATAGACGTTTCTCATACCCTCGACGACTGCCAAGCGAAGCCGAAGATGATAGCGGAAGGTTCTTTTGTTCATTTTCTTGGCATTGTCGTACCTTTTCTGTAGTGAAGTTAAAGCTCTGTTTAACATGACGATTTGTTCACATGATCTTCGAAATCTCCTCTCAGCATCCACAAGATTCACTCTTCTTTCGTTGTAAATTCGGTTGGAACGTCTTATCCTCGTCATATTAGTGTCTGGTTTATTAGATTAGAGGGTTACCTCGAGTAGAGCACACCTACCCGTTTGTTGTCCCAGTATGTTGATAAAAGCCCCCTCCAGATAAAGAACCGGCTGAATTGTCACCTGCCAGTTGCCTTGGTAACAGCTGTCAGGCCGTGCGAGTTGTGACTTTGTATTCTTTATCTCCCGATAATTTTAAATCCTGAGGGAAAAAATTCACAGCAGATAATTTTTGTAGTTATTAATTTCTATTTCTTGACACTTGTATAATTGCTTTATAACGCGCTACAATAGTATACAAGTGACGTGAAGAACAATTGATTAATTTACCCTTTAAACATTTAAATACCAGATTTTTTTAACAGTGGAATATATGTAAGATTTTGCTTAAATATTCATAAAGTTTTATTTAAAAAAAAGATCGGTTAATTGAAATGTTTGCAGAATTATATGTTTAAAATTAAATATAGTTTCTTTTAGAAAACACTTTGGAAAAAAACTTCAATCTCGCCGAATTCTTTAATATCCGATTAATGTAGGCACATGCATTCATATATTTTAAAAAACCTAATATACTGATTCATTTTGACTTCTTTGAAACGCACGTAGTCACTTATTTATTAAAATATTTTTTCACATTACTATGAAGATACGAATTCGTTTTTAAGAAGCATTTTTAGAGTTATATTTGCTATACGTCCTAGAGACACAAAACCGTTAGCTTCCAATTGTAAACATTACACTTTCCTTTCCCGATAAATAATATTTCCAGAAATAAAAATAAGTACATGGCTATATAAAAATATTTCAATTTCAGAATATTTAAAAATTTGTATGACAAGCACCAGACAAAGTTATATTTATATCGACGATTAACTGACAAAAAATTAGTCGCATGTCGACATAAGTTAACTCGCATGTCGACAAAATAAGTCACATGAAAATTCGATTTTTTTTTAATTTCATATCTTTAGCCTTTGTTTAGATCCTGCACATACAAAATTTTATTTTAAAATCAGAAAAATGTCCATAACTTGGACCGGAAGCGAAGTAGGTTTTTCAGGTTTGAGCAAGTTTTTTGGCATTTGAGATAGTTGGACCCCCTCCCCTTTTTCTGCTGCAAGAATATAATAATGATTATAGAGCCATTATCAAACTGTAAAAGTTTTGTCACGCAAGTCCAGTCCACAATTAATTCCATTAGTAAAAGTGAGACTGAGATCAAAAGTGAGCTCGTCTAAGTTTTATGGCCCCGGAGCCAGCTCTAAGTTGGAAACTAGTCCTTGTCTGAAAAATTCATGATGCTCAGGTGACAGTCAAGGCCCATGGGATCTTCTTACGAAATCTCGGGGACAAATTGGTATTATTCAATCTATATAGTCACCGTTTTCATGAAACAGATGGAATATGAAAAAATGTCTCCGTAACTGCTCTGCCAATTCTTTAAAACATTAAAGTATTATTCATGCATTGTCAAACTAATTTCTGCTTTAATATGGAACAACTTTTCACTGATGCCATGGAAACAAAAAAAGGAGGATTGTTTGACCGATGACTGTAGACTAGTGATAAGGTGTTTGCTTCGTGAACGGGAGGCCCGGGTTCAATTCTCGTTCGTGCAACCGGATCCTGAAGTGTTGATCGATTACCACCACCCCCTTTAACTAAAAAAAAAAAATTAGTAAGAGCTTATAATATCTAAAAACATTATACTTCCTCGTCAATCACATCCACATGTCGTTCTATGCAAGCAGAGATTATACTTTTTTTACGTTTAGAGATTGACCATGTACGGTATAAAAAGACACATCGCTCACCTGAGCACATTAGCTAAGAAGAAGCAGAAATTAGTTCAGTATTAAACGGGGGGGGGGGGAGCAAATTTTAATTTTCACTACCTCAGGCATCTTCGCTAGCCAAGGGTTTCTGATACGCTACTCTCCTCATAAGCCCAAGGGTTTATGAGGAGAGTAGCGTATCAGAAACCCTTGGCTAGCGAAGATGTACCTCAGGATGCTTCCATATCAATATTACTAATTATGGCCTTGCTGTTCTTAAACAGAAGAATTTTAAAGATTTTTGTTTCTTATGTTTTTCGATGTAAAACTCTGATCTCTCATTGTTGCCCCACCCTAAATTTAAACAAATTTGAATCTACACTACCTGAGGATGCTTCTATAAAAATATGACTAATCATGGCTTTGCTGTTCTTGAGCAGAAGATATTTTCAACATGTTCAAGATGACTCCTATACATTCTTATGCAAAACTTTGACCCTCCAAGCCTCTAAGCCACCTCTAAAATTTAGGCGCCAGCTGGCTGCTAATCAGAAAAATTTAGTCGCCAATGCAAAATTTTAGTCGCCAGTCACATTTTTCTTAGGCGCCAACTTTAAAAGCTGATATTAGTCGAAATATGGGCCCACTGAATTTGCCATGGGACGGGGGGTGGGGGTATCTATTGCAATCGTAAAGAAAAAATCATTAAGAAATATAAGCCAGCTAAATGTCAAAAGGTTAAATTTAAGCATGCATGTAAAACTCTGTCGTCTCAAACCGCTGTCCGCGAAGTCCGCATGTAGCTCTCTCCTACCGGCCAGGGAGAGGATTGTGCATGTTGGTCGTGGTTTGCGACAATGGTAATCATATCCAAAAAAGTTTTAATCAATCTTTTTTTTTAAAAAAAGAAACGTGGTTATGGAATATTTTTTAAAACTATAATATCATTTAGTATTGCTTACACAAATTACATTTTATGTTCGTTCGTACAATTAGGACTTGCACATTTGTCGATTTTCTGAAGCCAACAATTACCTGGAACTGCTATTGTTCTATCTGGTCTACCTGAGCTTTGTGTGCACTGAGGCGATACGAAATTTCGTTTGCACGTGCCTGAATAAAGAAGCAAACGAGGTGTCAAAGAAAACATGACATCTTTTTACTCCTTTTTAGAAAAAAAAATGTTTAAAATGTTATAATTCTGGAATTTGCATGACGATGGCCAAGTCAATTTAAGATAGTCGCCAATTTGGCGACTTACAGAGAAATCTTAGGCGCCAATCAGAAATTAAGATAAAATTTGATTAAAAATTAGGCGCCATGGCGACTAAATTAGTCGCCAATTAGAGCCTTGCCCTCTGTTGTGCCCCCAACCCCTGGGGGTCATGGTGAACAAACTTGATTCTACAATACCTAAGGTTGCTTCTGTATAAATATGACTAATAATGGCTTAGTTGTTCTTGAGAAGAAGATTTTAAAGATATTTCCCATGTAACATGTGTGATCAGGAAAAGGGATAGGTTTTCCTTTTACTCTGTCTGAGTTAATGATTGGAATGATTATTAAAAGACAGCTCTGTCTGAGGAAAAATCACACAGTATATATATACTTAAATTTTCTCTTATCTGGAGACAGGGACTGAGTAAGGTACTACTTGCACCGTTTCTCCTCTAGGTTCCCACACAGGTGCTTGAGAATAGCCCCCCCCCCCTCCTCAAGGGTTCTTTTGACTTTTTTGTCAAAAAAAAAGTCTCTGACGAGACTATAGCTCTACTGGTGTTTTAATTAACAAACAGAGAGAAAGGTAGCACTTGGACTTGAATCTGTGGCAACAGCAATGAATAAAATAATGATCCTTGGTTTAGTCTCATTCTGAGACACAACAGTAGGAGGAGAAACACTTTGAAAAAAAAAATTAGTAACCATGGCAACCATTGAACAAAACAAATACTGATAGACACGATTATGAACCTTAGTGTATTCTACTTAATTGTCTACTCAGTAATATTGAAATCTGACTAAAACTGTGGAAGGCGAAGCGTTTTGAAAAAAATTTACAAAAAATTCTATTTTTAATAACTACTGCAACACTAATCTTTGAAATCAAAAACTGATGACCATGATTACTAAGTGTAGTCTACATGTGTACCAAGTTATATTGAAATCGGAATTTTAGTGTTTTTTAGTGTTTTAGTATGAGTAATGTACTATGAAATCGGTGGGGGATAGCTAATCATGACATACCTTAGGTAAATTGGAAGGAAATGAATGCATATGAAATTTTGCAGACTTGACATTTACTGACTCATTAAAACATATATATATATATATGACTTGTGTAAGATAATGAGACCTGATATAGTACATATTGGTTTTGGCAATTCACATCTAATGCTTCAGTCAATTCACAAGTTCTGGTGTTAGCAAAAATGAGATGAAATGTTTAAGGAAAACGTTGATAAGGGTGTTTCATCAGTTTAATAATTAAAAATATATCTTAAGATACTTAGTCAATACAGTATATATCACATTTTTCATACAAAAAGAAAGCATCAATTTGTAACACAGTCAAAATTATTGCATCATAACAGTTCTGATCATTTCTTAACAAAGTCATTAGAAAAATACACAATAAATAGTTAAACAATTCACATACTCAATACATTAACATTCTGGATTTTAGACATCAAGTAATTTTCTTTTAAAAATATTATTTCAAGAACAGATGGTCAAAAAGTGGAGAAAATTGTTTGGTCAAACTTTCAAGGTAAGATCTCCAATAAAGAGTAGATTCCCCCCAAATAGAAACCAATCGTTTATTTCTTGTCTTCATTGGGTTCCCTGACCATTGATAAGATTTTGTCTAACTTGGCAATTTCATTATCCTCCTTCTGCTTTGGGTCCATCGGGGGCGCTCCTTTCTTTTCCTTAAAAAAAAAATGCAACAATTAGATATACCAGTACACCACTGATTGATTGTGAATACATGTACTTTATATGTACATGTACACTACATTGGAGTCTGGAAAAATTCAGTGAATGTGGAAAGGGTTGAAAAGTGTAGAGCACTACAGCTATGCATAATGATTATTATCTCCGACAGTGGAAAACTATACTTTATTCACATTTTAAGGTGCCTTACATCAGTTGTTTTAATTGTAATTTTACCACTACCTTGAAATTACAAAATGAACCCTTATATACTAAGGAACATTTGATTGCTTTAGTTTACTGGTTTAACATTATACCGGCATCTCTGTGCATACGTGTAAGTTGTCATATATTATAATAGATATCTGTCTCAATACATGCATAAATCAATTTGTAAAGTATGATGCATGACTTTAACAATATCTGAAAAAATGTGACATACTGTGATTCAAAATGTCATGAAAATGAGAAAAATATACAGTAAAACTCGTTTAGTACGAACATGGTTGTATACATGTAGCTAATATACGTCTAAGGTAAATTTTGTATTTTACACTTGCCCACAGGTACAAATTCAGTTATTATACTTGAAGGAAAACTTTTATATTGCAAATTCACTAAATGTATATATTTTTAATGAATTTGTAATATGGATATAACAAATTATGGATAAGCAAAGTAATTTCACACGTCTACAGGACTTTGCTATAACCGAGTTTTACTGTATCATACTCTCTCCTAAAAAAATATTGTGACAAAATCTGAAATACCAAGATGGTGAGGGGATTTAGTGTACATATACACAGATATATGATACTTCAATTCACTGCAGCAAGTATTCCAAAAACAGATTTATCTTCATGCCCCAAGAAATGCAAAATCAAAGAAGAAATTCATTACAAAAAAAAATTATGCAAATAAAAATTGATATGGCATGTCAATAAGAGTTTACCACTCCAAATGTTGGACCGCCTTCATATTTATCCAACAATTCATAATACAATAGTTTGACAGGGTTATTATAAATAGAGGGGTCCTCCAAGTAAGGCTAAAGAGAAACATAGCATTTCATTGAAGAATGTATTATAAATCATCATAACTAATTCTTGACAGATGGATGATGATATGTGGCTATCTATAACTATATACACAGCATCATTTTTTTTAAACAATCTGTTATGGTTTAAGGAGGGATTCTTCTCTTATTCTACTCATATTTCTTGTATTTAAAAATTAATGAAATTTTCACAGATTCAAGAAGACAATATCACTAAGTGATGGTATCAATTAGATTAAATTTGACCGTTTTATTTTAGAAACAAGGTCAGGTCAAGGTCATTATCTTTTTCCTTGACATTTAGAGTAAGAAAATTACTGTTGCTAATCATGTAATGCCTACTTCTATTTTAAAAGATAAAATGTTTTTCTTTTTGCACAAAAAGATGTTACCATATCGGGTCTATCAGATGATTCTACCAAATTAATTGACATTATTAAACTTATACAGATATTGGCTAATCCGGATTTCCTCTGTTTTTTCTTAATTTTTTAGGATATATTAGTTATTTTTATATACTTCTTATATTTAAATATTTCTTATTTTTACATATGGTAAAATAGTCATATAAATATACAACATGATACAAAAACAAAAAGCTTTGACCGTTTAGTAAGAGAGAAAAAACACTTTTTACTGATTTTTTGCTCAAATCTGTTTTAAGGTTGGAGGCTTTCAAAAGCTAACAAGATTGTAGTTTGTTTAGAAAATCATTTTTATTTCCTATGTTTTAAAACTTTAGGGCATTATTATTAATTTTAGTTACATATCAAAATTTCTTCAGGTCTTTGATTGTTTAAAAAAATTAACCACATGTTATGTTCTGTAAGTGATTTTAATAGGCAGAAAAGGAGATATTTTCATACGCCACAGTTGCGCCAAAAATATAGTCCCTTACGGATTTCAAACTCAGTTTACCATTTCTATTTAAAATTGCACAATTATGATGAGTAAAGAAAAATATGATCTGTTAAATACATTACAGCTAAGTTTATAAGACATACAAGCAAATATACTCGGAATATTTCGTCTAGTCAGAAACCAGACAAGAATCCCTCCTTAAAAACTGTCAACAAACTACATGTACAAATTAAACTACTACATGTATAGTGTTGAGGTTATGATATATGTAGTTTACAAATTAGTTATCTATAATTATGTAACCAGTGATGATCACAATATCATATTTATGTTGTATGCATGTAATTTATTTACATATATTTGTATGCAGAATATTTAATTAGATGCAAATGAAGCATGTAAAATATGATTACTGACCTTTGGCAATTTCCTAAGATTTGGTGAAATCTTTAAACTTGTTACATTTCCTCTGGAAAAAGAAATTTAAATATATCAGAGGGTAAAAAGAAAAATAAGAAAAAGAAAGTAAGATCATTATAAGCCACACTGAATCTCTGAAGCCTTACCTATCATCTCCCACAATAACAATGGGGTCTTTAGGATTAAACTCTATGTGTGTTAACTTAGTCTTCTTCTTCTGGGCTACCATTTGTTCACAAAGGGGTTCATATTTGTTGATATTCAGATCATATACAAACATCTGAAAATAAGAACACATGTATCTACAATGTAAGCTACTAACAATAGAGTTATTCAGTGATTCTCCACTGCTTTCAGACTGATCAGAGTCCATGTATGAACAATATCAAAAGTGAAAAAGAAAGACTTGTGTAGGACAAATAAATACCTTTCCATCTGCTGTGACTGCGGCGAACACAGTGGAGGAGTAGGGTGCCCACGCCACATCACCGACGGAGTTGTTCAGATCAAAAGTAAACAGAGGTTTCCTTCAATGTATGAAAAGAAAAAAGTCAATAGTCATAATAGCTATTGGTTATATATATATATATATATATATATATATATATATATATATATATATATATATATATATATATATATATATATATATATATATATATATTAGTAAAATCAGCTCCAAATATAACTCCTCTAGCAGTATAAACATCCCAAATATATTTAAACCATACTTTGAGTCTCCACTTGTATACAGTATAAAATGGTATAAACATCTAGGATATAATCCTACTTCGAGTCTCCACTTATATTTACAGTATAAAATAGTATAGAAATCTCAGATATAACCATACCTCGAGTCTACACTTTATATATATACAGTATACAGGAATATAAACCTCTCATCTATAAGCACTCACTTTGTCTGTGCCTCCACTTGAGTGCCCTCACTTCTGTCTGCTGTAGTCTTGCTGCTAACCTCCCAGATTTTCACCGTCCAGTCAGCACTACATGTGATATATATCCTAGGGTGAAATGGGTTCCAGCGCACTTTATACACAGCCATGTTGTGGGCATCTACTGTGTCCAGGAATTGACTGCTGTAGGCTTTGGAACACTGGTGGATTTTACCTTCTTCTGTCCCAACAAGGAACAGGTAATCGTTCTTTCTATGAAAGTCAAAAGCTGTTCCACACCCTACAAAGATGAGGATTGAACATTGCAGTTTTATGAATAAAAATTTGGTATTTTCTTTGTTGTAAAGGTATTCTTTTCAAATTTAGCTGGTATATCTTTCATCAAACTAGAGATAATGTGTACACTGAGCTCAAAAAATAATACATGTACCCCCTGCTTCTCATATGATTATAATGGCAAAGTCCATTTTTTACTATGGAAAAGCCCAAATATCCATCCATTCAAAACATACAGTAAGAGGTGCACAATGGCACTATGTCATAGAGATTCTGGGAAAGTATCATTAAATTTTACTAAGTGGAATAGGAGGAGTTGCGAATAAGAAATGGGTACCCTTGATATTATAGAAAGAATGGCAGTGTCTATGTTTTGCTATGGAAAACCTGAAATATGTGTCCAATTAAAAAGTAAAATACATGTAGGAGGTGCACAATGGCACTATGTAACAATGATTCTGTGAAAGTCTCATTAAATTTTATTCAGTGGTATAAAGGAGTTGTGAATAAGAGGTAAGTGCCCCAAAGCATAATGGATGGACAGACGTACAGATGGACGGACAGACAAACATCAGACCCATCACTGGCAGTTTGAAAAGCAGGGGGAAAATAATTAGGAAATTTTATCTGCTATTTTGGTGTTTTGGTGTTGTAGACTAACCGTAACATGATGTAAGCATCACTTTAAAGGGACAGAATGCTTTAATTAAATTCTATGAAATTTGACAGACTGGTGTGACACCAATTTATGTATTATGTTATCACCCAACGAAAGTTGTCCTTTTTAAAAATAAACAATATTTAACTTTGGTGTCTTTGCAATTTTCATTCTATATAAGGAATCATCTCTTAAATTAATCTTTTAGCAACATTAAACTCTAGTTCTCTTGGATATATTTCTAAATAAATGAGATCAGTACCAATAGTATTGATTTTGGTTCCGTCAGGACCCTCTGCCGGGGCATCAGGCATAGTCAGCGTGATCACATCTTCAAACAGGAGTTCATTCTGAAATTATAAAGGTAAAAAAAAATGCATACTTTATTCAATATGTTCTTAGTAAAACATGGTCTTTACATTAAAGTTGTCCAAAACCATTAGTCCTCCCAAGATGTAGGAAATAACCTGAACTAAATTCCTTGTTATGTTAGACTACGTGACTTATAATTTGAACAATGAACAAAAAAATACATGTAAAGTACATGTATTTAGAATGTCAGATCTTCATCTGAACTATGAAAGCTTGAACTCTGTCAGTCCATATGATAATTCGACACCACAGGTAATATTAATGAATTTTTAAATACTGTCATTTATAGAGGAACTTCACTTGTGTCCAAAACTTTTAAGACAAGATCTTTGGTAAGATCTAAGTTAATGATAATGTATGATACATACCTTGATAATTGTCCAGTGAACTATTCGACCATCAGAAGACACTGAGTAAAAGTTGTGATTATTTTCCAAGTCATCTTTCTGCCACCTTACCTAAAATTCAAAATTAATATCTGAGTTCCATTAACAAATGTAATTGTTAAACATGGTAAGAGACTACGAGAATCCTTTTATAATCATAATAATAATTTACATGTAAATGTATTTAACATAATGTTGTGTTAACTGTTAGGGAAGTAAACAAACTACAGTAAACAGACACAAGTGTTACAGGGAAGGAGACATGTTTGGCTTGACCAGGAATCAAACCTGGGATCACTGCATCACTAGTCAGGTGCTCTACAAACTGACCTACCCAGGCAATATACACCACCCAAATCACCAAATCCTCCCTCTTTAAATTTTCTTTGCCCTCAAGAACACAACCCTTATTTGCCCTTGCCAGGACTTTCACCTGCAAGTCCATGGGTGGTCAACAGCACCAAATTATGTAACAGAAAATGTTTGGCTGGATCGAGAATCGAACTTGAAACCCCTGCATTACTAGTCAGGTGCTCTACCTACTGAGCTATCCCGGCCGATATCTATGGCCCAAACCATTACAAACATAACACCATACCTGCCAAACTGGATCTGTGTGTTTGCCATTTTTCGCTGTACACCTATGTACAGGCTCTTTTTTCTGCACATTAAAAACACCGACACTTCCATCATAGAACCCTACAGCTACCATATACGGGTGTTCTGGATGGACGTCAAGACACATGACTCCACTATCTGTCTCATAGATGTACTCAGCAAACGAAGGGTTTTTCAAGGAGTAGAAAAGAATCATTCCACTACCCTGCTTCATGAAGTCATCTGTAAAAACAAAATATGGTCCATATATTTTTATCCCAAATGAAATCATCTAATAATTTGGGAATATTAGGATTTCTTTTTTTAATTGCTATTAAACTTTAAGCATTTTAATTATTCAGAGAGAAATTACTTTAATGAAAATGTAAAAAAATTCTCAAATCCAAAACTGAGCAAAATACAAAGGAAAACTTACAAGATCCAAAGGAAGCAGCAAAAAGATCTTTATATTTGGGATTCCAGCAAAGGGAGGTAACTGCTAGTTTCTTCGCCTTCTCATAGGAGAATCGCCACAGAGGTAACATGGTTCCCTCATTATCTCGATACTCATCAGATGGATCCTCCCAGTATTTGAAGTCTTGAGCAATGTCGTCGTATGTGTTCTGATTGACCATCCTCTCTACAATCTTGGTGGCTTTGGAAATGCGTGATATGTCATCACCCTATACAGTTAATACTTGCTGATTATCTTCACATAATTTACAGTCTCTCTCAGTCATAATCAAAGGACAGTATGCACTCATCCCTGAGTCAAAGTAACAGAGGTTGAATTTGACAGAACCCTAAAAAAGTCTCTCACCTGTGTTTCGGTTATGGTTAGCTTCTTTCTAGTCTTTTCCTCCTCTTTTCTTCCAGGGATGGTCTTTTTCTCTTTGCTCTTTTCCTACAATAATACAGTTATGAAACGTTAAATATCCTAACAAGATATTCAAATTTATATTAATTTTTGATTGGTTAGTCCCCTCACCCCTATTTTTTATAGTACATGCTTTATGAATGTTTTTTTTTTTTTTTAAATCATGTTACCACTAAATTCCTTTCAAACATTTGAAAAAAAAGAATGAAACTGTTTGCTTTTGTAACTATATGGCAGAGATTAACAGGAAACACATTATTTCAATATAATATTTCTATCTATATGTGGTACATATTATCGATAAACTATTTTTTTTCATATAGGAGTGTACATACAAAGAGTAAAGATATAAAACATGCATTCCTGATATTAAGCTTGAAACTACATGCATTTTGTACTAATTTACTTGAAACAATCTATTATAAGTACATGCATGCAAGTGCAATCCTCAATCTACATCATCGTTGCTGTCACAGTAAATAATTATTGATCTGTTGGGAGAAGAACTGAACAATTGTTCCAAACCCTAACTGCTTTTGTATATACTAATTTGATTTCTGTCTAAATTTACAACTAACTGCTGTTAAATAAAATAAATAGCAAATATACTGCATTTAGTTTGAAGTAAACATAAAAATTAATTCAATTGATGATCATTATCTAAAGTTTGACTCATAAAGGAAAAGATTATCCATGCACTAATGAGCCATAAATATAGAATTGTCAAGAGTGTCATGTCAGTGTATCATGTCAAATACTGTCAGACAGTGTCAGAGTTTCATGTCAAATATGAACTCATTCACATGCACTTTATAGCAAACATGCAAATATTTAGCCCACTTTAAATATAACAGTTTGCAGTGTTTATTCTCAGTCTGCATATACTGTTGGTGAATATTCAGGATACGTCTTTGTGGTTTGGTGAATATCTGTGCAGGATACAATTCATGGTGACATAATTTAGGTTAGCCTATTTTGGTATATCTTTAATTTTACCCAGAATGCACTGAAACGCTTGGTGCCGTATTTCAGTGCCAGATAATTCTGACTGGATGGAATTTCATTCTTCTGATAATACACAGAAAGTTATAGATATAGCTATGAATCAAGAGAGGTATCATTTACATTTTGCTTGTATACAAGACATGCATTGTTCTAACTTTTAGAAAAATCTGGAGAAAAAATGAGAGCAATTTGAAGGGAGTAAACTTATCTAAAAACAATACTTCAGATCATAGATGTATCCTTATGGCTTTTTGATTATAAAAAAAATACTGTTATGCCAAAAAAATCAATTTGAAATATTCAATGATACTGGTATTATATGATTTGAGAAGTTAAAATAAATGTGGAAGAGCTGTCTTTTATATAAACATTTAATAATAATACTCTATAACTTGAAGTATATTCCTAAAAACCTTCAGCTACCAAGAAGAAGAAAATAAAATTGATAAAATCATTCCTAGAGTTTTGTGACCAGTACTTGAAAATGGTGTTGGTGGTGAGGAAAAGTGGGTGGAGCCTTATGAACTTGTTTTGCTCGAATTGCCTCTAACTGCAGAACGACACATCAATTTATTGCAAAATCATCCGTATTACTACATAACATCATGTTTTTAAAAACTTCATTACAAATGCATCCTCAACCAATGTATATGATTATGTTCACTTATAGAAGAGTTATTATATCTTAAATGTTAATAAAGACTCTTTTTTGAAATTTAATGTATTAACATAAAATCAATACGAAATGATTAAAATAATAATGAAAGCTGAATTTAGATATAAAGTATTCATTATTTACACAATTCAGAGGAGTGGTGAAATTACCTGTTTTTCAAAATCTTCATGGTAAGCATCTGCTATTTCCCACTGTGTAACGTTGGAGGAGAATGTAGCCCTGGGTGGAGGCTCAGTGGCTGTACCCCGCTCCTGTTAAATTTTTTAAAAATTCTATCAAAATCAGAGCATTTTCATAGTTTTCTCATAAAATGGTATATGTTGGAATACATATGTACAAGAATACAAAAATAAAAATTTGATTGTTTTCATTTTGTGATCATTCCAAAAAAGAAATCTTCCCAATGTAGAATTCTAATTGCTGGTTCTCTGAACAAAATTTCTAGAAATTGCAAATAAAATATTCTTCATTTATTTTAATACTTTTACTTAAGGACAACAATTAAAGTAATTTTCTCTCTTACTCTCCAAACTGATTTACTCAGGAAAAATAATTGAAATTTAATTTGGACTCTGAGTGATAAGAAAACTTTTTCAAAGGACTGAATGCTACTGTACTCTGTATGGGTTGTTGTAGGTTTGGGAGGCTCTTTCACTGAAGTTAAACTGGTTGGTCAGTTTTTCTGCACCAGCAGGGGCCCCAGCAGCAGGGGTAGCTGCCTCCTCCCTTTGTTCACCCTCCTTAGCCTGAAAAAAATCTGTATTTTAACACAACTTTCAAGCTATACATGCAATCTACTTTCATGTTGTCTTTAACTGATTTTGAACTGTTTTAAATAATAAAAAAAGGAAAAAAGAGTGTACAGTATTACCATATCAACAGAGGGTGATTATCAAATTACCCCAATAAAATAGGTCCACACTTCTCTATAACAGATCATTTTTATTAGAAAAAAAAAAAAACCAAACTTGTATAAAGTGGATTGAAAACAACTAAAGCTGTGTGTGTAGAATAGCAAATGAAAAACAAAATGACCACCATATTCATTATTGTACAACCTCCACTCAAAATGTCTGCTTATATTTTCAACTTTTAATCAAAGAAAAAACACCCAGCATTTTTTTAACTAAGTGAATACTTTGTAGTTAAGATGTAAATTCCCTTCAATAAATTCAGGTTTTGCATTGAGTTACAAATGCAGTTTGAAAGGAGAGAAAAATCAGCCTCTGACAAAAAAGTTCCTAGATGTACATGTACAACAGAACACACAAATATACACGTATAACCCTTGTCAATTCTCAACAAAAAAAAAAGGAAAAAAAAAAAAAGAAAAAAAAAACTCAGTAACTTCAAGAAGAAAAAAAGAGTTTCCTTAATGACAGTTTTGAAAACCAGAATTTGGAAATAAAAGCTCTCTGTGCTGTAAAACATAAGTGAAAATGTGACGGTGTATCTAGAAAACAAAGATAAAATACCGGTTCTGCTTCCTCGCCTTGTGCAGTTGAAGTCTGCGATACAAAACATCTTAGACTTTAATACTTTTTATGGAAAATTGTCGAGTGCTGTACCTATTTTTTTTTTTAGCAATACATATATACATTTCACTATGCTTGTATACTACATATGTATTGCGCTACATCCTTTTTGTCAGAAATAATTTATTTTCTTGTATAATTGGATAGCTGCTGTTATGAGATTACTAATACTATTTAATTATTTTTTAAATATTATCTACCTCTTCTTTTCCTTCCTCTCCCTCGGCAGGAACAGCACCTACTGCAGGAGTGGCCTCCCCTCCTTCACTTCCTGCTACTTCTCCAGCTAGTAAGAAGACATCAATTTGAATCTTTACACTTGAATCTTTTTTTTTTATTTATACATGTAATTCTTATGAAAACCTTTGTTCATAAGAAAAAAAATTCCTATTTAATTATTGACATGGAAAAAATACTAATAATCTTTCACTACATTTTCTATTTGTGTTGTATCGAGTTTCTGCTTACTTACCCTCAGGAATTCCTAGTCTGGCTCTCTGTCTCTTTGCCTCATCTGAGTCCTTATGTAGCATGTTACCATCCAGTGCAAAGTGGATGGCCAGCTGGTCCACATGGGATGTCTGTTTGTACTGCTTCTCCTATCAAACCCAAAAACAATTGGTCATTATCGCTTTCATTTCATTTTTCCCAGCAAAATTATATCTGTATTGGTTTGAACATTATTTAATCTTTGGGATGGTAATGAATTTTTTTTTCAAAATAGTTTTATAAAATAGATCAAACAGCCATTCTAAAAAAAATACTGAAAACTAAAGTAAGTACATGCATAAAAAATTCACAGACCTTGAAGCTGTATCTGACAATGTTTTGTGGAGCATGAGGATTATTTGCTGTCAGAATACGGGTAAACTCCTCTTTCAATTCCTGAAATAAAAATGCATTTTGAGCAAAGATGTGTGAGCTTGAAAATTTTTTTCCTCGAAAAAAAAAAAATTAAATTAATCCAAACTAATATAAAAATATTAATTACAGTATACAAATGAATTGACAGCTGATTTGTTTCTCTTGTATCTTTGATTTATTTACCTGTTTTATCAGCTGATTTGTTTCTGTTTTATCAGCTGATTTGTTTCTGTTTTATCAGCTGATTTGTTTCTGTTTTATCAGCTGATTTGTTTGTTTTATCAGCTGATTTGTTTACCTGTTTTATCAGCTGATTTGTTTACCTGTTTAATCAGCTGATTTGTTTACCTGTTCTGTGAGATCCAGTTGGTCATCAGGTTTCACTAAGGTTTTTGTCTGAAAAATATAATGTTTGACTGCAATGATCATGTAAAAAAAAATATGTTAAAAAAATCAAAATGAATGAAATAAGAGAATTAAGATGAATTATTTACATTTATATCTGGCATGAATTATAACTATATCTATTCAATAAAAAATGCAAACAAAAACAAAACATAACCAGCACATTTATTATAATTAGAATTACCAAGTAAGTTTGAAATCAAAAATAAATAAACATTTAGATGTTGATCCAAAGATGGCTATCACAATAATACGAGTAAGGTCCTAATGTGACTTACATTCATCCAGTCATCTCCATCTGTGTCTCCAATGTCTGTCATATCATCTCCATCCTACAAATACCAAAATATACATCAAACAATTATGTAATATATGTTTACTATCTATTTTATGAAATGCAAATTTCAAAACTTTACTGGTACTTTTTTATCTTTGTAGATAATCTGACTTGCATTTTTGTAACATATTTCATTATTTATTATTATTATTTTTTTTTCTCAGCCACTGAGATGCTTAAGCACAACTGTTGATATTCTTAATTCTCATGCATTGTAATGAAAACAATTTTTGAATATGACATTATAACAACTTTTTTTTCAATGAATAAAATGGATAAATTACAAATACAACATATTTCAATTTTTACCTTCCCTGGTTTTCCTGTAGGTCTGGAGGATTTTCCCTTTGAGGCCTGTTATCAAATATTTGAAAGCAATTATACTAAATAAAATAGGGGTACAAAAGGGGGCAGCTCACCTTGATTCTTGTTGCTCTCCTCCTCGACAGATCCATCTGTATCAAGATAAAGGAACCCCTTTAGCCTTTTTTGTTTGATTTTCTCTTTTTTCAAACTTTATTTTGTGTTATTTAGTCTAACCTATGTTAGTGCTATAATATTTATAATACGGCTTTATGTGTGTCTAATTACACAGAAATTTATTACAATCTTTTGTTTAAGGTTGAAGTTATTGGTTGTTAAATATTGATACAAGATAAAGCCCATAATTGGTGTTAGTCATCTCTTTATGTCATTGTACTACAGCTACACATGCAAAAATAATATCACGTTTTTACTTTCAGATTTTGCACAAAGCTTGAGACACTTTTGGTTCATCTTGCTGAAGGTACCAACTGTTATCAGAAGAGAATCAATGAGGTTAGAAAGCCTTGAATTCTGGCACCTTATTTTTAAATTTATGATCATACTTTTATCTATTTTATTATAAATCTTTGCAAGATGCATTTAGATGGCTTAAAATTTATTTCTAAATAATGATTGAAAAAAAAATTGAAGTTTAAAATGTATAAATGGAATTGAACAATATATCATTAAATAACATTTTGTAATCAATGAAACATTCTAATATAAAGTTATTTTGCAAGAATCAGTGGCGGATTTAAAGGGGGGGGGTCACCCAGCGCCCCCCCCCCTAAAATTGTCAAAGTTAGCTTAAATCATAGTTCCGTTGAGAAAATGTAAAAATGTCTACTCGGTAGACCTCATTTTTACCCTACAAAATCTCTATAATCCAGGAGCCCCAGACCCCCTGCCTACTTTTGGCACCCCCTCTAACTTCAATTCATGGATCCACGCCTGAGAATGGTAGGAAATTAATATCTTTTATAAATAATTTTAAAATAACATGTTTAATATGCATTGGGCATCATGCTATATAATATATTTATAATAACATTACATATTAAGTAGTATTAAAAAAATATTGCTCAGGTGTCAGACTATGGAGAAATATAGATTTAAATGTAAAATTAAATGTAAAATTTCTATTAAAAAAGATTTGATTATTATTATTTGTTCTTTCATTTGTAAACTGATATTATTCCCACAATCCACAAACTTGTTAAATCTTGAGGCAAAATAAATTACTCATGAAGGATAAATCAAGATGTTCTGGTTTTAATGTTAGGAGTACATGTACATAGCTTTGTTTTCAAACAAATGAATGCAAAAGCAGTCATTAGTATAGTTCTGGATATAGGTGTTAAGACTTTAAAGCTTTTAAATAAGGATTTATATGAAGAGGTAGGTGATACTACAATTACTGTCCCAAGAAATCCCGTATCTATAGTGGGGAATGAGACCTGATGATTTATAAAATACCTTTTTCTACTATATTCTACAGCAACAAGTTCTGCAGAAAGGCAGAGGTTAGAGAGCAACAAGAAGCAAGGTTTAGTGTCCAGTATGCATATATACTAGGTATAGTTAGTGAAACAATAAGCCAAAGAAAAATATTTCTATAGTATACTACAATACATCAATATATATACCTTTTATATACATAATCATTAATTTTGCATGTAAATTGTCATAATCTGATAGTTGTACAACTATTTTTTAATAACACTACCATATTATATTTCCAAAAGAAAATGATTATAAAATACATATACCAGTCACTTGAAAAGAAATGTAAAATTCTTTTATAAAATTTTCTTCTAATGCTTTGCTAGAAATCAACAAAATGAAAAGAAAAAAACAAACAAACAAATACAAAACAAATTCCAGAATTTTATGTACATAAAGTTTGTGTCATTCATCCTCCATGTTAATTAATGCAAATGCTTGTTCTGAAATCAACGTTTCCTCTCTGACAAAGCAGACAAGTTAAGTTAAAATTGAGCGTTTAATTTGTTAAGGTACTTTTCCTGCAATTATTCTGCAATGATTACAATGCATTGCCAAGGGTTGAACTTCAAATAGTAGGTTGTCTGATTAGGAATGTTATTTTATCAGCTTCCAAAAGTAATAATTGTCAGAAAGAAATGATTGAATTTAATTAGAAGAGTCGGTTTAGTCAATAAAAAATGTAACACATGAGGACTAGCTCCTCTCAAGTTTTATAAGCTTGGTTCAGCGAATGTTCAGTAAGATATTTTACAAGGACTTTTTTCTTATCTGTCCTTATAAAATCTACAATGATTGACTTGTGGTGTATTCAACAGCACATTGTCCAGCTAAAAATGTTTCCTACCTCTATCATGAAAGAGTTCCCTTAAGTTAAGTAATTGCGACATCAGGTATTGTCTTAATTTGAAAAGATGCTTCACACATTAATGTCAAATTCAGAACAAGTCATGCCAAGTCTAAGATATGGGCCGATCTACCTGGTATGTAAAACATCTTATAGTACATTCTTACAATTCAAAAACTTTATAAAATTACTATAATCCCCATATTTTTTTAAAAAATCAAACTATTAGAACACATGTTCTAATTTACAGTTTTTTTTTTTATAAAAGCTTTCAATAAAATTGATCTCTAGTTTATTCAAAGGAATTTATTTGAAAAGGATAAGTTTGATACATCTCTGTGTGCATTTTCATTCCATACAAACTTATAACATCTAGCTAATGCATAGCTCATAGCTTAGCTAACGCATAGCTTAGGCCAGAAAAAAAATAATAGTCTTGTTTCCTGCTACCCGACCTACCCTATTTTTTGCACCCAACCCTAAAGTTTTTTTTTAAGTTATGGAAGAAAAAAAAAATCGGGAATTTCCAGAATTTCATCGTTCTGTCACCGTAATCGGTTTCCGTGTTAACACTAAAGAAGCATTTAATGAAATTCTTGTTTCATAAAATACCACTTGAGTAGTGCATAAAAAGACATGGAATTTAATTTTCAAAAGACAATATTGACCTGTGACATGTTTAATTTGATCTTATATAAGTTCATATCCAAAAAATGCTGTCGGAAAAAAAAATAAAATAAAAATATAAAATAAAATAATTTTCCTACCTACCTACCCTATTTTTTTCAGGCTGGTAGCAGGAAACAAGACTATTATTTTTTTTTTTGGCCTTATGGCTTGGTCAATTGAGTGATTTCTATTGACTTTATTGATAAAATTGCGAACTCCTGTGACACAGTATAGCTTCATATTCTCAAAACTTCTGCATTGAAAAAAGTCTTTCATTGAGTTTCAAGCAACTGACAATATTAATGCAAAGACACTATATGTTTTGTATACTTTTGCCATTTATATGTCTTCTTTTTAATACAGTTACGTTGAAAATGAAAAATTCAGCGCGTATAACCAAACCTGTTTGGACTTTGGTGCTGCCTTTGGTGGCATTTTGCAGAACTTTCACTCGGTTGCTGCAACCAAATATAACACACACTGCAGTTTATAATGGCGGTAATCGTTTCTAAGGGAAACAACAGGACTCGAGATTATCGAGTTACGCGAGACTTCCATCGGAGATTTTACTAATCAGCGCAAAAACATGATTAAAATGTAATGGAATAATTATTTCTTGGTATTTTTTTAGACTTATGATTTGACTTTGTAATGTCCTATTTTAAAATATTAAAAATAGTATTAAAGATAAAATAAATTGATTTCAAATTTAATATGGAAGTTTCAGTCATCCAGATTTGGTTGTGTCTTTTCCGTAATTAGTAACTGCAAGGAAGAGTTTCAAGATCGAGGATGAAGATGATAAATAGATTTACGATATGCAGATCATAGACTTTCATATTGTGTTTAAACTGAGATATTATGGACAGCATGGAAGACAGTGGATTTGACAGTGATCACAAATCTAATCAAACTGATGCAGATGTGAGTTTACAATATCTGACCATTTTGACATATGTTCATCTGTTCATGAAGTTCAAATCATAAATGGTTAGGCCTAATGCAGATGTTTTAGTACATTCCTGAATACAGGATAATGTTTCCCCCAGATATAATTATTTGATAAGTAATAATTAAATTGATAACACTAAAACTTCTTGAATTTTTAGCGTTGATTTACCCAAACGTTTATAGAATGTCCTATCGTTAAAATGATAAATGTCCTACGGACCCAGTGGTGAGGGCCTGTCCCGAGACACAGTTAGATTATTCTAACTACCCAAACGGGGACCCAAACTGAATAATAAAATTCCCCATAACATATCAATTATGGGTTGTCTGTTTATTCATACCAAAATGATCACATTGTTTGGTTCTCACTACACAGTTCATACGGTATCCAGTCAACTCGTACCCAAACCGACTCGTACCCAAACCGAGTCGTACCCAAAGAGTCAACTCGTACCCAAAACTGAAGTCATAAAATAAACAATCAAAATATTTCACTTTTTGATATATTTTCATAAACCAGTGATTTTTCTACATTTTTTAAAAGGGGCCTGGGCCTTTACAATTGGGAAAAATCATCGGCATTTGTGTAAAATTGGGAAAAATCAATAAGATTGAAATAAACCTTAATTGACAGGTAAAATAAAATATATAAGGCCAAACAAAAAAATATGTCTGGTTCCGGTTACACCTCCATAAAAATTAGGGTAGGTAGGTAGGGATTTTTTTTTTTTTTTTATAATTTTTTTTTTTTTTATTTTTTTTACAAAATGATTTTCTTAATATTTTCTTTAGAAATAATACCTATCACTGCTTTGCAAATGGCATTTAGATGTGGTGTGATAATATACTAGTCAATATTGGTAGGGGACACCTACATGCTAGTTTGCTTTGGATTTAACACTATTAAACTATGTTTTGCAAGGAGGCCGTCATTGCTGAAACTGCCATTGATGGAAATCGGGGAAAATTCCGGAAAAAATATGAAAATTGCCAAAAAAAAGTTTAGGGTCGGGGGTATAAAATAGGGAAGGTCGGGTAACCGGAACCACACATATTTTTTTATTTGGCCTAAGTAAATGTAACATCATTTATTCAAAATATTTACTACAAAATAACAAATTAGACACAGTTTTACATTTTTAACTTTTTTTTTAATCTTTGAAAGTTGTCATTAGTTGTGATCGTCCTATATTTCAATTCTTTTTTTTTTTTTTGCCATAATGGTAGACATAAAAAAAAATCCTACTCATAATAGCCATTGAAGATGATATAATCTGACATGATTTAAAACAAATCATTTTTCTTCTAGCTTTCTAAATCACCCTAATCATTGTGCTGCAATTACCCTGCAATATTAGTTGCATCTGCCGGGTGTAGAAACAGTTTGATTTTCATGGAATCAGGGATGCTTGTTGTAGAACTACTAGTTCTTGGATTTACAAATAAAGCTATGTTTCGCCTGTTCACATGCATCTTACACTTTCTTACGATGTATTTAGTTTGACGTTTGACATGATCCATGTGTTTTTTTATGTCTTGTAAATGCACAAAATGATCTGCTGTTTTTCACTATTATTTTAAGAGTATGAACGACCGAGAGCAATAGCGTTCCAATTTAGATAAGTCGTACATAAAAAATTCAATATAACAAAATCAATAACGGTTTTTCTGGGGGGAAAAAGCAACTGAAATTGGGAAAAAATCGGTAATTTTTGATAGGGGAAAGGGCCGATATTCGGACCTAAATTGGGTGTAGAAAAATCACTGTAAACAATATGATTTATTATTCCAATTTAGTTACACTACTTATATTTTATAAAATAATGACAATTAAATTATATTTGTTTGAAAAATCAACTTGGCATAGGCCTATAGCATAGATCTATAGATAGATTCTTTATTTCCAAATCAGGGCCCTTTCAGGCATCACAAACAACAAGCATGATTTATACAATTACAAACAGCACAGACAAATTATGTGTATACTAAATAATCTACAGTACATGTCTTTGTATATAGTATGACACTGTATATAGAAGTAAAAGTTTTGGGTACGAGTTGACTCTTGGGTACGACTCGGTTTGGGTACGAGTCGGTTTGGGTACGAGTTGACTGTAAATCGTTCATACTACACCAATGAAGAGCCATAAGCAATGAAATATGCAGGTCCAGTACAATCAGTACATCTAGATACGTAGCTTGAATTACCTACCGTCGTAACGGGTGGGTTCGCCCCAATTACATGTTCGCTCTGAGTGGTTTGAATCTTTCATGGCGAGTGGTTTCACCCCATTTGTAGCTGTAACCTGGCTGTAATTAAGGTGTCAAATTTTTCCACGTGTGTATTTTGACAGTTGCTTATGTTCTATGTTTGTGGTTTTTGCGTGTGTGCTATGGGAAAGGTTTTATTGTATCTAAGGCCGTCTACACAGTACACCTTTTTGATTACATTTTTAATAAAGTAAATCTACTTAGATCAAAATTTGAGAAAAAGATTATTTAGTTGGATTATTTAGTATTGACGGACAAGTCATAATTAAATTTAATTAATGTGCACTATAATTATGTTAATGTAAACACTCAATGATCAAACAAATTTTACTTAATAAACATCAAGTACACTGTATAATCGAAGAAAACCACTAGGCCTAGGGACGAATTCGCTCAGGGTGAACAGGGAAATGGTGCGAAACCACTCAGCGTGAACAGGTATTAGGGGTGAAACCACACGGATTCCCTACTGTAGCTTTATTTAGCTACTTGAAGTACAGAAGCTTTATTTAGCTATTTCAGTGCAATTTTTCACAATTTAGCTTTTTATTTGAAATAGACAAAAAAATCAGAAGTATCTGACTATGACTATTAATACTAGGTAGTTTTAAAAAAGCAGTCCAAGGCTAAGAAAATTTCAACATTGCTGCTTTTGAGTACTTTTAGTCAAAAGATGTATTTCCATTGTTTGAGTAACTGTACACCACCTTGTGTGTGGTGAGGCATGGATGTGAAGTCACATTGTGCTGAATTATTACCAATCAATTACCATGTTAACCAAAACTGGTTTTCTTTGTTATTTCATTCAAGGAGTAATTGTTTGGTCACAAATTAACTGTACAGTTGTATATAGATAGTATTCAATCTATTTTTTAGCAAGAGTTATTTCCCATTGGTCACCATATTGGAGGTCAACAAGTCCAGATTCCTTCAATATTCAACCAATTTAAACTTATCATATTGGGCAATAAGGCGAAGATTGGTGAAGATAACACAGTTTTTTCTTACAAATATATGTTAATAAAAGCCACCTTTAATTTATAATTTTAGTATTTTTAAGATTTTTGTCCTTAAAGAGCTAGGTTCACTTTATGCATAAAGTGGCCCTGTAGATATATCAATTTATTGACTAACACCTTATGTTCCATTTTAAACATCAAGATAAAGTAGAGACTTAGTGCTTTCATTTCCTATTATTAATAAAATTTTTCTTCTTAAAGTCCAGGTCTTGGAAAACAAGCTTTATGGAATTGAAATGTTTTTGAATTTTAAGGAAAACAGGTATATTTAAGTACTTTCAGAGAAGAAAAATAATATGAGCGCACCCTCTGATCTAAAAAATAAAACATGTTTTGTAATCCTCAGAAACGGTTCTATCAGTAAATAATTGCATAATTTAGATCAGAGATTGCGCTCTGTATTAAATATCGAAAAATAGCTTTAAAAGTTGGCTGTTTTTGTAGAATTGTTCAGGATATGAGGAAAATGACGCATTTCATGATGTCATATTGCATTGACTACAGGGCTCGACATTAACTTTTTTTCCTACTTGTCCATTCGGACAAGTGAACAAGACATTTACTTGTCCGAACTTCAACTTCACTTGTCCGAAAAATTTTCAATAAATATCTAGTACTGTCAACTGGAAAACTAAAATAAAGTCCATTACACATGACATGTGCTTGATTGATTCGTGATGTTATTGATAAATACAACAAACACATAAAACGAAATTTTATCTAGTCTTTCTGGTCTGACAACAACATAAATGTCCACAAGTGAACCAAACTTTGTTAAGTTTGTAAGTTCCATGCCTTTTCAGTAGTATGCAATTAGTGAACTTCGATCACGATCGAATGTGAACTCAATTAATAGCGATCCCTATTGGGATCGAAGTCCGGTTTTTATGTACAGCTTCCGTCTTGAAACTACCGATTAACTTTCAACAGTCGTTTTTTAAAATTATTTAGAGACTCCTATACATTAAAATGCACTTGTCCAATCGGACACGTGCCCAGCAATATTCACTTGTCCGTAATTTTTTTTCACTGGTACCGGACAAGCGGACAAGCATTAATGTCGAGCCCTGGACTAGCCAGAAATATACATCTTTTTTGGTAGATTCGCAATCGCCAAATGTCTAAATGAAATTTAATGCATTGTCAACTAAAACTAAGCAGTTTCAGTTTTTCAGAAATTCACAGGGCCAAAAAAGGCCATAAGTGAACTTGTTCTTTCTGTCATACGTGTTCAAAATTGGTTGCTCAAAGAGGAAAATTCACTAGATTGACCTCAAAGATTGCGGCCAAGGGAAATAACTCAAAGGGAAAATAGGTCAGAGGAAAACTATCTACCTGGTATAGCCCCAAAACTTTTAGAACTTTGATTGCAATTGCCCTGAAAGAAGACACATCTTCAAGAGTGATATTTTCCTTTTCAGATCAGTTCAATGTTTAAAATTATCACTGTTGAAATGATACTGGTAGAGTATATGGGTTATCACATGCTATATGCATATACTTTACTTATTACGTGTATTTCTTTTAGTTAATTATTTGATATACATTTATTGCATGATCTTGAGGTAAATATGAAGATTTATTCAGAGAAGAAAAATAATATTTCCCAGGGCTTCTTTCAAGGGGAATATGATTTCTTGTCTGAATAAATCTTCATGTTTCCTGAACATTCATGCAATAAATTGTTTATTATACCGAAACAAGAAAAAACTATAAAAATAAACATAAACTTTCAAATTCGGGACCGCTCTTAAATTCACATTCACTATTAACGTAGTGTTACTAAAACAATTTACAGAAGTCCATCAGCAATTTTGTGACGTGAACAAGGCTATTGTGATGTCTACTACTCTCTGGAGTTTTTGTTCAACGAAAATAAATATTGCGGGAAAATGCACTAGGTCTCTGAAGAGGTTGAATATGATGAAAAGCATGATGACAACAGGGAAATATGAGATTATATGGCCCTGTCATGTGATAATCTAAAACCAATCAGATAACGCATTGTATAGAATAATTATAATGAGGTATAAAAATATGTTTTATTACAAATTTTCATATTATATAGGGAGTACCTAGACATTTACAGAGTCATATAAGCCAGTACCGTAAATGCCCAAGGACTACTTTTTGTGTTTGTGATGTCATAGAATTTTCTCCCATATCTCCATTCTTAATGACATCACATATCTGTACATTTCCATTGAACTGGCAGATATACTAATGTTGTAAGGATTTTTATGACCAAAAATTCAGAGTGAATTGGTAAAAAAAAAGGTATTGACATTAAAATATGTTATGAAAATAATATTTATAGGTTATTGACTGAATACTGTGGAATATGTACCCACTGTCGGTTTTTGTGCAGATCGATGCAGAGCTCACGAACTCAGTACCCTTTACCACACAAAGACCTCGAACAGGCATATCTCCTGATATTCAGTCAATAACCTGTAAATATCATTAGATTAGTACCAGTAGTAGTCATCAGATTAATACAGTCATTCTGACTATTTAGAGTATGTCACGTGCAGGCAGATAATTTGAGATGTCTCCCTCTTGAGCAGAGTTACAACTGTGTTGTCTCATATCAGATGACAATGAATTAGCACAAAAGAGCATGCAGGGTGGCAGCCGTGTTATCTCCCTTTGGATGAAAATAAAATGTCATAAGTGAGATGACTCATATATATTATATACCAGTATATGGGATCTATAAAAAATAAATTCTAATGATTACGTCAAAGTTGTCTTGAGACATGTTTTGAAAGTGTGGAATTGGAGCAGTGGGTAGCTAAGGAGAACATAAGAAGTTTACCTGATACTTTCTAATCTATTTTATGAAATTTAGATTCTTCAGGTTAATAAAACTAGACTGTTTAGAAGGGAGACATCACAAATTATCAGGTATGAGTAGGTTGTCACCCTCAACACAAGCGCCCTCAGGTGATTTATCACTTCTAAACGGTCCATAATTGTATATGATGTGATATACTTACATAAAAAAGAAATTATAGTACAGTTCTGTAAACAAATCTGAATAGACAATTGTAGACATCTGTAGTACAATGTACTTACATGTATTTATTGCTAACCTTACAGAGTCCCTTGAATGGCAAAGCAAATGGACTTAGTACACCAAAGAAAAATTCAAGCACATACAAGAAATCTTTTGATTTACAAAAAAAAATTGGTA
>NW_026889758.1:4675000-4775000 GCF_033153115.1 Saccostrea echinata | reverse complement strand
TGACTTTGAATTACCTGTGATATCTAAAGCTGCTCAAAAGGAGATAACCCAACAATTGATCAAGGATGGCTATAACCTTGACCTTGAGCCAGATGATGAGGACCTTGACCTCATTCCTCCAAGGCCAGTCAGTGAACGATGTACTTGTTGTAACTACTATACAGGGTTATGTGCTATCCAGTAATGCTAAATGGTGCTGTAGGAAAAAAGGGACGGAACAATATTGAATGTTATGTATAAGATACTGTGAGTTGATTTATGCATTTCACATGATGGTGTAAATGTGTAAATGTACTTTTTGTGTCATTTTCTTAAAAATTGTCACAAATGTTTTCATTGATTCCAATTTATATTTAAGTGAATCATTTTATTCAAAATCTAAGTATTGTTTGAAAACACTTGACTTCTACAAATATATTGTATCAAACTGAAATCAAAACCTGTTGCACTTTTCAAGGCTTACAAAATATTATCAATTACCTATCGACTTGCATTTTTAAAAAGTCATATTATACATGTAATTAATAAATTTGCTAAAAGAGACATGTTGAACCATATGGTGTTTTAAATAAGTTCATATTGCTTATTAGCTTACATGTCTTTTGCATTGCCTTAAAAGAACTCTCTTTTATTATTTAAGCAATTTCTGTTTTTAAACTAGCAGGTACATGTAAATTATGAAGATAATAATTTTGCATTTTTTTAAAAGTTGGAAAGGGAAACTGTAGACCGTCTCATAAAATATCTTATGGTTAATTTTCATTATAAAAGGAAACTTGAGTTTGAAAACACTTATCAGATTCTTACTTGTAAAATTTGTCATAACTAAACGTATAAGAGTTCTAACCGTCTTGGAAGTATTTTAGAGCTGTTTATATTTTAAGATATATCAGATAAAAACAAAAATACATGTTTCATTTAACTTTTTATCTCAACCTTCAACAGTATTCTATCTTGTTTCTGAGTGACACATATTGTTTTATTGAAAGATTAAAGGAAACAATTCTGAAAAATTCTTTCAGTGACAATTTCTCTTAAGATTTTCCTATGATATAATTTAATTGTGACCTCAGATTTCAAACAAAATTGCTTAATATCTACATTGCTAACACTCATTTTTTAAGTTTTTTGTTTCTGTTTGTGTAAACTTTCATTTATTTTTCATCTGCTTTTTTAAGATTGAAAAAGTGTATTAAGATCATTGCTAGTAGGGAAAACATTTCTTGTACTAAGTAAAATCTTAAGTTAATCTGTTATGAATGCAAATTAAAAGCACTTAAGATTTTCTCTTAATCTTAAGAATTTTTATGAAAAGGGCTACTGATTGATAATTAAGAAATCAGAATTGTGTGAATGGATAGTGGTAGATGATTACAGAGACATTATTGTTATGTTTTTCATATGAATTCCATTTTTCTTAAACAAGCATTCCTGTTTGTATTTATGTTTACTTAATTATTTACTATCCTTTTAATACTGAAAAAATCCAGAAAGATGGTTCCAACATCTATATGTGGTATTTTATTATTTTCATTATATACTGTCAGCAATGAAATTAATTTTTTTTTTAATTTTTGCAAAGTTTGTTATAAATGTAAAAGAAAGATTTCCTTCTTTTTGTTAACATGTTTTGATCAATGTCAGATCTGATCAGAAATGTGGTTTTTTGTCTTTTTGCTGAGTATGTATTTATAATAGAATCTATTGTTATAGAACTGTTTTGTGCATAATTATAAATAGACACACGTTTTCCGTGTATTTATGAGTATGTATCTGCAGAAAAATCATAACAAGTCCCATAAATCAGAAATCCAGTTTTCATATCTGTTGATATGATTTAATTTATATTTTACACTAATGCTATACATATATATTTTGCAATCACCAGTAGCAATTTTTCATTTTTTAAACAGGGTATATTTTTGGTCAGGTCTGACTTTATTATTATATTTTTGCAATATTATTTTTATATTAAGACATGCATTCCTTTCCAAGATCTGTCAATTGTTTATTTTTAAATTTTGTTTTTCAAGTCTTGCAGAGTTTGTAGATTAAAAATTCTTGACATTTATAACAGTAATAAAAGTCCTTAACAAAGATTTGTGTAATGCAGTCTTGTACATACCAGATATTACTGTTAATTACTTTTATTTCACATGGCTTTATTTTTGTGAGACTGTTGAATTGTGTTCATTCCAAAATTTATTTCATCATCTGCATCATAAATGATAATGTTACTTTTTGCAGTTTTTGAAAAATATTTACATTTGACAGTGTCTTCCTTTATAATCATATTTGAGCAGACTGTATCTATCACTGGATTGATAAAGTTTGTCACATGACCACAAATTCAGTGGTCAAACTAATTTTACATGTGTTCAACTAATTTTACTCATACTCTTGAGTTTTGAAGAATAAAATATGTATGTATACGAGTTAAAGATCATAACAGCGCAAATTATTGTGATAAGTAAATTGTATTATTAAGGTATCATTTTTAAGCATTTATCAGGATACAGATAGGGGTTGTAAGTAGTTATATGATCAGATTAACCACAAAGCAATTTGTGCTTTCTGGGATTTTATCATGTTACAAACCTGTAACTGTATCCCAATAGATGTTAAAAAATGACTACGTATCTTTTAATTGTACTCAATTTTAGGATTAAGATAATATTTCACAAAATTTGAGAATACATGAATTAAGTTCTTGCTAATGAAATGTGATTTACAGCACATGGATTTTTACATACACATGCACAGCTTTAAATTGTCTTAATCTTTGCCTTGATTTTGAAAAAAAAAAAAACAACAACAAAATTCATACCAAAACTAAAGGTACATGTACAATAATTGTTAACTAGCATAAAACTGTACTCTTTTTGAAAATACGCATTATTTTTCTCATCATTATGAGATCAAAGTATGGTTCACCTATGTTGAAGTTTTTACAAAGTGCTTATTAGCTCACCTGAGCGGAAGGCTCAAGTGAGCTTTTCTGATCGAAATTTGTCCGTTGTCTGTCGTCGTTGTCGTTGTTGTTGTCGTTGGCGTTGTTGTCGTAAACTTTTCACATTTTCATCTTCTTCTCCAGAACTACTGGGCCAATTTCAACCAAACTTGCCACAAAGCATCCATGGGTGAAAGGGATTCAAATTTGTTCAAATGAAGGGCCACGCCCTCTTTCAAGGGGAGATAATAGAGAATTTGTGAAAAATTCATAGCATCTTTTAAAAATCTTCTTCTCAAGAACCACAGGGCCAGGAAAGATGAAACTCATGTGAAAGCATTCTCAGGTAGTGTAGATTCAAGTTTGTTCAAATCATGACCCCCGGGGGTAGGGTGGGGCCACAATGGAGGATCAAAGTTTTACATAGCAATATATAAAAACCTTTAAAAATCTTCTTCTCAAGAACAGCAAAGCCATGATAAGTCATATTTATATGGAAGCATCCTCAGGTAGTGTAAATTTAAGTTTGTTCAAATCATGACCCCCGGGGCATAGGGTGGGGCCACAATGGAGGATCAAAGTTTTACATAGCAATATATAGGAAAAACCTTTAAAAATCTTCTTCTCAAGAACAGCAAAGCCATGATGAGTCATATTTATATGGAAGCATCCTCAGGTAGTGTAGATTCAAGTTTGTTCAAATCATGACCCCCGGGGGTAGGGTGGGGCCACAATGGAGGATCAAAGTTTTACATAGCAATATATAGGAAAAACCTTTAAAAATCTTCTTCTCAAGAACAGCAAAGCCATGATGAGTCATATTTATATGGAAGCATCCTCAGGTAGTGTAGATTCAAGTTTGTTCAAATCATGACCCCCGGAAGTAGGGTGGGGCCACAATGGAGGATCAAAGTTTTACTTAGAAATATATAGGAAAAATCTTTAAAAATCTTCTTCTCAAGAACAGCAAAGCCATGATGAGTTATATTTATATGGAAGCATCCTCAGGTAGTGTGGATTCAAATTTGTTCAAATCATGACCCCCGGGGCATAGGGTGGGGCCACAATGGAGGATCAAAGTTTTACTTAGAAATATAAAGGAAAAATCTTTAAAAATCTTCTTCTCAAGAACAGCAAAGCCATGAAGAGTCATATTTATATGGAAGCATCCTCAGGTAGTGTGGATTCAAATTTGTTCAAATCATGACCCCCGGGGGTAGGGTGGGGCCACAATGGAGGATCAAAGTTTTACATAGCAATATATAGGAAAAACCTTTAAAAATCTTCTTCTCAAGAACAGCAAAGCCCTGATTGATCATATTTATGTGGAAGCATCCTCAGGTAGTGTAGATTGTATTGTTCAAATGATGACCCCTGGGGGGTAGGGTGGGGCAACAATCGAGGATCAAAGTCTTAAATAGAAATATATAGGAAAATATCTTCTGAAGAAGAACTACAAAGCCATGATCATAAGTCATTTTGATAAGGAAGCATCCTCAGGTATAGTGTAAATTCAATTTTGTTCAAAAGATGACCCCCGGGGGTAGGGTGGGGCCCAATGGGGGATTGAAAATTTTACATAGGAACATATAGGAAAATATCTTCTTATCAAGAACTGAAAATCATGTTAAGTCATTTTGATATGGAAGCATCCTCAGGTAGTGTAAATTCAATTTTGTTCAAATGATGACCCCCGGGGCAGTGGTGTATCCAGGAATTTCATAAAGGGGGGGGGCAGTAGAGGCATTGGGTCTGGGGGCTGCATTGAAGCCCCCAGTGGGTCTAGAGCAAGGCCCTGGTGGGGGTCCGGGAAGCTTATGAATTCTTACAAAGAAGAGATGTTTTTTCCTTGATTTTAGGATAATGGACATATAAGTTCTATATAAAAAAATTAAAACGGGGGGGGGGGGGGGCACACCCGGCTTGCCGGCCCTGGATCCGCCTTTGCAGGGGTAGGGTGGAGCCCAATGGGGGATCGAAAGTTTTACATAAGAACATATAGAAAAAATATTTCTTCTCAAGAACAGAAAAACTATGTTTAGTCATATTGATATGGAAGCATCCTCAGGTAGTGTAGATTCAAGTTTGTTCAAATGATGACCCCTGGGATAGGGAGGAGCCACAATGGGGGATCAAATTTTTACAAAGGAATATATGGGAATTTTAAAAAAAAATCTTTTCAAGTACAACAAAGCCATTTGTTAAATTGACATGGAAGGTTCCGGTTGTTTAAAATTCAAGCCCCCCCCCCCCCCCCCCCAGGTAATCTTTTCAATACTGAACTGATTTGTACTTTTGCCTAACCAATGTGCTCAGGTGAGCGATGTGGCCCATGGGCCTCTTGTTTTATTGATACAAGATGGCTCTGACAGTAAATCTCTTTTTTTTCTCTCGAGCGTATGGTCTGTTTACAGATAATTATGGTTAGTGTATTAGTTATCATTTTCAATTAATTAAGTAAAGCTAAGCAATTTTATATAATTATATTAGTGTAAGTATTTACCTGATCCATGTTGCATGTATGACTATGACATTCACATAGTTGTGTTTATTTTATTGCATGAAACAATCTGGCAGTTTGTTTATAATACCAAAGTGATCAGGAATTAAGTCAACTTCAGAATACATGTTTAAGCTTTCCTGCATTATTTATTTTGGCTTAAAAATGTAAAGTCATTGGAACAATTTTGCCAAACAATTAACTCTAAAAGTTTATTTTCAAATTGGTGATGGGAGTGTGCGAATGATCTATTCATCCTATGTATTTTTGTTCTAAATATCTTAATAAAAATGTCATTGAGATTTAATGTTCTAACTTGAATTTTTAAGTCATTTGGCATACTTTTCTGATTTTTTAGCTCAATTGATTAGAGATCAGAAGAACTTATGCAATAGTAAGGTGTCCGTAATCCATCCATCTGTCTGTAAATAATTTTTATGCCTCCGCCATAAAATGGCTGGGGGCATATAGTGTTACCCTGTTCCGTCATTTCGTCATCATTGACTTTCTGTTCATTATCTCGGCAACAGTTGCACACATTCAACTCAAATTTGACATATGTCATAGGAATACACAGGTCAAGTTCGAATTTGGTCATGGTCAGATGATTTTTCACAGTTATCCCTCTTGAACTTAGGAAAAAATAAGAAATTTTCAGTTTCCATTCTCTAACTTTGTAGGGATTTATATATAAGGTTGAAATTGCATATGCAGGTATTTTACCAGAAAATTCAGGTCAAGTTTGAACTTAGCTGTGGTCCAATGATTTTGACAGAGCAGAGATGTATTATCCCTCTTGAACTTAGGGGAAAAAAAAAGAAATTTTCACTTTCCGCTCTCTAACTTTTGAAGGGATCATGAATTGTCGTACCCCCATTCTAAGGCTAATCAAGAAAAAAAAATATAAAAAAAATAACGCAAGGGGGTCATTATACCCGCCCCCACCGGCAAATGAAAAGTATATATATATATATATATATATATATATATATATATATATATATATATATATATATATATATATATATATAAAGCACTAAAAATGACCAACGACACGAACAATAATAATTGTCAAATTTTCGGGACAACCTGTCCCTTCCTCAGGACAAAGAAAAAAGTTAAGAAGTCATAGCGCTCCGGATTTCTTTGTTCACAACTGTTTATAAACTCCAAATTAAACATGTAACATTGTAAATATTTAGTGTTTGGTAGTTTAGTAGCAGTGCTAGTTGTTTTTGCTTCTCTATTTCCTTTGTTTTTATGACTTCTTAACTTTTTTCTTTGTCCTGAGGAAGGGACAGGTTGTCCCGAAAATTTGACAATTATTATTGTTCGTGTCGTTGGTCATTTTTAGTGCTTTATATAAATTTCCATCCGTGACCTTGTATCTACTTAGTAGATCCGACACTTAGGATATACAGTGTTGTTGGTTTTTAGTGCTTTATATATATATATATATATATATATATATATATATATATATATATATATATATATATATATATATATATATATATATATAGCCATGTTGGTGAGGAAACCGTGATATGGTCGTATCTTACGCTGTGGTGGTGCACCGTATTGTTAAATTTAATCAATTAATGGGCTTTCGTATGTAAATATATGTCAATGGAAGTAAAAACCTAGCGAGCATGGCGGCATCTAACCATCTCGTACTGAATACTGTGCAAGTATATGGTGGAGTTTGTATCGATATTTTGAATATTGCTATTTCTTTCATATATAGTGGCTCTGAAATTGATTTGAGGTCGACACAAGTTGCCAAAAGTATTTTCATGGAATCTCATGGTTAACTCTGTATATGTCTACATGGTAAATTTTTTTTACCAAGAATATAAATCATTTATTCAATGTATATTTTTAGTTGTAATAAAATATCACAGACTAATTTTCTGTCATTCTCTACCATATGAACTTTATTTTTTATTTATTTATTATTCCCCAGTAAGACAAACCAAGCCCTCGGATTCTCATCAGCCAAGATCTAATATTACCTAATAGATAATATAATGAAAAATTGGTTTCCAGCTGCACATTAAACCAATGTTCTTACCGACTTCAGTTTATTTTTTGTCTATAACCACGAGTCGAATATTTCGGCCAAAATATAGAAAATAATCAAACCTGGTTTCTGTCACGTCCTTTTTATTTTGAAGAGAGAACTGTATCGGTAAACATTTGATGAAAACAATTCAAATATGTCAGCAAGGTACAAAATGCTAAAAATAAGCGATAAATATTGTGCAGATAATGGAACTTCGAATATTTATGACAAGAAAATTGATGTTTGACGACCATGAATTATTCATAATCTTTAATTCTCAGACAGCCAAGAGAGGTGTATTATACTTTATATTGCTGAGTGTCACTATGCAGTCGTTAACATGAGTTCCATGTACGATTTAGATATATTGCATCTCGGAGACTTTCTAGTTGTAAAATAAAACAAAACACCCCCATATCACGATTTATCATAAATGTTCCTCCTGTAACCAAATTTCAAAAGTGTCAGTTTCTATTAAAAACAGACAACAAAAATCAAAATATAAACCAAATATGTTGTAGTTCATCGAGATGAAAAAGGGGGAAAACTAAACTTCGAAAGTAGCATTCATTCAGTTCTATATGTATCAAGTTAGTAGTTTCTGGTTTTAACCTACACCACTCTATGCAATCTTATCCACAATCCTCTGCATGCAAGTCTCGTTAATTGGAGCTTATTACCCCAGAATTTAGACGGCAGACCGCTAGCAAGTTTGTTGTTGATGATGATGTTATTTTCAACCCCAAACAGGGTTCCTCTATTTAAAACCCTCTGATGAAAAAAATTTTGCCTTAAAGAAACTTTCCAAGGATACTATATTTTTATAAGAAAGTTTGGTCTAAAGAACATCTTGATCAAAATATATCTGAAAATGAGTCCTATTATAATAAAAAAAATAGTGTTGTGTTGTACTGTTATTTATTGGTTAATTTCAATGAAATAAACCTTCAGTAATGAAGAAAAAACATATATACGATCATTTTTTTTTTCATGATTCAAACATTTAAAGAATGGATTATTACATTTTGTGCACTCTCTGAAGCCATTTTTCCTACGGAATTTTAATTGTATGAGTTTTTATAAAGTTTTGCAAAAATATGAGACAGTGACTCTCATAAGGCAATGGTAAGGAGCACATTTCCAACTTAATTTGTAAGATACAAAGTTACAAATCTGTTTTCAGACAAAGCCAACTAAGTGCACCTGTTATACTCCAGTTTAATGACAGCATTGTCCCCAACACTTTGTGGACAGCACCTAAATACAACACAGGTTATTCGCCAGCATTTACTGTGTTTTAATTACATGTACAATGTTTAAGCAATCTGATTAAAATCAGATCTTTGTTACGCTCCGAAATTCTGATGGTCGCTGTACAGCGACCATCAGAATTTCGGAGCGTAACAAAGATCTGATTTTAATCAGATTGAATGTTTAAGTTCAGTAACTTCATTTATCTAGCACTGACTTCATTTCTAAATTTGAATCGTAAGGTACTGATAGGTATACAAAAATTTAACTAGGTTTTGTGATTTGTGACTTGTAAGTCACGAGCATCAATCTACGAAAAACAATAACGATAGGATTAATTTTTATTTATATCACAAATTAATAAATAAATGTAAAAGAGGCAAATGTGTCATATATATTTAGGTAATGATGAAAGAACAGCACTAAATCCAATCAATCTTATATACCTTGCCTAAATATTTTACATGAATACCATCTCCCTACACACTGAAATAGTTAGAGGTACTGTTACATGAATACCATCTCCCTACACACTGAAATAGTTAGAGGTACTGTTACATTTTATAAGAACACCCATAAGTAAATAAAAATCCTTGCAAAGATAGCATTTCGTACTGTATCTGACAACCTATTTGTCTTTAAAAAAATCAAGCATTAGTGATTTTTTTTTCGTACAACATGCTGCCGAAATAAGTTGTCAGTTTTATAGTTTTATTTTAAGCTGCTAATGCGTTACAAGTTTCAATGAAACATTTATGGATTATGCAATTTTCTATATTTTTCGTAGATTTATTGGTATAAGCTGTAAATACGTGATAATATATCCATATGAAGATGGGAATATATTGAAAATCAATATAAACTCTAAGTAAAAAATGTGTTAACAACGTTCATGATAATGTTTCTAATTTCATTTCCTTTCATTAATGGACCATGTATTCCTCAGAAGAAGAGATTAAGACATGGACCTCAATTCTGTAAACGAAGACCTCAGGGACCTTGAACTTCTGTCTCTGAAATCCACCAGTCTCATAACAGAAAGTTTCTGAAAATATTTTTTGATGGCAAGTCTAAATCTTTTGCCTGTGAGCAAATAAAGATAGAAGTTACAAGCGTAATGTATTAGTCCCAGATCGTATATCACTTCCTGGGTCAAAACGAAATTTAAATGACGTTGCCATGTGACGTCATTAGAAATATTGTCGATGGAATTTGCACTCCCCACTGGAAATTTCTCATTTAACGAATAAACGATGCTGACTGGTATCGTAGTAAAAATTAAAACAAATGAGACAACTAACAGCATCTTGGTTGTTGCAGTTCTCTGTTTCGGGGGCATCGGTCCATACAGTTCCTGAGCTCTTCTGGAAGAGTTTCTCATGGTGACAACCAAAAGTATATTGAAGAATAGAATCAAACCGGGGACAAACATGAACATTACACATTCAGTGATCCATGTCCACTTCTCAGATAGGTAGGCAAGTTCCAGTTTGTTGACACATTTCTCAGAGTGGTAATCATAATGCCAAAAATAGATTTGGATCCCAGCAACACCAAGCGAAATGACAACCAATGTAAGAATAACACACACAGCTCTCTTAATGTTACAATAGATCCTTCTTTTAAAAGGAAATCGTATGGATATAAAGCGCTCTACTGTAAACGCCAAGGTAAGCAAAGGCGACAGATATTGTACAGACAGGTACAAACACGGAAAGAGCTGACAAATAGTCGGAAAATCTAGGATTTTCACCTTCCAATAAAGTGTCAAATCGTACATTAAAGACATAATCAGAAAAATCACATCAGACACGGCCAGTGCGGCAAGGTAACAACCCGAGGAGTGCAGCATAGGCTTCTGTAGCCACAGGAGGCATGCCAGGATGTTCCCAGGAAATCCGAAGATGTATAAAATTGTTTTAAGGACCTTAGGGATAAGGAACTTTTCCGGGATATATTTTTCGTACACAAGATTGATATCAAGTTCAGAGTCTTCCGTACTCAAAGGAATCTCCATGGAAAAGTTTGAGGAATTCATCTGTAAATTAATAAAAAAATTGTTATATTGTCACAAAATGTGGTGCCAATATTGCAACGAAATATTCATATGATTTAAAAAATTTCTTTTACATTTGCTATCTTGATTTAATTCTATTACTTCTTTAAAATTGAGTATCTGGGAGGTTCAAAATGAGATCTTAAATATGTCTAGGGGGAAAAAACTACAGTATTTACAGATCTATACATTAGATAATCCTTGAACAGCATTTATATATGTTCATTTTAGTTATTACTACAACATAACAATATAATTTCCTGGTTTATAAATGCTTTCTGTGAACTAATTTATTTACTTTATGAAATATTTTGTATGTTATAGTATTTGTTTTTTGGTTTCTAGGAAGTAAAAAGTGAATGCATGAAGTATTCGGTTATCAGATATCAATATATTTATGTTTTTTACATCAATTAAATGGCAAAGTGGAAGTTGTTACAATTTTCAAATAACGGTTTGTGTTTTTATTTATACATTCCAACCCTGAGGCATTATAAAAAAGGAACAGTTGACATTTTCCGTTTAAATGGAGATAGAAGATAAATAAAGTGCCCATTTTTCTTGGGATTTTCCATGCCTTTCTTTAGCTATATGATGTATTTAAAAGTTCTACTCATTTCTATTTTCTTTGTATTATCTAATTTTATCTATATGAATGTCAAAAATAAAGATTATGAAGGCTTTTAAAAATTATGTTTTATGGACTTTCCCTGAAATATTTCCATTTTAACTTTTACAGGAGGTATTTTCTGGTTTATTATAGAAAACACACTCCATTTCAGAGAAATGAAGAGGGACGCATAAAGGATATGCAGACGACATTGATTAAATCATCTCGTCCAGTGATTAGCTCGATCAGCCATTGTAAATCCTACCTCATTCGATAATTGGAAGCATGGACAAATTCTATCATTTTGCAACATTGTAATTATAGGAAACAAATGCACATATTGGAAAAAAGCATTGTAATATCGATATTTTTCTTTTCTATTTAAATATAAATTTCATATCAATCGATTCAAATCTCAGGATATATCAAAGCAATAGAATGCTAGGCCTATTAATACAGAGATACCAACTTCATGAAAGCTTACAGACAGCATGCACAGGATTTGCATAATAAGAAAACTCCTATATTTTTGGTCATGGTCTGAGGCACAGAATATTCATAATCCTGATAAACAGGAAGTGCAGCTTAAGCAGATCTAGCTTTGGTTAAGAGAGACAAGGTCAGGATTCTCATTGTTGCTATTGAACTACAAAGGACTCGACTCCTCATTTGAAAGAATAACAATCCAACCTTTCTGCCTAGTTTGGTTAATATATATATACAAGGCTGGCGGAGAAGGAGTTGAATTGAAGACGCCACGACAGAAAGACAGACCGATAGACAACTCTTAATCAGAAAAGCATTGATCTAAACTAGTTTAACAGTATTACTAGTAGCCAATGCCTTGATAGATTACAAAATTGAAGTATGTCTTTGTTGCCTTTACTTGACCTACTTAATTCATCAATTTGAATCTAGTGAGATTGTATATGACCATTGACTTTTTAAATAGAGAGGAAGAGACAAAGTTCGCTGAGGAAAATTGCAACAATTCCTCTTTCTCGCTTTTTTGCAGCTTTCTTGTTTCTTTGTTTGTTTGTTTGTTTGTTTCGTTTTTTTTGCTGTTATAATTTAATCAAAATAATTACTTTTTTAACATTCAAGGTTCTTCATTACGAACTTTCTACAAATTTAATACGATTTTCAAATCAAATGAGGGGCCAAATTTGACCCATATCATACCTTGCCCTTTATTTTGTTCCAATAGTGGTACCAAATTTTAAAGATTTGGGAATAATTCCTGGTGTAGGTTGAAATTTCATTATGGAATTTTGACAATTTATTTTTTAAATTTCTTTGATATGAAACATTTTATAAATTTACAAATAAAATGCAAAACATTATTCTTGACCGTCTGTGATTAATAATATAGTTTTAATATACTGTGGACTTGAGGCTGTTTTTAAAATTCGGTAATCTTGGATAAACTTTCAATGCCAAACAATGCACAGATTAAAACAAACACTCAATATCACAAATATCACCACTCTATGTTGTGGCATTTTCCGTAAGTATCAGAAGAATTTAAATTCAAATTCTTCCGATACTGACGGTAAATTCATCCAAGATGACTAATTTTGCCCTGTATTTTGATTACTAGTATAGCATAATAAATCTCTTATTAACTATTAAACATAGACAGTCAGGTATTATGTTTGTTAACTGTAAACAATATCTTCTCTTACCCATATGTTCAAATTATTTCTTTATTTTGCCAATTTAACAGTTTAATACACTATCAATTCATAATTGTCCTTTTAACTTAATGTACAAGGATGATGTTAGCACGGTTCTCTGTATAGGAATAAAATTAACATTATTCTTAAGGTTGCATGTGAAGTTGATATAAAACAGAGAACTACTGTACTAAACAAGATGTGCTAACTGCACAATATCTGAAAAAGTGATTGACAAAGAAAATGAATGATTGAATGATACAGTCTCTTATATTAATGGGTTATGTAATTATCCGAGAAGAAAAGAAGGAGGTTGAGTGATCGAAATCCATTTTTTCTAATCACAGCTTCTCTGCATCAAGTCTGGTTAGCTATGTAATAATGGTTAGTACGCTCTCTCTCTCTCTCTCTCTCTCTGAATCGTGCAAGAAATCCACAAGGCAGACACATCGTTAGTGGAACATATTTACATGACCAATTCCTGATTGAAAATAATTCTCGTCATCTACAGGAAGTCAATTTGTCATAATTTTCCCTTTCTTTGACAAATTTTAGTTGGAACTTTCTAAATTAGATAGCAAACATATAATATTACGGTACACCAGGGCTATTTCCGATTGTTGTCAGGTCTTTGACATCGTAGGTATAGAAACAGTTAACGTCAGTTCACTCTTTGGCCTCACAAATGCTACAAAGAAATCCAGTTAAATATTTGACGCACCTCACAGATTTGTTGACTTTTCTCAGATTAGCTCAATATAAATCCATTTTCAATAATGAAATTCATTGGATTCATTTGTTACAAATCATCATTGGTGCTTTATTTTGGGAAGTTACCTTTAACTGATGAGTGAGAGGGAGTTGAAAAAAAAAAACATGAACAATTTACTATGCCTACACCAAGGATTAGACTTTGTTGAAATTCAGTTGCTCTTAAAAATAAACACCTACATGTATACGTATTTGAACAATATCGATCATTCTGCACATTTCAACTTCCTTAATATAAGTCTACGGCAAAACACAATTTTTTTTTAAATAAATAGAATAAATATATATAGAAACTTAAACTTGTTACGCCGCTACGTATTGCGTAATCCAAATGCAGGGTACATATCAACGACAGAGCCAACCCTGCGTGAATTGTGAGTAGCTGTTTATTAAAAGGCCTTTAAGCAGCATATCAAGTTAATATGAAAATACTATGTCGTTCTCTTATATAATTGAATGTTTCACATGGTGGCAAGTAAGTCATGCATGTAATGAAAGAAATATTGCTTTTTTCTGGAATTTTTGAAATTGTTTTCAGACTAACCAAATTGGGTCAAATTGACAGAACCTACATATCGAAGGAAAATGGTAATGTAAAAGCCCATAGAATGACCAACAAAAGACAAATGATTTGCGATATGACAAGGACAATATGCCATAAACATAAATGTCATTTTGGAAATCGGGAATGTGATTCCCCAAATAAATAAAAACAAAATTAAATAAAAATTAAAAAATAGAATAAAGCCAGCAGCTCATTATTGCACAACTGTATATTTGACTGACTAAAATATTATCATGTAACCTGTATTACTAGTTTAGAGAAAGCTATAATGTTATTGTACTGAAAAAAAATAATCATTGTTCTATTACTTATATTAATATGTATAAATCATCAAAATCTATTGAAGAGCGTCCTACCATACAACAAATGCATTACTATAATAGAAATTGATGATTCATGTTGAAAAACAGAAAAATCCTAAACAAAGACAATAAACAAACGAAATAGACTAAAACAAATATACAACAAAACAAATAAGTCAAAAACAGAGAAGAACAAAAACACAATTATAATAAAAAATCAACGAAAGACGAAATAGTGGGAAGGCAGGAAAAAAAAAATCAACCATGCAAAGCAAAAAATAAAACAAAACAAACAAAAAAACTTAAGAAATAGAAGTGCGCATCAAGTGCAGATGTCATTAAACTACTCAGTATTCAGAGAATGTGTAATGAATCTTAAAACTTGTTCTACTATTTCTCATTTAAAAGGTTTATTGAGGGAAGGGGGTCAACAGAGGTTGATGTACGGCCAAACATATGTACATTTCACATTATCACTGAATCTGGTTTTTTTTTTTATTATTTTTATAAAACAGTCGGTGTAATCCGTGGTGAAAACTCAAACAGAGGATCTTATTGATTTGAATCATTTCCAATTCCATTACAGAGAGTTTGTTGGTGGAGGGTTCAAAAGGTTCATTGCCCAATACCTGATCACTGTTTTTTAGGTATTATAAAGATTGATTTACAATCTATTTCTTCAAGAAACGTAAAAAAAAAAAAAAAAAAAAAACACAAAAAACTCCAAAAAACAAAACAAAACAAACAAACACAAAAACAAACAAACAAACAAACAAACAATAAAGAAGACTTTATCTATAAACTGCAAGGTTGTAAGAAAATTCCATGTCCTTTTTTCCAGCATTCAGTAAATGACTGTCCTTAACTGTCCGTTAGGTTTGAATTGCAGGAATGTGTCAGGAAAATCCAGAGCGTGTATCAAAATATCGTGTTAGTGTTAACGTTAATAAGAGGAAGCACTTTCTCTTCAGATAAGGAAAACTATCAATTTTCAAAGTGATGGGTTATTAAAACGCACTGCTGGAATTCCACAAAAAAAGGACATTCTGTTTTCTCTATCTTTACTTATTTGAAGTGAGGAGTTGTTTCAAACCCGGAAGTAATGATATTGATAGAGCATACCCGTGGATAAAGCCTAGCTTTAGTATATTTTATTGGTAGAATCTACCACAAGCATGAAATAAAATACATGTATTCAATTTACATGGACTAGACAATGGAATGCACTCATTCATGACGAAATGGAAGACACTTAAACTGCTGACTAGAGTGTTCGATTTAGGTTGCCGAAACCAAAGGCCCAAAATTTTTGTTTCACAGCAATTTCTAGTTAAATGAATTGTTTTTAATAGTCAATAACTGTTTTTTAATACTTCTCCCCATCGTTTCCTCTACCCACCAACGTAGGTACATGTATAATAATTGTGTACGAGTTGGAAGTACATATCACTTTACGTGCATGAAATGTACGATTGATCGTTGATACAATGTGACTTTTCTGTGCACGTACCTGTATATTTAACATACATGTTGTAACAATACACCTAATTAAGAAAAATAAATCTCATATTTCAAAGAGACTGCCCATTAACTTCTGCATACGAATTAATTTTTACCTCGCAGTTTTTTGTTTTGTTTTGGGGTTTTTTTGAAGGGGGGGGGGTGAATTCCGTTAGCTCGTAAAGGTTTTATATAAATGGTTTAAGATGTGTCTTAGGAAAAAAATAAGATAAGAAAGTTTTGTGAAACAGTTATGACAAAACTTAGGAACATCCTAAGTTGTAACTTAGGCATATAATAAGTTGTATCTTAGGAAATATCTTAGGAAATCTTTGTGAAACGGGCCCCATATCACTAACTTTTTGTTTCTCTTTTACTCGTTCATTGCCATAACAAAAAATATTCCCCCCCCCCCCAATAGCTTAGAGTTTGTTTTCGTTTCTACATGCTTTCATTCGAGTAACTGCACGATGTTTTTGATTGAGAAAAAAAAGGAAGCTAGCGAGATAAGTCATCGTTATTCTTGTTCATTTATCGACTGTTATATAAAAATCATCAACTGATAAAATTTGACAGGAAACTGAACTAGATGTAAGTGATTTTCTCCCCCACTCCACCGATATATTTCGCTGTAAAGTACACTAATTATTTTTTTCTAGTTAATGAAAACATTTGAGGAAAGAGGGAATGCATTCCTGCACGAGATTCTCTGTTTTCATTACGACGGTCTTGGGCGAGCTAGGCAAAAAAAAAAAAAAAAAAAAAAAAAAAAAAAAAAAAAAAAACAGAGTTTACATTTGTATTTTGTTTGAAAAATATAAGAACACTATCAAAAAGAATTTTGCTGAATTGGAAGTTTTAAATCAATTAATCCAATTCTGATGTTTGGCAGAAATATCGAACAATATGAACAACCTTGCTCCAGAAGACAGAAGTTCACTAATTATGCTTTGCATTTCCAACTTGTCATTGAGATAATTTAACAAAATTAGGCCAATTTGTCGATCTTGGTGCGAAATAACCTTCTGTTCTAGATTATGGATGCATTAAGCGTAACATTCCTCTCAACGGTTTATATAAAATACAATTCCTAGAAATAAATGATTCAGTAGAGATTTTGATAGAATTATGACTTTATCCCCGGTCTTCACTAAATTATTTGACTATTCAGCTTTCCCCGAGGAAGAGCAAATTAGCCCAGCGCATCCATTGTATTAATGTTTTAGCTTCTTTGCGTCTTATACAGCTGAAGTAATCGTGAATTAATTACATCAAATAAATGACGTTTCTTACCCAAATACAGTAGACGAAAACAAAACCGTACCAAAACAATCCTCCGTTTGTTTTAATACTTATATTTCGTAAATCAAGCTATGATTGACATTCTAAATTTTGCTTTGAAACATTGCTTTTCCTCGCAAGTGATTTATGATTATGAGCAAGTGCTTAAAAGACTTCGATTCTCGCATGTTTTTAATGAAAACATGGGAAAGCAACAAGAACTAATTAGTCCCGACAAAAAATTACAGAGGCAGTGACGTACAAATTGACACTGAATTCAATGAATGCTGTTCACAATATTTGATATTTTATGTCGAATTTTGAGGAAACTGGGATAGAATGACAGTAATGTATTCCGTACCGGTTCAACTTTCAAAAACGATAATTAAGTGATTCTTTTGTTGAATTTTCCCCATGGGTTATTGGCCTATATGATATAAAGGGTTGAGTGTACCTCTGGACGACTGCGGAGAAACTATCGAATTAAAATATAGTATCAGGCTTCGGAATCGCAAAGGCTCAATGCTCCTACATGCTCTAAATACCGAAAAGGAAGGGGGATCTAGCTCAGTCTTCAAACCAGACTTCATGAATCGAGAAACCAGATCACAATGTCTATACATCAGACTGAAGGGAAAAAGACTTAATACAGTAGAATTGCACATAATACGGCTGCTCTATCGAATCAAACGTACATGTTACTATTTAATAAACATTCGCCTCGTCATGTGACAGTAGTAGAATTCTGATTGAACTTCGTAGTCTAAAATGTCCGATAATTTAAATCCTTGAAATCGTATGATATGCATATTGATAATAGATTCGACATTAGGGATCAAAAGAGCGACTTTATAATCATTTTGTCTATAATTTTACACTATTACTGATAAACATTTAATCTTTTTATTTTTAGAGCGACAAGTTAAACGATTCCTGATATTTAAAAAAATGAGGTTAATTGGTTATATCTTATCGATTTCTCATCGATCTTTGAAATGCTTATTAATCTAAAAAAAAAAAAAGGGGGAGAAATAGTCTGTCCGTGTTTATATGTTAATCCGTACAGATCAAATACATATACTCTGAAACATGATAATGCTTCAGGATAAACTTAATAACTGATCCCACGTTCGCGCGCCGATATATCATGTTTGCATGCAAACAAAAATGTGTTTTATGTTCATTACAAATTTCTTTGGTGCTAATTTCAAAGTTTTTTTTTCTAATTAAAGAGGCGTATAAAGAGGTATCTCCAACAGCTGTGTAAACGATCGCCCTTTTTTATCTATATTATAAAAATACCAGAATTTTATCGCTTATTTTAGGTCCTCCTTTTCATTACTTCATTCTGTGTCGCCTGCAGAGCCGGTGACAAATAGGCATCACTCTGTCTGTTTGTCTGTCAGTACGTCTGTCACACACATATTTTTAGAATTGTTAGAGGTGGGTATTTGATGTTTTTCGCGTGTACAGCTTGGAACAGTACCAGAGTTACCAAACTCGTAACCTTTGGCCTACTTTTCAAATAAGTATAGTATCAATAAAGCCCTATAGCTATATACATATTATTTGATCTTTGAAAGGCAAGTCTGTGCTATTTGACAGAGTGTTCTGGCCTGTCATAAGACATTTTGAGAAATATCTGTCCATTTGACCTTGACTTTTGACCTACTTCTCAAGTTAAAGTTATCTTATGTCTTTTGAATTTTGAGAGGAAACACAATCGATTCTAATGTGCAGGTATGTTTAGATTATTACAGCAAATATTAGACCGTGGAAGAAACCATCACGAACTACTGGTCAAATTATTATTATTTAACAACCGACCGTCCGTTTTTGACTGTCTAACAAATAGTGAGGGGAGGGGGGGGGGTTGCAGATTTTGGAAATAGACTCTTTTTTAAAAAAATGAAATCTACTCTTTCCTCGAAAATGTAGTAAATAAATAATCCGTCCTCGACTGGTAAGAAAATAAATAATTTGTCCTTGACTAGTCCCCCCCCCCCCCCACCAGGATGCTTGTCGGACTCTTTTTCAGTGAAGAAGAACTAGAAATTTTTAAAAAAATCTGTCCTCGATGACATTGGAAATAAATTATCTGTCCTCCACCGATATGAAAATAAATAATCTGACTCGGAAAAAATTGCCAGCCTCCCCTCTTTCAGAATCAAATGGTCGTCCTCTAAAGGGTCACCGTGACGCCAAAACTAGGAAAATTGACAAGAGTTTTTGCATGACTCATGCAAATGTAAGTCATAAGGTTTCATAAAATAACAGGTTTCTGAACTTTACTTTTATGGAGGAAGTAAAACAATATTGCTTCATCACTTCCTTTTTACATTCGGGGCTCCTCGTTTGGCTCGTGCCTCGCACAATAACCTAGCGAGCTCCATAGATTTTAGCCTGGTTCCGGCCTACCCATAATGCTACGCACAGTAGTGCGTAGCATTATGGGTAGGCCGGAACCAGGCTACACTGTGCGTAGCATTATGGGTAGGTCGGAACCAGGCTACACAGATTTCCAAATTTGTCTGAAAAATCAAAAATCCGAGAAGTTCAGAATATCGATCCCGATGCATTGGAAATCTGCGAGCTCTATAGACAACGTGTACAAACGGGGGAAATTCGGGTTGAAATCTACACATTATTCAAAGAAATTTTCATGAGTGCACGTGAAAAATTTTCTTATTCCCAATAATTCTTTGCGATGCATAGCAACACGGTTGCTTAGGCATAGCAACAAGTTACTTGAAAAAAAATTATAAAGATTTAATGCAATTTCCATGCCACAAAACTATCGTTTGCATCTTCAGTAAACACCCTTTGTATGTGACGCCGTATTTTCGTCACTTAATGGCCCGGGTATTCTCAATTTTGTCGGAAAATTCCGAGAAGTTCGGAATCTCGAGCTCCATGCAAGGGGAGTCTGTAACGTTAGAGAGTCTATTTCTATTTTGTCATAAATTTCGGGGGGGGGGGGGTTCTGTAAAAAAGATGAACGTACATGTACGATACGCAGTAAACGCAGACAAAAGTTTACTGAAAAGTGTAACGTCATAAGCATTATGCAAAACGACATTCGAAAGGTGTGCAGAGTTGTACAAAAATGAAACGGATTCACAGTCTGACATATTACAAGTATAGCTTATTGTTATGCCCTCCTTCGAAGAAGCGAGGGCATATCGCTTTGCTGCTGTCTGTCGGTCGGTCTGTCTGTCTGTCGGTTCACCTTTTTCCTAGTTCATTTTTTTCGCAGAGGTTGCACATACTGAAATGAAATTTGGTATACAGATTTATCATAAGAATATCTAGGTCAAGTTCTGTTTGGGTATGATCGAGCAGTTTTTGACAGAGTTACAATGCATGCCCCTTGGACTTAGGAAAATTCCAATTATTTGCAGTTTCCGTTCATTTTCTTCGTAGAGGTTGCACATACTGAATTGAAAGAGGGTGTTGCAGAAACTCGTGATTATTCCCTTTATCGAGAAGGACATTTAAATACCCACGACGCATGAAGAGTTATCTCTAAATATAGATAATGCTACGTAGATGACTTTATTTATACGACGGGTATGTCCAGCTTGTTATAACAAAACATTTAACATTTTACGTTTATTTCATGCATAGTTTTTTCCTAACATAGACTGGCGACCTGTAAGTAAACTTTTTTCACATCTATGGTCACTGTCGCCATATTGCACGAGAAAAGTTAGAACGATAAAAAGCACAATTAATGGCAAGTGCACCTCGCACATTATTTTGAAAGATGTACTGTGGACAGCATGAGTTAATATTTTTCAATATATAAAAATGTGCTCAATAATCACGCTGTTGATGCAATATCCAAGAAATTCCATTGAGTCTTTCAATTTAGTTGTTTCAAGTCAAATCTGTGCCACTAATTAACAGAACAATAATGAGACGAAATGCGTATGAAAAAATTAAATTCTTTAAAATGATAGTACTTTATTTTTTAAGACATTGCCACTAAATAATAACATTAAATATATGTCTTACTAGTTTTAGATCACAAATCAAGGAAAACAATTTAATTCTGCATGCATTTAAAATATTACCCATTAATTTCTGACATTCTCTCCCTCTCTCTTTGTCTCTCAAGAGAGATGTTACATTGTATTTCCATTATTTAAAAAAAAAAATATGTAAATTTATACCAGCCATTCCAGGATTCGAACCCATTCTCAGGTAAAAGAATATTTCCATAGAGTACACACGCTTTACCACTAGACCAGCTCCGACAGTGAACTAGTACGTGCTATTTTATGTGCACATTTTACATTTCAGATGGATAATAATTTTTATTCGATTTTTGTGATTTTCAAAAATATGCCTCTTTGAAACAAAAATCGGAAATGGCAGTTTTGAAGAAAAATCCTGTCTCTTTATGCATATATCAAATTCATTCTGTTTCAAGGAGGCAATTTTTCAGAACAATGGGGTTCCCTATTTGAAAAACAGAAAACTTGACTTATTTTGCTATGTGACTAATTTACACTTCATTTAATGGCAAATTGGAAGTCGATATGCAGTTTCTAAATATTGTTCTACATTGTGCTGTATATACCATTGTATCTGAAAAAAATTAAGACCGTTTTCTGTTACTTAAATTTTTTCTTTTGAACTGCTACAACTTTAGGGAAAATAACAAAAGAACTGCAACACCCTCTTTGGTATACAGATTTATCATGAGAATATCTAGGTCAAGTTTTGTTTTGGGTTCGATCGAGAAATTTTTGATACAGTTATGCGGCTTATGCCCCTTGGACTTAGAAAAATTCCAATTATTGGGGGGGGGGGGGCATAAGTGTTTCACAAACATCTCTTGTTTAAAAAAGCTTTGTCATCTTTAGCAACAACCTTAAACTGTAAACTGACAGAACCTATCAGGCCGTATTATTATTTAGTACTGTACTTTTTGGCTTTGTACTTCTTCAACTGCCCTTTTTTTAATAGATATTAGCCCTACCTTTTAAACAAAGGGAAAAGGATAAGACACATTTTAATGTTTGCATGCAGAAAAAGAACTTTTTGTTAATCATGAATAAAAAGAGGATCTAAAGAGTTGCTGTAAAAAAATTGGATTGTCAGTTTCATTTACTGTACCTTTATTTTGTTCGATTTGTCGATTTTTTTTAAGATTGAAAATCTAGAAAAATTGTTAAGTCCTATGAAAATTAGATCATCAGAAAATTATCTCCCTTTCCTATGAAAGCATTTCAACCAATGAAATAATTGAAAATTTTCACATCATGCATTTTCTATCAATCAGAAGTGCAGAAGACAGGAAGTGCATAGTCCGAAAACTGTAAAATACTTCAATTCTGTATGCTGTCTTATATCGTCTTCCAAGGAAGACGGTAATCATGTGATCCAGTTCGAAATTCCTCCAAATATTATTCCTTTGAAATCTAGTTACACTGTGGCACGCCCAACACTACATTATGTTTCTGCTTTTAAAGATTATTAACAGAAGGTTGTAATCAAAACCAATATACAAGGAAGAATTAGACACGATAGGAAACTTTTTAGGTGAACTTTAGGCAGAGGAAAATATGAAATGAGTTAAAAGGCAGTTCCGGCGGAGAAATGCATCGATTTGATACATATTCTTCCACTAATCACATTCGAGGTTTGTACACTGTACGTAGCAAAATGGAGTAAGCCGAGGATTGCCGATTGTCCTTTTCATTGTGCGCGAGCGTAGAAAAAAATGATACCATGGTGTCGATAAACCTAGGATTTTTATTCACTCTTTGAAAAAAATAATCAGATATTCCTTCCTTTGCATGCTGTTTATCATCTTCCCAAGTCAAGGGTTTTTGATCCGCTCCGCTCCACATAAACATTTATGTGGAGCGGAGCGGATCAAAAACCGTTGACTTGGGAAGATGGTTGTTTATGGGTTTTACGCTATGAATAAAAGTCGCGTGACCTTGGCATGCACGATGCGGTAGATACAACCTTTTCTTTTCCGGCACTTATTGTGCACTCTTTCCTTTACTGTATAATTGAATTTGTCAAAGCTTCGCTATACTCATTTATTTTATTTCATTTTCTAGATAAATCTTTTGATTTATGATACAAATTTCATAAAAAGAACACACGATCTGGACTCATTTTTTCGCTTTAAATGTGCTGTAAGATATGTATGTTTTCTGTAATTAAGAAATTGAAGTTTACAGTGGTTTAAAATACAAATTTGAAACAATCATTCATATTAACGCTTCATGATTAAGTTAATTCAACACGAGTATATATTTATACATACTAACTTGTGTTAAAAAAAGGATAAAAGTCTTTTATTTATACGCATGAAATGTTAAGATGAAAATTGTATTTTTTTAGATGTCTAAATGACATAATCCGTATGTGATAAATCATCAATATTGCTAACATCTTTAAAAAGATATCTTCTTATTAAAAAAAAGAAAGATGAATGATGTTTATCAATCGCTTGCAAATAAGGGCTTGTCTTGCACTTTGTACTGTGCTCTTTTATTTATTAGGCTAATCTTTGTACTTAATTTACACGATCTAAATTTATGCCATCATAACTCAAATTCAAAAGGCTATTTCCCGCATCAAATTCCAGACTGCCTGTGCTATTTGAAAATTCTCCTCTGTGAAATTCCTTTTACAAGTAGAATTTCATTGATGTACGTAACGTGAACTATTTTCACTGCATGTAATTAGTGTTTCTTGTATGTTATTAACTTCTTACAATAAATCATTTTCAGTTTCTTCTTCGTTAAATGAATTATTTAAAACAATATCCATCGCTAATTTGATATTAAGTATTTCTTATTTTTAAATATACATTGATACCCTAATTTTGATCTCTATCTCCCTTTGTGGAAATTTGAAATTCTTTTTGTAAAATAAAAGAAAGAGAAACAAGAATCTGATTGAATAGTCCTGCATTATCATATTTAGAGTGTCCTAATCTAAATGCCTCTTATCCCTTGTACAACGTTATTGGAATAGAGTCATTGCCCAGACTGGTAATTGCTAATAAAAATGGGGATCATCGCATTATCTCAGTAGGAGGTGTTATAAAAACTGACAGAGAATTGCATGTACTAATAACCACAGGGAAAATTCAACAAAAAAATCAAAATTATATCGATCAAGTAATTTTCATTTTAAAGAACATTTTAATTTCACAGAACAGTTAGAGAAAATGCTAATTAAACCTGTATAAAAGTCCTTTCACTGCATGAATTTAATTGTCACTCGGTTTTGTTGTAAGCTTTCTTATCCCTGACACTTTGTTGTTTACGTCATGTTTTTATTTGTAACCAATAAAACCTTTCATGTATCTGGAAATTGGAAGAATTTGGAAATTTTTATTTTAAATCTAGGTCAAACGTTTTATAATTTCAGTTAGTTATTTTTAAATATTTTTTTGTCTCTGGTCAGATTTAATATTTAAGACGAGAACCTTTTTCAAGTACATGCATAGGAGTTGAAAATGGGACGAGAAGTGATTATTTTGTAGTGCCTTCCTATGAATTGCTTGTTATATCACAAGTGAGACATTTACCTATTTCCACACCATGATAAAAACACAATAATGAAACACATTCTAATTATCGAACAAAACAATTTCGACAAGGGCCATAAAACAACTATTAACAATAAAAAAACATTACAACAATCGACAATGGATGGTTTCAAAATAAAATAAAACAAAAATAGAGAATTAAGTTGTATAGCCTTAAATAACTAGGTTAACTTTAATTACAATGTTGTTTATAATCACTCAGTATATAAGGCATGCGCCAGAATACATTGCTTTTTCAATAATAAATTATTATGTTAAAATGGTCAGTATGTAACAAACCTTGTCTATGTTTATGTATAGAAGCTAGGGACGAGCTATATATCGGACTGCAACAGTAGTGAAACAATTGTCATGCCGTGCTTGAGGAGATACAAATACATTATGTCAAATCAATGTGTCCAAACCATTTTATATCCCTGTATGTTATTATTGTTTAGAGCATATTTAGTGTATCACCGAAATCAATACAGAGCTTTGTGTGATTATCCAAACTGATGTAGCCGGTCACCAAACTCCATACTTTGTCAATTCTCCAAGACTACTTTTAGTCAAGATTATTTACATTCCACCAGGGATACCCTTTTCTTAACAAACTAAAACTCATTTGTAATTGACAGGGCCAAACAACATCTATTGTTTTTTCTCGCCACGCATCCAATCAGAATCTTCCCCTTACATAAACATCTCAATCAAAATCACATAATTAAATTGACTTAAGCAGTAGAATATATCTAGTAGCGTTTTCAGCATATTATGTAGAGAAAAAAAATAGGGGGGGGGGGTAAGAAAGAAAAATCCGTGTGTCACTTCTAAATGGTTAAACTGAAACACTGTCTTATCACGCTATTCAAAGCGGGTTTTTCCAACTCGAACGGAGGGCGCTTGCTTGGTGATCGGGAGGCCCGGGTTCAATTATCGTTCGCCGCGCCGCGTCAAACCTAAGACGTAAACACAGGTAGTGGCTGTTCCTTCGTCAAGCACCGGCATTAGAAGTGAATGTCACGGCCGGTCTTTCGGATGACATCTTAAAAACCGAGGTCCCGTGTACGGTAGGCGTTGGCACAATAATTAAAGAACCTTCACTGCTCAATGTCCCTGAGTGTCGAGTATAGTTCTAAATTTGAAGCCCTTCATCGGCATACGGTGACGTCTCTATAGGAGTGAAAAAATTCTCGAATGGGACGTTAAACATACAATCAACCAATCCGTTGGTATACACACTCGTCGGCAGGGTACCGATGGTACATTCTATGCATTCAAGAAATGTTAAAAAAAAAAAGAGCTGTCTGGATATAAGGTGATCAAATAAGAACGTAATCCTCGAAACAAGGTCAACACAGATTTCTCTCATAAGCTGTACGCCGATTACCGGGTACTTTAGTCTTCATGAAATGATTTATTTAATTGTAGAAATCAATAGCTTATCTATGTTACAATACAATTAATGTGGTCAGAATTGTAATTTTCAAATAAAAATCATTTGTACTTTTTTCAGGGTCGTATAATGTCCAAAAACTGCAGCCCAACTCAAATCGAATACCCCCCCCCCCCCCAATCCTGTCTAACCAACCTGCATTCACAGTGAATAAATTTGAAGAATTTAGAATTTACAATCAATTAATCAGGAAGAACTACGTTTAGATTTCCATCGTACTGAAGCCGGTTGGTGCCAGGTAGAAAAAAATATTATATCTGGCGGCCGCCAGATAAATAGATCTGGCGGCCGCCAGGAGGTTAACTGGTGGCCGTCAGATAATTACCTGGCGGCCGCCAAATAATTTTCTGGCGGCTGCCAGATCTTTTTATCTAGCGGCCACCAGAAAATTATCTGGCGGCCGCCAGATAAAATATTTTTCTACCTGGCACTTACCGGCTTCTGTACCATCGCGAGTATCCAAACAAACAATTTTTTTTATTATCAAAGTAATCATTTTGCTTTAAAATAACACGGGATTTTTCGAATCTCGATCTCGAAAAATTATACGCGTTGCAATTTTTTTTTCCGTTTAGAAAGAGACAGAGCACCAGCCTACCACTAATTGTCTTTTATGAACTTGTTTTAATATATATATATATATATATATATATATATATATATATATATATATATATATATATATATATATATATATATATATATTCAGCGCTGAAGAAGCATGTGTTTGAATCTTTTTTAACCCTTTTGCAAAATACTTTCATTCAACATCCTTAGCAAAATTATTATTTGTAGGCATCTCTGAATAACATCTCCTAGGAAACCCATTGATTTTTATCTTTCATTAGTTTTTTGTGTCAATTTGTAAAATTAAGGGAGTATTATTACTTTACTAGACAATTTCATGAACACATATATAAATACATTAAAATTTTCTTTTATCACCGGAAAAGTATATGAGTATTTGTAGATGTACCATTGAGCTTTATCCGTATGCTATGTATTTCATGGTATTTAAGTTTTTCTTTAAACCATCCTTTTCTGTCGTGTTATTTCGTTGCACAAGCCATTAATTAATCGTTTTTACAACCTCTTATCACGATATAATATTTCCGACGTTGTTAACCTAAACTGAACGCACTATTACAGTTCAATTTTTTCTAATAAATACATTTTCAGGTTGACCAAACGGTGTCCCTAACAGTTTTGATTTTGATTTAAATCAGTAATATGGGGATGAGATAAACTAATATCTTACACATTACTAGCATTACGTGAATTTGCAGACAGATATCATCAATTTGTTCGAACTATAGTAGCAAATAAACGCAATCAGTTGCACTCTGCTGTAAAGCGGTAAAGATGAAAAGTACATAGGAGAATTGACTGACGCCAAGAAATCACAAGATAGAAACATTTTAATGAAATAATTGAGGTCTGATTTGAAATGCAGAAGTGGGTAAAATTTCATTTGAAATTTTTTAAATTCTTAAATAAAATCTACTTGATGGAATTTTTCATACTGCGATGTTGCATGCTATTGCTGCAAAAGATGTATGTCTGTTACCGACTATCGAAGTCAATTTTATCATGCTGGGATATATTACTATAACGAAGCCACTTAATAGTGCTTAAAGGTTACCATAATGTTAGACCAGCGAAATCAATTTAGAAGTGATATATATATAATTCAGTAAACTTAGTACTTGGAACATCGACAGTGATTATAACAAAAAGATTGTGGCAATAAAATAAATTAAATGAGATGTGTGAAAATTTGATTTGATGTAAAGAAGCATTGATATACATGTATGTTTCTACAAATTAAACACATATTTAATTACTTCTGTTTTTTTTTTTTAAATTAATGTTTAATAAATCTGCAAGCTTGGTTTCTCAAGGTCGTGGTGGGAGTGACCGTGTCATTGCTGCAGTGAAAGGGGACACCAGATCAGATAGTGAGAAAGCCAAACACTATATTACATCTCTATATACGATTGACGTTTGAGAGTTATTGCTCGATCTTCTTTTTGAAGTGTTTTAACAATCAATCAATCAGTCACTAAATAACTTAATCATTCAAGTAGGTAACACATCGCTATATGTGATGATGTAAAAGAACAGAAAAAGTCCATATATAAAAATCTGTTTTTACATTGGATAGGGAGTTACAAATGCAGTCTTTTTATTTTAATATCCCAGTAGTACAACTACTAGTAATTCAATGTTATTAAAAAAAAGGAGAGAAAAAAGACAAACATCTAGTTTACCTCCTATTTTGAAGTGTTTCTTTCATTTTTCATTTAAAAAATACTATCACTGTATAGACACAAAAGCCTACTGATAATATGGCAATTCTTGTTTAACATTATTAAAAAAAGTATGCATATGTCGAAACGGTTGAATATCTGTGAAGTGTACACAATTTTTTTTTTCTAGCAGGACGGCAAATGTCAATAAGATGCAACGCTTCTGTAAAGGAAAAGTTGTGTTGGGGCATCAATATCAGTTTGTTTAAACATCTTGACAATTCAGTTTCATTTATTCAATCAGAAATTATTTGCAAAAGGATAAAGCTACTCTGTGTGTTTTATCAGTATTGTTTTACAAATCAAACGAATTCTTGAAACTAGAATTGCCGTTCTTTTTTTGATTAGATCTCCTATAGTTTACAGATTAGGAGATATCTGTGTTTGTTTCACTTTATAATCACCAATAAACATTAAACAAAAATATGTAAGTCTACTTCACACACCGTGTCTGCAATATCTCATTCCAAAGAAGAGCAATTTGTCCGAATCATGTGGTTAACATTCGCATGAAAAACAAAATTCTTCCAGGCGACTCCTTTGAGTTATCTCTTACATGAATCTGGTTTTGATGAAATGTTTGATAATTCATTGAAATCAGCCAATAATGTCTATTTATTACCGGAGATTAATGGTCTTGATTTTGATTATTACGTTACCATCGACTATCAATCATGTTTTATAAGTACAACGAATACTGAGTACTCGGAAAAAAACTCTGGAGGCTAATCCAATCTCCACAATTACAAGGAATGCATAAGCATTTGATTAATTTACTTATTTATTACAGAGTTTTAGAGTAAATGTGTTTCATTCACAGAAAAAGTGAGTTTTCGGGTTTAGAAAATAACGTTCAAGAATCATAATTATAAAAAAAATTTATGTATATTGTAAGAACTTGTTTCTGATCCTTTTGTGTTAAACAATATGTTCAAATCAAATAATTAAAAAAATGAATTCCACAACAGTTTCATTCATTAGATGAACCCCTGCAACTCAAAACTATTTTAAAATTAAGTTTATATCATTTTTATCATTATTTGCCTTTTAGATCCCATTCGCAAGTAAGAGGATTAATGCTGTAAACAGTGAAAATGAGAAAAAGCTGGTTACCTTTTAGATCTGTTTCTGTTATTTTCCCAGCAAAGTAATTCACAGCAATTTTATTGTTGTCTTCCTCTCTTGCTGCATGGTCTTCATTATGAGCGATTTTTTTTCGTGCGATCCGGAACAAGACGTTTTCTCTGTATTGATGAGAGCGCGGTGTTAGTCAAAATCAATCCGCCTCTGCAGCTCGCCACCGGTTCTGACAATTAGGCGCCGACAGACTGTTTCCGGACAGTTAAAGGCGATTGGACGAGTTTTGGAGTACCTTTGTTTATCGCAAATTTTCATGTCTATTTTAATGAAAAACATTTGATGATAAATTATGATCATTGTATGCGTAAATGTAAGAAGAAATTTAATGTTAGTACTATCAGATAGTGGGTACTGGGAATGATCAAGTTAATGAAAAAGATGCATTTCTCGATACGACGTTTGGTACCATGGTACAACAAGGAGACTGAATAATTAAATTATTTTATTTGTTTACTGTGTTTAACTGCCTATTGGGGATTTATTTTTATGAAATTTTGTCGCCAAACTGCACTAAAAATCTGGGTTCAAATGCGTTGTTACCGGCTTATGCATTTACGTGCATATTCCTGATGGCAGTGATGCGAGTAATCTTGAGGTAAATAATGAACCGTAAACCGGCAATTAAAAAAAGTTCTGATAGGTAGCAGTAACTGAAAATCATGTTCATGCTGACCATAAACAATACCTTTGTTGAATAATGCAAATGTTACGAATGAACGGTACCACCTCTCAACATTATATAATGAAGTATGGAGATATTTTTGTTTCTATGTTGTTAAACGTCCCTCTCGAGAATTTTTCACTCATATGGAGACGCCTACACTTGCCCATGGAGGGCTGCAAATTTTAACCTATGCTCGGCATTCAGGGCCATTGAGCAGTGAGGGTCGTGCCAACATGGGACCTCGGTTTATACAGTCTCATCCGAGGGACTGGTCTCCACGTCCCGCAGTGGGATTCGAACCCGCGACGTAAGGATCAACTCCTTACTGCGCGACTCTAGAGCAGACGCTCTAACCACTGCGCCACTCGGGCGGAAAGTATGGAGATAACGAACGATAATCAAGCTCAAAAGTCCGGTGAAACAATACAAATGGGGACCAGAGCAAAAGGAAACCACAAAAAGGTAGGATCAGGTGCCATGGAGGAGTAAGCATCCCCTGTCGACCGGTCACATCCGCCGTGTTAATTCATAATTCATTTATTGATTGTTTTCATGAACAAGATGCGTTTTGTTGGACACGAGAACCAAACTGATAGCCCGAGACCGTTAGATTGAAGGCAACAGTTTGGTTCGATGGTTCGACAAAACGCATTTTGCCCCAAAACCGAGTGAATAAATGATTTCTCATACTTTTACCAAGTGTTCCTCATACAAATCACGCGCTGACTTCCATGTTCATATCACTTCTATGTTCATATCTTGGACTATAAGTTTTACAAATGTGTTGTAAATTCATGCAATGCGTATTAAACTCGGTCAATTCCGTGGCTGTCGAACACCAACGAATGCAAATTAGACATAGCTTGTTGACTTATTTAATGTGATCCCTCCTTGGAATTGGATTAAGTATGACTAAACAAAAGTCACTTCACAATCTAGTTCAACATCTCACCGAGTGGTCCAATTGCAACATCGTAATTTTTCGGACCGCTCAACAAAAACATTGGAAATGTTAGACTTTTTAAGAATAGATTAACATTGGAAACAATTTGTAAAAGGTATAACAGTAATTTTTAAAAAAGAAAAAACCCCCACATCAAATGGATTCGCTTTAAGCGTGCATATGTAACAAAACTACATGAAGACCGCCTTTTTTAAAAAAACAAAACAAAAAAAAACGTATGTTGAGAGTTTGGCGAACGTGAAGCTGTTGTGTAGAGAACATATCTTCAAACTATAGAGAAGCATCCGTCCTTTCTTGAAGCCCCATTTACTAGCTCTTTCTCGGAATCACTAAGTATAGAAATACAGTGGTCCTTCTTGAAGCACCGTTTATTCTTCCTCCGAAACACTCAGAATAGAGAAGCATCGATCCTATCTTGAAGCCCCATTTACCAGCTCTTTCTTGGAATTACTAAGTATTGAGAAGCATCGGTTCTTCTTGAAGCCCCATTTACCAGCTCTTTCTCGGAATCCCTCAGTGTAGAGAAGCATCTGTCTTATCTAGAAGCCCCATTTACCATCTCTTTTTCGCAATCACTAAGTATAGAGGTACAGAGAAGCATCTGTCCTTCTTGAAGCCCCGTTTACTAACTTTTTCCCGGAATCAGCAAGTAAATAAGTGTGCAAGGTAAATATACTGAGTTTTACCTAACAGAAATACACAATATATGTATATATCACCAAATGATTTAGTTTTGAAATTTTTTCACAATGAATGTACTAGTGTAATTTGGGCCTTCCGTATAATTCAATGTCACGTTTTATGCCTCTCCATAAATATGGTCTGGGCATACACATTTTAATATTACTCATGTTTGTCTTCCGTCCTTCTGCCACACTTTGCATGTACGTGTAGTTAGTTTCAAAGAAACTATTCAAGATATTTTTATTAAAATTCCTACACTGATATATATATTGGTCAGAGCTTTTCAACTGTATCATATTTTTTTTTACCTTAATGTTCCCTATGCCCATGACCCCTTCAATAGTATTCCTTATTTTGTGTTGATATACTTTCATGAAAACAATTAATGATACATACATGAAGGCTAAGGAACTGTGCAAATTGGTGAGAGCTATTCAACTATGTCACCATTTTCTAACTTTGACCTTCCCTATAATCTTGACTACACCATCCTCCCATTCAGCATCTACCGTAGTTTCAAACAAACTTTATCAAGCGTCATAAAAATTGAAGCAAATTGAAGAGAGCATTTCAATTGTGCTATAATTTTCTGGCCTTCACCTTCCATATAACATTAAACTTCATTTTTCAAGTGATTTAATTAAATTTTAATCAAACTTCATACAAAGATACATATTGATAAGAGCAATTCAACTCTGTACTAATTTTCTGACCTTTTCCTTCCCTATGACAGTGACCTTTCTATGACCTTTACTTTCACTTCTGAAGATTTTTAAACTCCATACATAGATATACATACATTGTACATGTATATTGGCGACTTGCACTATTTACCTACCTTGATAATTCCAATTACCTTGAATTTCATGTTTTCCTCATGGTTCTCATCCTATTTAATTCCATACAGGACTACTATATAGAACTCCATACACGAGTAAATCTTCATGAGAGCATTTTCAACCACATGAACTTGAGAGATCATGCTACGTGTGAAAGGATAAAATTGAAAAAATTGCAAGTTGGATAGGATGAATCAACTCTATATACAATGTTATAAAAGACACTTGTACCAAAGGAATTTCTTGATATGACAAGATGTGTTTGTGAAAGTTAACACTGATGTATGGCAACTATCAAAGGTTAAACTTTCTCAAATGCAAATCAAATATGTTGGTACCCAAAGTAAGGTCTTGTCTCGAGAAAATACCTTTGAAATATGAAAGCCCTAGCAGCAACCATTGAATAGATATTGAAAGGTTAAAGTTTTTCAAAAGTAAGTCAAACATCATGGTTAAGGTCAAAAGGTCAAAATTTATGGTGCCCAAGGAAAGGCCTTCTCACAAGAAATACACATGTGCAATATGAAAGCCGTACCACCAATCGTTCAAAAGTTATGGCCAAGGTTAAAGTTTTTCATAAGTAGGTCAAACTCCAAGGTCAGATCAATGGATTACAATTGTTGGTATCCAAAGGAAGGTCATGTCACAAGGAATATACATGTTAAATATGAAAGCCCTAGCACCAACTGTTCAAAAGTTATGGCCAGGGTTAAAGTTTTTCAAAAGTAGGTCAAACTAGATCAAAGGGTCAAAGTTGTTGGTATACAAAGGAAGGTCTTATCACAAGAAATATCATGTGAAGTATGAAAGCTCTAGCACCAATTGTCCAAAAGTTATGGCCAAGGATACAGTTCAGTAAAATTTGCAAAACAGGGTAAAAATCCAAGGTCAAGGTCAAATATGATGGTACCCAAAGAAAGGTCTTGTCACAGGGAATACATATGTGAAATACCAAAGCCATAGTTCCAACCAATCAAAAGTTATGGGCATTGTTAAAGTTTTTGCGGACAAACAGACGGACGGACAGGGCAAAAAATATATACCCTCGAATCTTCGATATGGGGGCATAAAAAAGATATAAAAAGGATAATCTTTTATCATAACTTATGACGTTGGATGTGAGCGGTCGACAGGGGATACTCCAAAATTCTCCATGGTACCTGATGCCCCCCCCCCCCCCCGTTTTCAGAGGTTTTTGCTCTGCTTGCAGTTTGTATTGTTCATTTGATCGCTGAATCATAATTATCTCAATCTGAAGCAACAGGATAAATCCCTTTTCATGTTGCATTAAAATTATACCCGAGAGGGTTATTCATTTCCTATGGACATATTTCTAGTTCTATTTTTAGTACTTCTAGTTAGGTATTATCTATATTTTTTTAACATATTCACATGAAATAGAATTAAACTGCGTAAAGTCCCTACCCCTTTTAATACTCTAATCTGACAATCAAATCTGTCATATTTTGGGGTTTTCAAAATACGATACAAGAATAACAATTGGCCAACAACAACAAGAAAGACGACATCGATAGAATAAGAAAATATTTCATCTCGTCAGATATCTGATCATTAGTATTCAGCGCTGATATCAGCAAACATCTCCATTGTCTGAAATGCCTCATTAATTAATTAGAAACCGTGTTTTGAACCGTTGATGATCCAAAAGCTTTGATTCTGAAAGAACTACAATTACTTAGTACGTCTTTGTAACAAGTCTAGCATCATATTAGGAGAAAGATATTAATCAGTGCCCCTTTTGTTTTCTCAAAAAGCTACAAGCAAATTCAGAAAATTGTGGTCCTCCGCTTTCAGGGTCTAATTGGTTGAGGTGCAATGATTTGTGACATATTGTACTTTTCTCATCTGTCCTGGTTTGCCTGAACTTTATGCCAAAAGATATTGTTTTATATTTTGAAAGAAATATGTTCTGGTGCAGAACTTACGGCCAAGACAACAGCTCTAGAAAGTCAAAGTGGTTAATGTCATGAGGTCAAAATTCATAGTACATTCCGAAATGTCTTGTCACAAGTAATGAGCATAAGAAAAAAAATATTAAAGTCCTGCCTTTTCAGAAGCAAAACTTAGGCCAAGGTTAAACTTTTAAAAGGAGGTGTAACTTGAAGATCAAGGTCACAGGGCCAAAAATTATTGTACATTTGGAAAGGTCACAGGTAATGCACATGAGAAATTAGAAAGCCATATGAAAGTCTCTCAGTCAAAAGTTATGACCAGAGTTTTTGTGAGACAGACAGATGGAAAGCGAGGGACAATAAAATTATTTTTATAATCTAATAAATTTACACCATACTATTTTTTAAAAAAAATCTTTTTTTTGTTTTTGTTTTGTTCCTATATACATGTAAAAATAAATCATTAAAATGGACTTCTTTTAGAACAAAAATAAAAGTTACCATCTTCGCTAGCCAAGGGTTTCTGATACGCTACTCTCCTCATAAGCCCTTGGCATACGGTGTTAAAAAAAGTTGGGATTTTTTTCTCAAGTTGTGATTGGAGTTGATCGACATCGTTCGACCAATCAGCAATTGTTTTTTTTTTGTAAATGACGATATTTGCGTTCGGGATATATCTTGACTCTTAATCTTAATATCGGTAATGTAAAACGCAAGTAAACAATGATCCGTAAGATAACATAGCTATATGGTGTCATCCAATATCTAAAGCTACGTGCAAAATATGTGATTAAGAATCTATACTGAAGATGTAGATTTGCATTTTTACATGTTTAACAAATTAACATAACTCGATACCTTCTTGCTCATTATTCTTTAAAAACAAAATTTTTTTAAATACGCTTTTTATTTCTGTCGATGACGCAATCTGTGCGTACCTTGTAAGAATCATGATCACGTGACAAAAACAATCCCGTCTTTTGTCAGCACCGTATGCCAAGGGTTTATGATGAGAGTAGCATATCAGAAACCATTGGCTAGCGAAGATGAAAAGTTACATGAAAGGGTAAATGTAATCAAAGCAATATATCCACGATCTAATTATAAACAAGGAGCATCCCGTAGCAAATGAGCACATCAATTTATTATTTTCGTAACTTCCGTTACGCACGCACTCATTCAGCCATCCACACACAAGCGCATTATTACTTATTATCCCCTCCAACTACATTGCGAAGGGATAGTTATTGTAAATGCTAGCATCTATGAATTAAAATGTTATGTCATAATGATATTTGACTTTTATTACAATGTTACAAAGTTCATTAAATATAATTTGTACAGAATGCACAGTTTAACATTTACATACAATACATGTATTTGTAATAATAATTTTCACACACTCACTATATACATACATATATATATATATATATATATATATATATATATATATATATATATATATATATATATATATATATATATATATGAAATTAAAAAAAAAATCAACTACATACTTCCTTCACCCAGTTAGATTTTAAAATATCCTCTGCTGAAATTCATAAAGGTATACGAAATCCTTGAAGCCCGAAAAAAGCCCAGGGTTAGACAATATCACAAACGAAATGTTGAAAGCATCACATACATACCTAAACACCTGCCTCCTGAAGTTATTTAACACAATATTTAATACTGGCATTTATCCAGAGAAATGGCTAGAAGATATGCAACACCAATATTTAAATCGGAAAATCTAAGGACCCCACAAAATTATAGAGGAATAACAATAACAAATAGCATAGGGAAACTTTTTAACACTATTTTAAATAATAGGCTTGATACTTTTTTGATTGAAAATAATATCATTCACGAAAGCCAAATTGGATTCTCAAAATCATCAAGAACATCAGATCATCTATTTGTTTTGAAGTGCCTCATAGATAAATATATCAATTCAAAGAAGAGACACTTATATGTCTGTTTCGTGGACTTTCATAAAGCTTTCGATACAGTTATCCATGAAGGTATAAAACTAAAACTTCTCCAATTAAATATCAATGGTCTTTTCTATAATATATTATGCAACATGTATAGACACTGTAACATCCGAATTAAGATAGACGACAAACTTACAAGTCCTTATTCACCAGAAATTGGCGTACGTCAAGGGGACGTGTTAAGTTCAAATATATTCAAAATATTCCTAAATGATCTTTCTACCCTACTTGAAGAGGATAACTCATGTACTAATAATGTTTCCTTATCAGGAAAGAAAATTTCAGCTCTTCTGTATGCAGATGACCTTGCTTTAATATCTGACAACCAAATTGATTTGCAGAACAAACAAAATCTATTGAATAAATACTGTAATAAGTGGTGTCTAGAAGTAAATTGCAACAAAACAAAAATAATCATTTTTAATAAAAGTGGCCGTCTAATTCAGGAACCCTTTTTTCTTGGAAATAGAGAAATTGAATGTGCCAAAAGGTATAAATATCTGGGAATAGTACTATATTCATCCGGCTCCTTTAAAGAAGCAAAAGAAACATTATTTAAAAAAGCTTTGAAAGCCTCCTTCAAACTCCACAAAGATATGAAATTATCAGAACCATCTATAAAAACTCAGCTACACCTTTTTGACCACTTAATCAAACCAATATCATTATACAGCTGTGAAATTTGGGGCATGTTATCTAAATGCAACATTGAAAAAAATAAAGACATTTACACTATATATAAAGATTGGGATGTAGAGAAATTGAATATCAAATTTTGTAAATTTATTCTTGGTGTTGGTAAAAAGAGTACAAATATTGCTATTCTGTCTGAACTTGGTAGATTACCAATGTTTTGCTCAATCACCATTAGTTTACTATCTTATTGGCATAGATTAGAAATATGTCAGAATCATCTTTATTACATTGTGCATATAATGAGTGCAAAAATCTTAGTCAGTCTGACATCAATAACTAGTATGACACTGTTAAATTTTTATGTAACAAACTAGACCTTAATTTACTTGTATGTAAACAGTTAAATATGACCACATTTAAAGGACTACTGAAAAAACTTATCAAAAAGCATTTTTACCAATACTGGCTTAAAATACATGATGAGGATCAAATACACGGAAAACTTGATACATATTTTTTGTTGAAGAATACCTTTGCCATTGAGAAATACTTGTCTTTAAAGTCTTTTGAACAGAGGAAAATACTGTGTAAATTCAGAATAAGTGTACATGAATTGAGAATTGAACGTGGTAGATATGAATATACAAAAGATATTAATGGGAAAAAGATCCCTCTAGAAAGAAGTCGACGGATATGTACTCTTTGTAATTCAAATTGTATTGAAGATGAAATCCATTTCCTTACAAATTGTTTTTTATATAATGAAGAAAGGAAAGTTTTGTTCAACTTTGTAAGCGACAATTATAAAAATTTCAACACTCTGTCCAACAATCAAAAATTTTTATGGATTATGACAAATGAAGATCACAATATATTATTTAAACTATGTGACTTTTTATCCAAATCTTTTATTAAGAGAAAAAAACTCATAAAAAAATAATAAAAGTAAAAATGTTAGAAAATACATAATTTTTCAATTCATGTGTACTTCAGTCTTTACTACTAATGTAATTTGCATTTTTTTTAATATTCTATCTTATAAACATTAAGTTTGAAAATGCATGTGTATTAATTGTCATTTTAATGTTGATGCCCCCTACCACAATATATATATATATATATATATATATATATATATATATATATATATATATATATATATATATATATATATATATATATATATATATATATATACACACATACATTGAAGAGTCATATGTCTATTTTATGTACATGTTTATATAGGTGCATGTATGCCTAAATAATTTTTTTTTCTTTTTCTTTCAACTATATTTTAGGCCTCTCTCTTGTAAGTTTGTTCTCTTTATGCTCATTTGGGCTCTGAATTAGTAATAAAACATATCTTATCTTATCTTATATATATATATATATATATATATATATATATATATATATATATATATATATATATATATATATATATATATATATATATATATATAAACTTTTTCACCGGTTTCCAGCAAGTCAAATTATGCAGACTTTGCCTCTATAAACATTAATTTAGTTATAGCAAAAGATACTTTTCTGACAAACAGCAAAACACATGATTGATTTATATATAATTTATAATTTAGTTGCAATATATATGCATAGTAGTTTAAAATATTAACATTTTGCTCAGTTAATTTTTTTTAAACCTGTACATCAAATGGGGAGAAAATCAAAAGTAGATTCATTTCAAAGAAGGGTACAATTATTGTTGCACAGTGTAAAAACTTGTCATCTTATTGATTAAAAAGCTTCTTTTTAAAAAGTAGTTATATACATATGTATATATTTTCCTATTATTATAATTATGTACAAGTATCTACCTATTGTGTATATATTTCCCAGTATTATTTATGTACACTATCTACTTCTGTGTAAAAACCAAACCTAATCCTGACGTGATATTTTATCTTTTCGAATATTTTACCAAACAATGTTTTATACAAATGAACATCTCATTTTGTGAGTTTAAATATCAAATATTTATTACAAATAATTTGTGAAAAAGTAAAAAAAAAATTGTCAAGTCGATAAATAAAATCATTTGCTCCAATCTTACTTACTAATGATACATGTACCGTCATGATTTTTTAAATTAACGCAACTCAAAAAAGATAATGTTTCACAGCACAAAACCTTCACAAACTCCTTCTTTTATATTTCAGATTCAATTGGTTGATGCTTTTGCGAAAACGTCTTCATGAAGGTGGAATCATCGTCGTCCTCAGAGTCGTCACCTATTCGATCTAATTCAGGCGCAGACTGAGATTTGGCGCCAATATTTTCAGAACGAGGCTCTGTGTCCAGAGAAAAACTTATATCATCAAGAGTATTTCTTGAGGCATCTATCCAAGGAATATCCAATGTCTCCTTACTTTGGTTTAGATTTTTGTGTGAATCTGGAATCTGGAAGAGAAAAGTTTTTTAATCGATTGAAACTATTGATAAAAAAAATCATCAACACCGTGGACCACACGTGCTTGTGGGCAGGAACAACCCCACCCGGAAATTCACCCTGGGTCCAAGGATATTTTTCATATTCTTATTTGTCTTTTTTCATAAATCATTCTTCAAACAGAATTTTACAATGTATTCCAAATGGAAAATCCAAAAATAACTGAATAAACGCGCAAATATACCCGCGGTATTATGAATAATTCATAAAACCGCGGGTAGGATTTTTTTTTCTAATAAAACGTTTATTCTGCGTTATTTTTATTTATTTATTTTGGGGGTAGGGTATTTTCTATATGGAATTTATTGTAAATGTATGATAAAAGAATAATTTATGTCATGACAAGCTTGATTCTGCTCGATACTAGTATGCCATCACTATGGCTTTATAAATGAATTTAAAGAAAACCCCTATTCCCAAATATACTATTTGGTTAAAAAATAATTGGACAGTTCAGAAAAATTTGAGGAAGCTAAAATATCCAAAAATCTGTGAACTACGTACGACAACAGCCTAGAAGAAATGGCAAAAGGTAAATTATGTGACTCAGGTGAAACTAAAATATGGCGATAATTTACATTGGGTGACAAAGACTATAAGTGATTTTTCAATGAATACATAAAGGATACTATAGCTACTTACATTAGAAAGAGCCTGGAGAGAACCTTTATCAATGTCAATTCTAGGTAATGGTTTCGGGGATAGGTTTGCTGACTTCCCACTGTAAGATCTAATCAGCATTTCTTCTTCACCTTTGAAGGTTATTTCTGTGCTTGTTCTTCTGTTTAAGGTCACAGATTTCCTTCTTTTTCTGCAGGAAAAATATGTGACAAATTACAATAGCATATTTCAGTATGTTCTTGTTTCAATAATCTGAAAGCTGAAAATTATTCAGAATCTAAATTTGCCACAACAGACAAAAAACATTATTAGTATTAACGACATAGGAATATATATATATATTTTAAATTCATGCCATCTATGGTAAAATAGGTATTAAAGAGATCGATCTTTCATAAATATGCCATACCTAATGAACCACTGAAGGAAAACAAAAACAGCAAGTAAGAGCACAGCAACGAAGATGACGATCACCACGATCAGTTCTAAAATCAAAATGTATTCTCTGTTTTAGTTGTATTCTCTTACAGTGTTTACAGACTAGGACAAAGATCTGTTAAGTGAGTAATGCAAACAAATATCATGCCAAACTTACAAAAACCTTAGCAAACAATAAAGCATATATAAGTAAAAATTAATTTACACCGTTTATAACTTTCATGATGTAGGCAAATCTTATGGAACAGTTACTCTGCATAACCTAACTGTCGTAGGACTGTTCCTCTATATAACTTTGACCTGTTATACGTATCTTATGGGACTGCTCCTATATATCTTTGACCTGTTGTTGGTATCTTATGGGACTGTTCCTCTATATAACTTTGACCTGTTGTTGGTGTCTTATGGGACTGTTCCCTTATATAACTTTGACCTGTTGTAAGTATCTTATGGGACTGTTCCTCTATATCACTTTTCCCTGTTGTAGGTATCTTATGGGACTGTTCATATAAATAACATTTCCGTTGTAGGTATCTTATGGGACTGTTCCTCTATATAACTTTGACCTGTTGTAGGTATCTTATTGGACTGTTCCTCTATATCACTTTTCCCTGTTGTAGGTATCTTATTGGACTATTCCTCTATATAACTTTTACCTGTTTTTGGTATCCTATGGGACTGTTCTTCTATATAACTTTTACCTGTTATAGGTATCTTATGGAGGGACTGTTCTTCTATATAACTTTTACCTGTTATAGGTATTTTACGGGACTGTTTCTCTATATAACTTTAACCTGTTATAGGTATCTTATGGGACTGTTCCTCTATATAACTTTTACCTGTTTTTGGTATCTTATTGGACTGTTTCTCTATATAACTTTAACCCGTTATAGGTATCTTATGGGATTTTTCCTTCATATAACTTTTACCTGTTATAGGTATCTTATTGTACTGTTTCTCTATATAAATTTTTACCTGTTATAGGTATCTTATAGGACTGTTCCTCTACATAACTTTTACCTGTTGTAGATGTCTTATGGGGCTGTTTCTCTATATAACTTTGACCTGTTGTTGGTATCTTATGGGACTGTTCCTCTATATAATTTTTACCTGTTATAGGTATCTTATTGGACCGTTTCTCTATATAAATTTAACCTGTTATAGGTATAGCTTACGGGACTGTTTCTTTATATATCTCTTACCTGTTGTGGGTATTTTACCGGACCATTTCTCAATAAAACATTTACCTGTTGTAGGTATTTTGCTGACCTGTTCACTTGACCTCTCAGGATTTGGCTCTAGTGTATCAGAGGCGTTCCCTGACGATGTTGTATGTTTGTGTGACACTGTTAATTTTCTTTTCGTGGTATCTTCCTCTGTGGTCTTTCTTTGTGTAACTTTGGTCATAGTTGTAACACTGTCTGTAGCTTTTGACAATAATTCCGTTGTATGAAAGATTTCTGTTGAAGGACTCCCAGCAGCCTTTGTTAATTCAGTTGATCCTCTTGCTAATTCCGTAGGTATTCTTTTTGTTGCCATCGAAAAAGTTTGTTCTGTCTCTAACACGGTATTTAATTCTAAAGAAAAAAGGGTTGTGTACTGAGTTGTTGACATTTTAGTGTTCATTTGTGTTGTTGGAATAGACGTTTGTTGCCCTGTCGATGGAAAATTAATTTGCTTTGTTGTTGGAACAGAAGTTGATACACTTGTTGTTTGTTCTGTCGATATCACCTTTGTTAGTTTTACTGCTGTGGGAAACGTTTGTTTTTCCCCCGTAAAAGTAGTTTCAAGTTCTTTTATTGGAATTGTTGATTCTTGTGTTGTTGACAATGTTGTTTGTGTTGTTGTTAACTCTGTTGTTGGAAATGTTGTTTGCTCTGCTGCTGCTGGTGTTGTTGTGTATTGTGTTGGTTCATCTGTTGTTGGAAATAATTTGGATGTAACTTCTGTAGATGGAATTGTTGTTTGTTCTGTTGTTGGAAGTTTTGTTTCTTGTGTTGTTATTTTTGTTGTTGGAATGGTTTGTGGTGTTGTTACTTCTGTCGTTGGAATATTTGTTTTTGCTGTTGTTTGTTGTGTTGTGCGTTTGATTGTTGGGGTTGTTTGTGATGTTGTTACTTCTATCGGTGGAAAAGTTGTTGGAGTAGATGTTTGCTGTGTTGTGCCTTTTGTCGTTGGAATTGTTTGTGGTGTTGTTTCTACTGTCGTTGGAAAAGTTGTTTGTTGTGTTGTAACTTTTGTTGTTTGAATTATTTGTGTTGTTTCTTTTGCTGCTGGGATTGTTTGTTGTGTTGTTGGAATTGTTGCTTGTTGTGTTCGGTTACGTTTTATTGTTAGAATTATTTGTGGAGTTATTGGCATTGTTGTACGTTGTATTTTAAATTTAGTCGATGGGATCAATTGTGTTGTTGTACCTTCTGCTGTTGGGGTTTGCTCTGTTGTTGAAATGATTGTTTGTTTCGCTGTTTTTTCTGTTAGAATTGTTGATTTTGGGATTGTTGGAGTTGTTTGTTTCGTTCGTCCTGTCGACACTGTGGTTGGAGAGGGCGTTCCTATAACTGCAGATTCAACTGTTGGCGATGCACCTTCTAAATTAAAGTTGATCAATTTAAAAATACGAGCACATTATATTATTTAACGGTGGATGTTTGTAAAAATTCCATTATTGACGTTTAAATGAAAAGGCAATTATTCAATTGATTAATACCGAGATATTTATCAAACTGATCGATTTCAAGGTGTTGAATTTTTGGAACTTTATAAAATTAAAAACAATCATGTACTGATTTTTATAATAAATTCCATTGTACCATTTTTCGTTTAAAGTTTTCACCTCCCGTAAATGAACATTTTGAATTTACATAAATATTTTTATTTTACATGTGATGTACACTTCCGCAAATTCCATAATGCTAGAAGAATATAATTTTATGATTTAGCATCATCTGCACTTATAAAGTACAGAGATAACTTTTGACAATGTTATTGATAAACAGAGGATTAATATGAACAGAGATTGTCTCTTAAATATTATTACATGTATTGAACTGAGACCAAATGGAGACCTCACCAACAGTTAAGCTAAACCACCTATCTTAATCAATGTATTCCTTTTAATTAAGAAATAAATAACAAGTTTAAAAACTTCAATGGGAATTGAAGTGGGTCGGTCACGTGATCAAATCCTGTGAAGGCCGAAGGCCTTCTCAGAAGATTTGATCACGTACCGACCCACTTCAATTCCCATTGAAGTTTTTAAACTTGTTATTTATTACTTATATATACATTTGAGACGGACAATCGAATGTAATCGAATATAAATATTGCACTAACTGTACGTCGTAGATTTTGACAAATTACGCTAGGTGTAAATCGGCTTGAAAAGCGGTTACGCTTCAAATTCATCTGGCAAAGGATTGTTTTGAAGGGAATATTCTGTGAAAGGCTACATGTGATCAATTACATGTATTATAGTGAGCATATTAGTGTCTGGGAATTTTTGTATTCATGAGAACCCATATTCGATGTTAAAAAACACAAGAAACACGTCCGATGTTGGATACTAAAAAGTTGGAGGAATTTCGGTCGGAAAGGGATGGATGGAGACACTTGTCCGGACCAGATAACTTGAAATCAAGTGCAAAATTTGATCAAAAACATAAAATCTACGATTTCGGTAAGGCATATTTATTAATTTATGATGTTGACACGGAGACACTGGCGACAGCTTACATTGTTAAGACAACGTCACAACGATCTCGATGATGGAGGTGTGCCTACCGGGAGCCGGTGCCTACCGAACTTCCAAAGTGCAGTGTTTGTCAGCTGTTTGTGGCGTGATTGCATTACATTGATATTTTTCAACAGATTTTCAAATTTATTGTGAGTAAAGTTTAATGGAAAAAAAATTATAGCATTCAGAGGTCTGCGAGAAAAATAAGGGTAAACGTTGAGACTATGCAGCTCAGACATGAAACTTATAACACGTAGTTTTCTATTCTCTTTGTAAAATCGATCAAGAACTGTATTAAATACTCGTTTACATTGTAAATAAAATGATTATTATTTTACTTGCGTATTTTGTACATTTTTATGCATGAAAAACATGCTATATTGCTTAGTGGAGTAAGTCTTTTTATGTAGATATTACTGCGCTGTGTGATTAGGTCACGTAATGACCTATGACCTTCGAAAAACTTCATACAGGTATGAAGATATTTGCTCTCTGCATGTTTATATAATAGAGAGATACCACAAATGTATATATTAGAGATTGTAAGGTAAAAATTTGTGATCCGTTTCGGCCGATCACAGTTGATTCCATGTGAGGCATCCGGTAAATGTAACAACTCCATGTTAAGTACTAAGGAGCTTTTATAATGCATTAACTTAGACTTTGTTATTAAATATTAAACGTCACTTCGAGATTTTTCACTCAAATTGAGACGCCACCACTTGTCCCATACTCGGCATTACGGCCTTTCAGCCTTTGAGCAATGAGAGCTCTTTTTCATGCCAGTACCTACTGCGACATGGAACCTCATGCAGTTTATACGGTCTCATCCGAAGGACCGGTCTCCACGTCCTGCACTTAAATTGGATTCGAACCCGCGACGTAAGGACCAACTCCTTACTCGCTACGCTCTAACCACTGTATCACGCGGGCGACACTTCGAGATGCAAACATGGATACATGGATACAATAAACTTACATTTTCTCTCTGTGTACAAAAAAATTCACAGTTCCAAAACAACCTTTCCATTTAGAGTAAAGTTTCATTTTCATTAGCGTTTCGAGTAATTCTAACCTGTACACTAGTTTATTAGGGAATTGACAATTCTACATCTCTGCCATTACGTAGGCCACAACTTTGACATCTGAATATACATGTAACTCTTCCCGATTACTTCCTTAAAAAGGAATACTTATTGTGTATGGATAATGTTGTTGACTAGGTGGGAAGAAAACCAAGGCCTAGAATAAAAGGTTGTGATAAAAGGTAGACTATAGACCGTGTCCTAAAACCTTTATTTCTTCATTACTTGTTAAAACTTAAAAAACATATCCTTCATAAATTCCTCTATATTTGTCAGAAAAACTAAATGATGAACGCCAACAAGTTTACTTCTTTATTTACGTTATAACTTCCGATAAATAAAAAAAATCTAATAGTTTATGCACGTTAAGTGCACGATCCCACAATCAAAACAATTAATTTTAATTAAAAAAAAACAGAACGGAAACTTATTGTCTCGGTGCGTAGTAAAGGGCTTAATATGTAAGCAAAATAGCAATTCATACAAAATGATACAGTAATGTTTATGAAAATAGTATTAGAATAAATACAATGTATGGTGTTAAATGAAATTAGATCAGGTGAATGTCTTAAGGAAGGATTCTTCTCATGGACTTTTGCGAGAAGCACTGACTTTTACACTCGACAGCTTACTTTGACATTTAAATATGTGTTATGTACGGAGGTTCGGAATTGATATTAGATTAGAAAACCTCACTAGAAGTCATAGGTATGGTGTGAGAGGCACTTACATAATTTACTTGTATGCAATCAACACAAGAGATGATGGGAGGTAGAATAACATAACTTAAAATACCTTGTTCGTGAGGGATAGTATTTCCTTTCAATCTCAATTTATGAAGGAATCAAATAAGGAAGAAAAAAACCCGGAATGAAAACTTGGCAGCAGTTGGTCAAATGGGAAAGGAGGGGGTTAGTATAGGGTGTTATCTCCTTCCCCTCCGTAGACAACGTTATATATACTTTGAATTATTATCGTTTAATTAAAAGTTGAGCTAAATATTCATATAGCAAAAGAGCTGCCGTATATTGTCCCAGTGTAAAAGTAAGCCGTCGATTGTAAAAGTCAGCGCTTCTCGCAAAAGTCCATCATGAAAACACTTATTTCTTATATTAAAATCAATGAAATTTTCACAGAATCAATAAGACAATATTACTAAGTGATGGTATCAGTTAGATTAAATTTGACCGTTTAATAGTAGAGGCAAGGTCAGGTCAAGGTCAGTACCTTTTCCCTGGACATTAAGAATAAAAAATTACTGTTACCAATCATGCGATGCCTACTTCTATTTCAATAAATTAAATGTTTTTCTTTTTGCATAAAGAGATATTACCATATAGGGTCTATAAGATGATATTACCAAATTGACATAGATAATTAAACTAAAATGGATATTGGCTAATCCGAATTTTCTCTATTTTTCTTAAAATTTTAAGATATTTTATTATTTTTATATGCTTCCTATATTTAAATTTTTCTTATTTTCACATATGGTAAAGTTGTCACATAAAGATACAAAACGATATAAAAACAAAAAGTTTTGACCGTTTACTAAGAGAGAAAAAACACTTTTTACGGATTTTTGGCTCAAATCTGAACTTAGATTGGAAGCTTTTAAAAGCTAACATAATTGTAGTTTGTTTGGAAAATCATATTTATTTCATATATTTTAAAACTTTAGTCCCTTATTATTAACTTACATTCAAAAATTTTCTCCAAGTCTTTGATTGTGTAAAAATTATAACTAAATTCATTGTTCTATAATTATTTTGAGAGGCAGAAAAGATATTTTCATACGCCGCCATTCCGCCAAAATTATAGTCCCTGCTAGATTTCAAACTCAGTTTACCATTTCTATTTAAAGTTGTACAATTCTGATGAGGAAAGAAAAATATAATCTTTTAAATCTCTTACATCTAAATATATAACACATATAAGAAAATATACTTAGAATATTTCATCTAGTCAGAAACCAGACAAGAATCCCTCCTTAAATAAATAAATGAGAAAACGGTAATGCCACTGTGATGCCATGTACATATATTTTTGGAAGACCATCTCGACTGCAAAATTTCAAGTACTTTATTTTTCTTTTAAAGTAAATTGTCACCCTGTCGTTCTTTTAATTATTACTAATTCATCAAGAGTAAATATAATTTTCATATTTACACTGCCATTTGTTCTAAGATTGCGACAATTTTATTACAGATCTTAGGTGACCTCATAATTTGAGACGACCAGAATAGTGAAACTCATCCAAAGATTTCCAATAAATTAATCAGCGAAAAATACATGCAAAAGGCTTTTTTCCCAAAATATTTCATGAAGATAAATAATCGATCAAAGAATTTTTATAGAAGTATTTCTGTAGCTGATAATTATTACGGATGGTCTATGTTGAAAGATGGCAGCTCTTAGATGCGATCAAATCGCCCATGTCTAATGTAAGGATTTCTACGAAATCTCCAATAACCTCTACAATTCATTGTAAAATGAAAACTTACCCAACGTTAAACGATTAAATGACAAGAGGCCCATAGGCTAGAAAGCTCACCTGAGTCACAGTTTCTGAGAAGATTTGTTAAAATAAATTCCTTAGATATATTCCTTAAAGAAATTGACCCTAATGCATTATATTGTGGTCCCACCTTATCCCTTTGACCACGATTTGAACAAACTTGAATCTACACCACTTTAGAATGCTTTCATATTAACGTCAATTTTCGAGAAAAAAATTGCTGAATTTTTTTCCTGAATAGTCTAAATTTTATACCCCCCTTGGCTTACTCAAATCATTTGATCTGCAATTCCTGAGGATGCTTGCATACAAATATTCTATCATATCCCTGTTGTCTTAAGAAGGAGATTTTTAAAAAATATTTTTTTCCCTATATGTGTATCTCCTGTAACAGTTGTGGCCAAATTTTGCCCCCAGGAGCCATGATTTTAAGAAACTTGAATTTGCACTATCTGAGGAATGCTTGATTGTTTATACCATTATTCATGGGTCTATTGTTATTTTCCCCTGTATAGTCTTATGTTAAACTTTGATCCCTTCTTGTTGCGCCATCCTATCCCCAGGAGGTCACGATTTGAACAAACGTGAATCTTCTCTACGCAAGAAGGTTGCATATTAATATCACTAGTCATGACCCTGCTGTTCTTGAGAAGATCCCCCCAATAGATTCCTCTGTTAAAGTTTGATCCCTTATTTCGGTCCCACGCTACACCCAACGGGCCACCATTTTAAGAAACTTTAATCTTCACTAATAATGAATACAATGTACTTTCAATTTAAATTGACAATAATCATGACCCTGCTGGTATTGAGGAAAGAAAATTAAAAGAATTTTCCCTATATTCCCATGCAAGAAAAATTATCCCTCTTGTGGCCCAGCCTATGCCTCTGGGGTGATGAATTGAACAACCTTAAATCTCCTTTACCAGAGGATGCTTCAAAATCAGAATCAATAATTATGGTTCTGCTCTTCTTGATAAGATTTTAAAAAAATTTATCCTCCATAATGGAACAACCAGGGCCACGATTTTAAAAAATATGCATCTGCACTATCTGAGGATGCTCGCATATTTTAAAATATGCTGTTGATATTTAAAAAAATATCTCTATATATTCCCAAGAAAAATTTTGATCCCCTCTGGGATTTGAACAAGCTTGAATCTACACTACATGAGGATATTTGCTTGTTAGTTTGACTGATTATGGCCATCCTGTTCTTGAGAAGAATTTTTTTAAAACGATTTTTCTTAAAATATCCCTTTATTAAACTTTGATTCCGGGGAAGGGGGGGGGGGTTGATTTGAACAAATTTGAATCTGCACTATCTGAGGATGTTTTCATTTTTATATGACTAATTGTTATAATAGTCTTGCTGTTCTTGAGAAATATTTAAACAATTTTCTTTATATATTTATATGTATAACTTTCACCCCCTTTTGTGGCTTCTAGCCACAAGGGTCATGTTTTGAAAATTCTTGAAATGATTATCTTAAATAAACCCAACAAATTTTGTTTATTTTTCAAATTATCTTCCTTTGAGAGATGGCAGTTTGAACAAACCTGAATTCCCTTTACCATAGGATTTGTGGCAAGTTTGGTTTTATATTGATCCACTGGTTCCACATAAGACTTCATGTCGAAATTATTTAAGTTTACAGATGACAGACGGACTCCGGAAACCCTTCGATCAGAAAAACCATATAAGCCTTGGGTTCGTGTGAGCTAAATAGGAGATAAAAGACTCGGGGCATTGTGCAGCATAAGAGACAAAGATGGTTTTACGTGCTCCTGGCACGAAGGGGACATAGTAAGTTTATCATGCTCAGAGGGATTTAGAGTAAAACTGTTTAATTTCATAATGATATGAAGATATACATGTATTTGAAAAATCAATTTAAAATTTTTTTAAACATCACAAGTGATTTCCGTGATTTTCGTACCAACAGTGGGGTTTCCTTTTAGAACTTAACTACACATATGGTGATGCTTTCGTATTCATTTAATGAACAATTAGCTGTTGTTCTTAAGAAGAATCTATTCTATTTAGCAAACGTAAGAATTAACGTTATGTTCTTATTCGTGCCACTCAAACGAACATAAATAATTTATAAAATGAACACAAACACGTATATTAGGATGTGAAGCGCTCTGATAGTGCAGTTTACTTTTTACATATGTACATATACAATTCTTCTTTGTCTTCCTTCCTACAAAACAAAAAACAGTATTTTTAATATAAAATCTTATTACATAAAATCTTATGTAAAGCAAGGGCGGGTGGGGTGGGGTGGGGATTCAGTTATCTGCACTGAAAAGAGCCTTCGAATGGCTATAGAACTTTCATCGCTAACAGCGGTCACTGCAATGAATATGTAAAGGATAAATAACACAAACAAACTTTTTCCAAAGAAACTGAATTACCTTTATGTATTCAGAAGCCTTTATCACTAAAGAAAAAATACCTGACCATCTAACAACTTTATGATTGAACAATTCAGCAAAATTTGGAGGAAAGTGGGAAAATGTATGTTTCTAGTTCAATATTTTTTTTCAAAAGTTTCTAATTTATTTTCTTCCATGTATATGATTAATTTATATTTATAAAGTTATGCAAAACATTATCCTGGATCAAATATTTTATTGAAGACAAACAAATTTTTCTTATTAACTTTCAAATGTAATCAATATTGAAAAAAAATGATAAAAATTGATGTAAAAAGTTTATAAACAATCCTAAAATATGTTGATATTTTTCATGGAGTCTTTACAATAGAACTTCTTTTGAGGAAACAAGGAATTGGGTACCCTTTCCACACTAATAAAAGAAGGAAAATCATTTACACAGAAAGAAAAAAATTATTGAACCAGGACAGGAAAGAGTTTTCTCCTCTAAAGTCTGCATGAACACTGTCCGAACAAATATGATTATTTTCGTCATTGATTATAGTGATACCTTGCTTATTCTTTTTTCCTTCATACGCCTTTCTTAAACGCTTATATTTGGATTTGCTAGTAAATCTCTCGGACTTCGTTCTGTACATGTTTACATTAACTACAATTGGAAAAATTATTATCAAGTTTCAATTTTATGAGTGAGTTATACTTACCAGTCATAAATATACATTAGGATATCTTCCCCTTATTAACCTTCGTAACTCGCGGGCAAGCGTTTAAAAGAATAAGATTCAAACTCTTATAAGACAGAGATCACATCTCAGACGCTTGCCCATATCAGTTCATATAGGCGGGCAACAGAAGGTTCCCAACCTACATTAAAATACACCTTCCAAAATAATTTTTTCTTAGGGGTGGAAGGTGGGAAAGTTGACTGGTAAGTATAATTCACTCATAAAATTGAAAGAGCCATAGCTGCCTTACCGACGACACGGCCGACTCGAGAATTTAAAAGGAAATCACCTGTTTCTATTTATAGATATACTGTACCTTTTCAATTCATGAGCAAACTATCTAATATGATTTGAGGACGAGTGTTGCAAGTATGTCAAATGACAATCATTTTACTTGTTCAATACTCTAATTCTGAGACAAAAGATTTACGCAGAAAATCAATAAAAATAAAACAAGTTGCTATGAATTTGCAAACTTTAATGAAATAGTTAAGGACTGTCTTTTCCCGAGATACTTTCAAAGTGTAATGTGTATATTATATCTTTCTGATATTGTGTATGTTATAAAACATAATAAAGAAAAACGTAGAAAAGATACACAAAGAAAAAAAAATTTAAAAAAAAAAACATAAATGGAAAAATGTGGGGCTCGAACTCGCAATCACCATATTTACATTCCAGCAATCATACCGCTGCGCCAACGAAGTCAATGATGTCAAGTTAATAAATTTAAGACAGATTACTAAATCTTACGATTATATGAGAAGAAAAATTTAATACATATTTTCATCATTTTCAATATGAAGACCACTTTTAACCAAAATTATCTAAAGGGAATGAAGTGCAGACATATCCAAATAAAATTATTCAAAAGTTGTTTTTCTGGTTAAGGGTGGTCTTTGGCAACAGTTTGTCATCGTTAGGTGGATACCTCAATATTTACTATATATTCTATACAAACTGGATAATTTTCAAATTTATCATATGAGGGAACTATTAACATTTAAATATCATTATTGTGTGATTTGGTTTTACGCATGTATAAACTAAGACTGTATGACAAAATTTTGGTTTAAAAATGTATTTAAGAAATCACTAGTAGAGTAGGCGAAAATGCCTATCAAATGCGCTATGGCTCTTTGATAACAAATTTTCCAATTTTATTTCGTTTGTTATACTTACCAGTCAAAAATATACATTAGGATAAATCAGATTCAAAAGCAATCTGAATTGGATGGAGGAAAAGAAAATTTTTCTTACCTCAAATTTTAAATTTCAAGAACAGCAATTTTTATCTGTCACTAGATCTATCCACCTCATACCATGATATACTATGTACATACACTGAGTGATTTGATTGATTGATTGTATGTTGTTTTACGTCCCATTCGAGAATTTTTCACTCATATAGAGACGTCACCATATACCGGTGAAGGGCTTCAAATTTTGACCTTTACTCGGCACTCAGGGCCATTGAGCAGTGAGAGATCTTTATCGTGCCAACGCCTGCCGTGACACAGGACTTCGGTTTTTAGGGTCTCATCCGAAGGACCTGCAACTTTCACTTCAAAGAGCCGGGCGCATGGCGAAGGAACAGTTGCTACCCATTTTTTATCGACTTAGGTCAGTCGCGACCGAGATTCGAACTCACGACCTCCCGATCACGGAGCGAGCGCACTACCGACTGAGCTACCGTGAACGGTCATTGAGTGATTTGAAAGTATATACAATAAATGTTCTCACTCGCAACTCGCCGGAGATGATCACATCTCTAACAAGCAAGAGGCCCATGGGCCACATCGCTCACCTGAGTAACTTTGGCCATGCTGTTCTTTACCAGATTTCCCCCCTTTTAATATACCTATTGTGGCCCCGCCCTACCCCCGGGGGTCAAAATTTGAACAATTTAGAATCTACACTACCCCAGGATGCTTCCAAATATGTCTCAGCTTTATTGGTCCAGTGGTTCTTGAGAGAAAATTTTTAAAGATTTTTCTTATGTATTTCAATGTAAAACTTGGATTCCCTATTATGGCCCCGCCCTACCCCCAGGAGTCATGATTTGAACAGTTTATAATCTACACTACCCCAGGATGCTTCCATATAATTTTCAGCTTTTCTGGCCCAGTGGTTCTTGAGAAGAAGATTTTTAAAGATTTTTCCTATATATTTCAATGTAAAACTTGGATTCCCTATTGTGGCCCCGCCCTACCCCCGGGGGTCATGATTTGAATAATTTAGATTCTTCACTACCCCAGGATGCTTCCATAAAAGTTTCAGCTTTTCTGGCCCAGTGGTTCTTGAGAAGAAGATTTTTTAAAGATTTTTCCTATATATATCAATGTAAAACTTGGATTCCCTATTGTGGCCCCGCCCTACCCACAGGGGTCATGATTTGAACAATTTAGAATCTACACTACCCCAGGATGCTTCCATATAAGTTTCAGCTTTTCTGGCCCAGTGGTTCTTGAGAAGAAGATTTTTAAAGATTTTTCCTATATATTTCAATGTAAAACTTGGATTCCCTATTGTGGCCCCGCCCTACCCCCGGGGGTCATGATTTGAACAATTTAGAATCTACACTACCCCAGGATGCTTCCACATAAGTTTCAGCTTTTCTGGTCCTTTGGTTCTTAAGAAGAAGATTTTTAAAGATTTTTCTTATGTATTTCAATGTAAAACTTGGATTCCCTATTGTGGCCCCGCCCTACCCCCGGGGGTCATGATTTTAACAATTTAGAATCTACACTACCCCAGGATGCTTCCATATAAGTTTCAGCTTTTCTGGTCCTTTGGTTCTTAAGAAGAAGATTTTTAAAGATTTTTCTTATGTATTTCAATGTAAAACTTGGATTCCCTATTGTGGCCCCGCCCTACCCCCGGGGGTCATGATTTTAACAATTTAGAATTTACACTATCCAAGGATGCTTCCACATAAGTTTCAGCTTTTCTGGCCCAGTGGTTCTTGAGAAGAAGATTTTTTAATGACCCCACCCAATTTTTGTCTTTTCTTGATTATCTCCCCTTGCAAGGGGACTTGGCCCTTTATTTTAACAATTTACACTCCCCTTCACCCAAGGATACTTTGTACCAAGTTTGGTTAAAATTGGCCCAGTGGTTCTTGAGAAGAATTTGGAAATGTGAAAAGTTTACAGACGGACGGACAGACGGACGGACAGACGGACGGACGGACGGACGGACAGACGACGGACAACGGGTGATCAGAAAAGCTAACTTGAGCTTTCAGCTCAGGTGAGCTAAAAAAAAACTATTTACACAGTATTCATATAATTAATTATTTACAAAACACTTAAGAACTGGAACACTGTCATCTACATCTCTCAGATAGAAATTACAAAAAGTAGATTCTTGGCTCCAATCTGCAGAATCTAAAATTGATTTAATCGATGCACCATTAAATAAAGCCCAAGATGGACTTATTGCTCTTGTACTATGTCCTTTCACTTTTGATTTTTGTTTCTTTTCATAAGCCATATGTATTGTCTGAACAATCCATTTTGAAATGGTCTGAGAAGTTACAGCTTGATGTGGCTCAAGTAAACTCAAAAATAATTTATTGCCATCTGTTTTAAGTTTTTCTTTATGAGCTTCTGTTTTCTTCAAATAGAAAAACAAAGATCTCTTTGGATCCAATAACTTGTTTTCTGAAAATGTGGGAACAAATATTTTTGTTCCAAAGTGGTTGAGTCTGTCTTGCTTTGCCAAACCTTCTCTGACGAAAGTAACTCCTTTTCGTCTGAACATTGACAAATCCTTCACCCAGTCTGTGAGATTGTAGATCACTGCATCTCCTGAAAGTAGTTATAGCAATCAGAAAAACAGTTTTGTATGTCAAATGTTTCAAAGATGCACTTTTTATAGGTTCAAAAGGAGAAACTTGCAACATATCAAGAACCGTTGGTAAATCCCACTCTGGGACTAGTCTAACTTTTGGTGGTCTGGAGTTGAAGACTCCTTTGATAAGTCTGATGATGTAAGGGTGTTGACCTACTGAAACGTTGTCTATTGGAGGTAGTACTGAGGACAGCATTGACCTGTAACCTGCAATAGTTCTATACTGAAGACCGTTGGTATACAGATCTGTCAATAAACTAGCTACTTCAATTAAAGAGGCTGAATAGGGATCAATTTCCCTTGAACTTCACCAGCTACTGAACTGCTTGAATTTACAGGATTAATCTTTTTGTGTTCCTGATCGCCAACTTGCTGCCAAAAGGGTTCTAGTGTCTTTAGAAAACCCTTTCTTTTTGAAACCTCTGTCGATAGAAGCCATGCAGTTAGCTGAAACATTTCTGGATTTGGATGATAAATTTTTGTGTATGGTTGTTGAAGTAAATTTGGAATGTTCGGAAGTCTTTTTCGTATTGAGATTAAAAGCTGAAGTAGATCAGTGTACCAAGGTCTCCTTGGCCAATAGGGAGCTATCAGAATTACTTGATAATTGAATTGTCTGATGTGCTGAAGAACTCTTGGAATCAGACAAATCGGAGGGTAAGCATACAGAAACAACCCCTTCCAAGATAATGTCAGGGCATCCAATGCATATGCTTGGCTGTGAGGAAACTAAGTGCAAAAGATTTGAGTTTGGCGATTGTGAATAGATGCAAACATGTCTATCAGAGTTTGACCCCATAACTGAAAAATTCTGTGAACAATTTCTTTGTTCAGCATCCATTCTGTTTGTCTGATCTTGACCCTGCTCAAATGATCTGCCAAAATATTTGATTTTCCTGCTATGTGAACAGCTTTCAGCTTGATATTCTGACTTATCGCCCAGTTCCACAAATTCCACGTCTGATAAAAAAGACGTGGAGATTTGTTTCCTCCCTGTTTATTGATGTATTGAACCACTGTTGTGTTGTTGCATCTGATCAAAACTGTTCTGTTTTGAACTTGTTTTTGAAAATGTTTCAGAGTTAAAAACACTGCTTCCATCTCTAGACAATTGATATGAAGACTTTTGTGACAATTGTCCCAATTTCCTTGAACTATTTGATTGTTTAGGTGACCCCCCACCCTGTCAAGGATGCATCTGTCACCCCAATTTCTTCCATTTGTAAAGATCTGCCCTTGGAAATGTTCACTGAATATAACCACCATTGCAGATGTTGTATTAGATGTTGTGTAGTAGGAATTATTTTCTCCAAATCTAGGGAACTTGGTTTCCAAAAACTTAGTAAATGCAACTGAACAGGCCTCATATAAAGGCGAGCATTTGGAATGAGATCTATGCATGACGCAACTATTCCCAACCATTGGAGAAAATCTTTGGATATATTCTGACCCTAACAATTGGGTTGATTGTACCAATTTTATCAACCTGTCTTGAGATGGAAATACTATTTTTTTTATCTGAACAAAAACAAAGCTCCCAGGTACAGAATTTCCTGAGTGAGTTCTAGACAAGATTTCTCTTTGTTGATTATGAAACCTAGTGAAACCAATAGATTCAGGCACTTCTGTCGATCTTGAAATAACATTTCCTTTGATTGGTTTACTATAAGCCAGTCGTCTAGGTAAACTACTAGACGAATATTGTGTGTTCTCAAAGATGCTGCTACTACAAACACCATTTTGGTGAAAACTCGAGGTGCTGATGTTGGTCCGAAACACATTGTTTTCCATTGAAAACATTGGTTTTCTACACAAAATCTTAGAAATTTTCGGTGTTTTGAAAATATTGGAATGTGTAGATATGCATCTGTTAAATCGATTGAAATTGCCCAATCGTTTGGTTTCACTAGATTTAACACCTTGTTTAAAGTGTCCATTTTGAAATGTTGCTTCTTGAGATACTGGCTGAGGGGTCTCAAATTTATGATGGGCCTCATTTTCCCACCCTTTTTTGGGACAAGAAAAAATGTACTGTAAAAACCTGTTTGACTCTCCTGATTTGAGAAAGGCTCTATTGCATTTTTTTCCCTAATAAATCTTCCAACTCTTTTAACAAACAATGTTTTTGTATTTGTGGAATCATTGTTTTCTTTACCCCTAGAAACTGATGTTTTTGAAGAAATTCCAGTTTGTAACCCTCTTTGATTATTGACAATTCCCAACTGTCTTGAGTTACAAGAATCCAATTTCCTAGAAAATATTTGAGATGACCCGCCAACTGGTATCTCGGGAAGCATTGCAATTTTGGTTACCTGTTCTAATATCCAGTCATTTACTGGATTTCTTTGGGATCCGAAAGGAACCAATTTTGTCTACTGTAGCAGACGTAGACGTGTTTCTTGAATTGTCCTCTCTTGGTTTGTAATCATAAGACCGTCTTGAGAAATTGGATCTCTGAGTAGATGTTCTGTTATGAATAACAGCAGTTCTGGGTTTTTTAAAATTTCCAGAGTTGTCACGGGCATTTTCTGAAAATTTTCGTTTTTGATTTTTTTTAATTCCACTCTGGAATTAAGTCCTTAAGAGAATCTTTCTGCTCTTTCCTTTTTTTAGTTTCTCTTCTAATTTCTTGCCAAAAACACCATCTTCTAAAAGAGGCAGGGAAATAATTTTGCTGTGAATATCTTTCAAAGTATATAATCCAGAGCATCCTGACAGGCTATAGAATTCAGCAATGTTCCTAGAGCTTGCTGCATGTAGCTTAGTGAAATAATACCCATACGGGCAGCCATCTGTCCCTGATATACTAGGGTTTCAATAATTTTATAAGGTTGGGAAATTAAATGCTTACTTTTTCCCCAACCTTTGGCTTTATTCCCGAGTTTTTTCCTCAACATTGGTTTCAAGATATCATTTAATCCTGGAACCTGTAGAAATGCTGAGGAGTCTGGATGAACAGGAAAACATTGTCTATATTCATCTCTATAAGCAGACAAGCGTTCAGGATCAGCAATTCTCAAGATTTCCTCATGAGTTTTGTCCAAAACTAATCCAGTCTTTTCTTCCTCTGAAGAGGAAACACTGCCAAAATATCAGAGTTTTTGTATGTTCGTCACTTTTATTTATCAAGTTCTGAAATCTATTGTTGTTGCTGTCCAACTTATGTTGATTGCTATCAATATCAAGGGCAGCAATAGACTCCTCTTGTACTGAGGATTCATTATTCCCTAATAGCTCACTGACTTCTCTAACACTAGGAGCTAATCATATCAGGCACACTTAATGCCCCTTCAATTTGGACTTGACTTTCAAAAGGTATAATCGGACGCCTTCCATATGAATCGTCGTCCAAATTTGATACCCTTGGCTCAGGTCTCCGCGTGGATAAACCATCTGTATCTGAGGAACCCTGCGAAACCTAACAAACACAAAGTACGCATATTATATAAATTATTCGACTTGAATCTCTGAATCAATAATTTCAAATGATCTGGTGTGATTGGTTCCTTTTTCACAACAGGCTTGGAAGTCTCTCTTATTGCACCCTTCTTTGTTGATTTCACTAAAGCAGATTCACATGGATCTTTTATCCTGCTAGCTGATGGGCCCAGCTTATGGAATGTGTAGCTAATTGAATTTTGCTTGATGATTTGCAATCTTTAGTGATAGAGATTATGTATAGAGCCACGTGTTCATCCGTTGTGGGTAATGCAGAAATAGAAGGCAGAAAAGCGCCGCACCATCGACATAAAGCGTTGAATGCGTACCTGTATTGACTTAATGTATTCCCTGCTCTTGATTTAAGATTAATTTGAAACTAGAACAAAGTTCTTCTCATGGTGTATAAGGATCCTCAATCAACTGACTAAATACCGACTAAATAGATGTATCAGGACCATATATCAACTGCAATACATCTAACCAATATAAACAATATGGTGTACCAGGGCCCCAGCTCATCTGCAATACACCTCATATACATGCTGAACTCGACATGAGTTTATCGACAGACTTGAGCGTTCTGTTTTTAAGACCTTGCGTCCAACTTTACTGCCAGTATCCCAGAAGTGAAATTTCTTCACCCAAACAAACATGCTTTGTTATCACCCTGAATAAGTATGTCTGTACATTCATTGAATAGTAAAGCATCTTTAACATACCATCTATACGTCATATCTTTATCAAAAATAAACGGTCAAAAAACAGCGGAGGGCCAGTTTGGAACAATTAGGACCCCGAAAGCTTTACAGACTATTAGATGAAATATATGGAGATAACGAACAGTATTCAAGCTCAAAAGTCCATTAATCAATACAAAATAGGAGCAGAGCAAACATGGACCTCCAAACATCAGAGGTGGGATCAGGTGCCATGGAGGAGTGAGCATCCCCTGCCGACCGGTCACACCCGCCGTGTGCTCCTTGTCATGATCGGGAAATAACGGAAAAATGCGTCGACAATTCAGTGTGTAAATAATGGCCTAACAATTAGTGTCAAAAACGTCAGTCAGCATTTGACTCAATGATAAATTGTATTTGCTGACAAGGTCATTGTATCGACCATAGAACTTACGAAATGATGACTTTAAACGAGACAACTGATATTCTTGTTTCATCAACTTATTTGTCAATAATTCACCTCGTTTTAGAAATTGTACATACGTAGAGCATGCTCTTGCGTATCGAATCAACTGAGAGATATATACCCCGTATGCAGGTGATGAAGGTATATTGCTGCATAAGTAAGGGAAGTTGACGATTGAAAAGTTAAAGTCATCACGTTTATCATAAAGCTTGGTTGTTGGATTACCATTAACGTCTTTTTCAAGTAAAATATCCAAATATGAAACAGATGTGTCAGACTCTGTGGTATCTTTTATCTCAAGTTCACAAGGATATATCGTATCGACATAAGAATGGAAATAGCCATTGTTAATTGACAATACGTCGTCGATATATCTAAATGTCGAGTTGAAGACCACAGCAAGTGTTTTCTTCTTTTCACGTACAAGATTTTGGACAAATTTTGCTTCATATGAATACAAAAAAAGGTCTGCTAATAACGGGGCGCGATTGGTACCCATGGGAATTCCAATAGATTGTTGGAAGACCTGGTCTCCAAAAACCACATAGATATTGTCAATCAGAAACTCAAGCATCTTTTTAATGTCAACTTCAGAGTACTTGTGTGTACAATCAGAATGTTTTTTAACAAAATAATTTTGCAAATGACCAATGACAAGGTAAGTATATTTACGAGTTCCATTTTTATTGAAAAAGCAGCTGTCAATGATATCAAAAAGCCTGGACTTTAATTTATCGTGGGGAATGGTTGTGTATAAAGTTGAAAAGTCGTAAGTTTTAAAGCTGTTGATTTTGGTAAAATCTTGTGATTTCAAATTTTCCAAAAGTTCCTTGGAATTTTTAAGTATCCACATCTGATTTACACCACTTCTCGAATATATTGTTGCACAGTACTCTTGAAGTTTCTCCTTCACCACTGTTAATATCTTAGTGAGGAGTAAAGATAGAGGCTTGGTTGAACATTTACTGGAACCCGCTATGATGTTTAATAGCGCGAACTACTAAGTGAATAGCGGGTACTGACCAATTGTTTTCGTGTTCCCAGTTTTGGGTAAAACAGTCAATAGCTTCTGGGCCAGGATTCCAAAATTTTGAATTATACCGTCCCAACTTACAATTATTATAATTTGCAAATCTGTCAACAGTAAAAGTTCCGAACAAATTAACGAATTCAAAAAATGTTGCAGTAACACCCCAATCATCGTGATCTATGATATTACTTAGAAAATCAGCTTTATCATTTTCTAGTCTGGGAATCCATTGTATGTCCATTGAAATTTTTCTGTTCTACACATATCTTGAAAATATTGTAAGCAAGAGATTGTAATTGATGTTTCATACTACCAGACTGAACAATTTTTACAGAACTCTGGTTATCAGTGAAACATTTTACTTCTTTATTCACCAAACTATCTTTAAATGAAGCTAAAGCTAATCAATCGCTCGAAGCTCTCTCCAAAAAGAGTTCATACCCTTCTCAAACTCTTTCCACATTAAGTGAAAAAATTTTGAATCAACTTCAACAGTGTAAGCTCCTGATGCTAGACTACTCGCATCGGAGTAAATGATGACACTTTTCTTTGTAGGTATGTGTAAGTACCTTGTTTTTTTCTGAGTAAATACATTGTAACCAAAATTTATATTCATTTAGAACTTCGTTCTTGTGTGTGAATACAATAACATCGTCCCATGACTTTCTAGATGCTATCTCTATAGAACAGAATCTGGTCATTATACTACATATGTTTCCCAATACTGGTGACATTGACCTAATCTTTCCGACCACTCTTGCCAACTCTCTGGCCGTCACTTTAGGAAAACTCTTCACTAGTTTCTGCAAAGAAGCGACTGTGTCGTCAAGACGTGGGCACTGAAATAGAAAATGACTTTGAATCCCAAGAAATTCCTAACCATTCTAAATTCTGGGTAGGGTAAAATACAGATTTTTCAAAATTAATAAGTAGCCCAAATTCTGACAAACTCTTTTGAATGAATTCAGAAACTGAAAAAACATTCCTATTTAGATGGGGCAAACACAAAACAGTCATCTAGGTAAAGTACTATTTTTATACCCCTCTTTCTCCAGAATTTAACAATAGGTCTTAGGCATTTTGTAAAAATGAATGGAGCGGATGACAAACCAAACGGGAGCACGGTATAACAGTAATACTTGTCGTTCCATGAGAACCCGAGATATGGAAACTTTCAGAAATATCTATATGGTGATAGCCAGATTTGAGATCGAATTTTAGACAATAACAATCTATTTCAAAATAATCCAGGGCTGTTTTCCAATCTTCAAACTTTCTTCTCATATTTCACATAATTATTCAGTCGACTCAAATCTAGTATCTGTCTCTTTTTTGACCTGTTTTCCGCGACGCTGAGAGGGCTTTTAATATATGATCTGTATGTAACTTCTACAACACAACCTGTCTTAATTAACTGGGATATTTCTGATGAGACAAAGTCAGCGTTAATTCCTGCAGATTTGTTATTTTGAAAAATCATAGACGGTGTAACGGAAATAAAAGGAATTTCATAACCAGACTTTCAAAATATAAGGAAAAACCCTAATTTCTTCCCATTTACTGTAATGTCTTTTTAAACTGTGTTTTATACTACTTTCCGTTTTACTCTTTTGAATCTTTTCGTGATTACAAGTCAAATAACCTGTATACTTATCATTGATTTTGAGTGGTCTTTCCCTTTGGGCAGTTGGACTTCCAGTGCCCTGTTGCAAAACACTTGAAACAAACGTCGTATGGCATAGGCTGTCTCCTTGACTGCTTGTTTCTGCCCTGGCCATAGAGAAATGGCTGTTGTTGCTGCTGTTGAAATGCAGGAAGGGGCTGAAAAGTACTAGAAACCCAAGGAAAAGCCATTTGAGCTGGAGATCCCGCTGCTGCCGCTGGTGGCGTTTTTTGTGTCCCATAAGGCTGAAATCTCTTGTTTTACTTCTGGTGTCTGAGGGCCCTGTTTTCGGCGCTGCGAATCTTCTTTTCGTCATCATAGTTGTCTGCTATCTCGTTACTTTGGTATTCGTTGACAGTTTTCCACCCGGCCGGAGAGGAATCAGCTATGCGTATATGTTTGTGACGCGTTTTCAATTTTTTACTTAAGTCGGAATTAATTTTCAATGATTCAGAATCCTTCAAGTCAAAGGCTCTTGACTCCAGCTTCTCTAAGCCCTCTAACAATTCGGCATTAAATTCGAACTGAATTCGGTTACCTTCGGACTTTATCTTGTGTAGAGAATTTTCTTGAGTTTCTTCGAAATAGACTCGGGCTGTTCCGTTTTTAACTGCCCGAGAAAGTTTTGAACTGAGACTGTATTACTCCCGTGAAGAGTTTAACAATGTCCAAGATTTACCATGAAGAAATCCATCCTGTGCTGTCTTTTGGTAATTTATCTGTATCTAAAGTCAGCTCATCGCCCGAATCGCCCAAATTACGTGGAAATAGAGAGTGAAAAAAGACGTGTTATCTGCACTGAAAAGAGCCTTCGAATGGCCATAGAACTTTCAACGCTAACAGCAGTCAGTTAAAACCCGTGCAATGAATATTTAAATGTCACCTGACAAGGTGACCAGTATTACAGCCAATAGATTTCAGATATAAATAAACACGAACACGTGTTATTCGAACCTTTGATAAATACATGCCTCAAGCGCCCTCCGAAGTATGGAGAGAATAAGTAATCAGAGTATATACATACGAATTAAAGCATAAAGCATTGGAATTTGAAAAAGTAGGAGTTTCTTTAATATGAATGATTCTTTTATACAAAAAAAATTAAAGTTTAATACTTTGGATTTTTTTTTAATTTTTGAATTTTGAGTCTACTTTTAGAAACGAATCCATGCAAAGAAAGTGACTTTAACCTCATTGTTTGGCATGTCAAAAGTTGCAAATATTCGATCTTTTCCATTTGTAGTGTATAATTTTTATTTGTATTGTATAATTTTTATTTGTATTGTATAATTTTTATTTGTATTGTATAATTTTTATTTGTATTGTATAATTTTCCATTTGTATCGTATAATTTTTATTTGTATTATAATTTTCCATTTGGATTCTATAATTTTCCATTTGGATTGTATAACATTTATTTGTATTCTATATTTGTATTCTATATTTTCCATTTGTATTGTAAAAAAAATCATTTGTATTGTATATTTTTTTTATTTGTATTGTATCCGAGGATTGTTAATTTATTTCGTTACGAAGTAAAAAGTATAAAGTGTTCAAAACGATCGGGGTGTGTCAGGTGCCCAACACAAACTTAGTCTGGAACCCTTCCCACAATTCCGTCCTCGCACTCTACTGGGCTCTTCTATTTGCGTGCATGCTAAGGGACGACCATTTGATTCTCGAAGGGGGGGGGGGGTCCGAATCCGATTATTTATTTTCGTTCTCTCGAAGGAGAGAATATTTATTTCCAATATGACCTGAGACAAGGAGAAAAAGGAAAAGAAAAAGAATCTGCCCAAACCCGAAAATTCAGTTTCTTTGGAAAGGGGTGGGTTGGTGGGTGGTTGGTACACTGTACCACCACTCAAGGTCAATTTATTTATTTTCTCAGTCAACATTTCTAAGGACAGATTATTTATTTGTCATCTGAAAGCCCCCCCCCCCCTTTTTAAAATCCAATGACCGTCCTCTAACATGCACGCAAATACATATGAGCCCAGTTTGCTTTGAGCACCCGGAACATCTCGCTCGTTTTCAACCCGACACAGGAATGAAATCTTCGTAACGTAACAAACAAACAATCCTCGGATACAATACAAATGAAAAATTATCGCATACAAATAAGAAATTTTACAATACAAATAAGAAACTATACAATGCAAATGGAAAATTATAGAATACAAATGGAAAATTATAGAATGCAAATAAGAATTATACTATATAAATGAAAAATTATACAATACAAATCGAAAATTAGAGAATAAAATTAAAATTATACAAATGAAAAATTATACAATACAAATGAAAAATTATACAATACAAATCGAAAATTATACAATGGAAAAGATCGAATACTGCAACATTTGACATGCCATATTATTGATGTATAGAACCATCTTAACAAAATAATTTTGGGGGGTAAAATAAGATGATTCAGCAACCTTATTTTACCTCATTTAAAATATAAAAACAGCAATAATTGTGTAGTACTTCTAGACCTGGGAAATTCTTTAATTGTCTGTCAAACTTCCAAATAATACACATGCGCGGACCTAGAAGGGGGGGGGGTTGTCGGGGGTCCGGACCCCCCGTCCCCCGGAATTTACAGAGTTATTAAAGTATATGCTAAAGCAAGGTAAAAATGGCATTGGACCCCCCACCCCCCTAGAAAACGTGGAAATCACCACGAAAAATTTCTTTTGTTTCAACAAACATTTTGAAATAGACTTTAACGCGTTTTTTTTTTTTGTCAAGAAATTTCTGGATTGGAATTTTTTTTTTGACTGGGGTGGACCCCCCTGGAAAAAATTCCTGGATCCGCGCCTGATACATTTGACATACTATGTTTCAATTACAAGAGGAAAGGATTACCTGCGTGTATGGCTAACGAAATTGAATTGAATATATAATGATATGGATGTACTCTGTCGAAATAATAGTTACGGTTTTCACATAATGGACAGAACATTCTTTAATCAAGCGTTGTAACAAAAAGCGTTTTAATGACTCCGAAGTACCACTTTATGTAACGTTGCTTTTGTTTAATCTAAAAAAAAAATTCAAAAAAATTCTTTGTCGGTGATATCAATCTTTTGGAAATTATATTTATTCTTTTCATGTTTTGTTTCAAACATATTAAACTATCTTTTATATTGTAAAAAAAGTGTCATAATATAGCGGTTTCTGTGGCGTAGTCGGTAGCGCTTTGAACGTTCTCGGGATCCTGAGTTCGATCCCTAGCGGGCAATAAGATTTTGGAACGCAGTTCGCAATTCAAAAACGGCTGCATTCTAGAACGCAGTTCGAAATTCAAAATTGTGTGAAGTGGTCTGAAATTTTAAGGGTAGGGTGCTAGTGGTCATCACAACTTCTATTAAAAAAAGCGGATCTTCCTAGCGTGGGTGCTGACAGCGACACGTTTTCTCTAGAAAAGGAAGCTGTGCACCATATATATCGCCATTACACCAGAGACTACACTTAGTATAAATGCTTTACAAGTATACCATGCGAAAATGGGTATTGATTATACAGAGATAAAATTACAGGAGGCATAATTGGCGAAGAACAAACTCAGATCAGCCAGTACAAACTGACTTAAGCTATTGACTCAGATCAGCCAGTACAAACTGACTTAAGCTATTGACTCAGATCAGCCAGTACAAACTGACTTCAGCTATTGACTCAGATCAGCCAGTACAAACTGACTTCAGCTATTGACTCAGATCAGCCAGTACAAACTGACTTCAGCTATTGACTCAGATCAGCCAGTACAAACTGACTTAAGTTATTGACTCAGATTTCGCGAATACGATAATATCTTACCACTGAGACAGACATATTTATTTTGGGTGGAGCATGGCTGCCAGGTTCTGTCAAGAACTCCAAAATTATTTTTTTCAATGGCCAGGCAGTTTTGGGGATTGTCCTTCATATCTACAACAACCAATATATTTCAAAACTGTTTACATTCGTAAAATTATATAAAAAAAATTTAATATACATGTATATATAACAGCTAAAACTGAAGATGATAATAGCATCTTTTATTTGCAAAACGTTTCAAACCCTTTATGAAAGCGTGGGCGGATCCAGCCAGGGTTAGGATATGCTGACCTCCTCCCTTTGAGTTATCAGCTGTTAAATTTACGTGATAACATTGCCTATATTAACCCCCCTCCCCCCCCCCCCCAAAAAAAAAAACAAAACAAAAAAAACAAAACAAAAACAAAGGAAGGAAGAAGGACATCATCGGACTTGAGGAAATTTCCGAGCCTAAAAGAAAGCCATTTCCCAAGTCCTGTTACAGAATCATAGATTGATTGTGGTTTTACGTCCGTGCAAGATTATTTCACCAGAGACACTTCCGGATGCTGGTAAAGGGCTTCAAATTTAGACCTTTACTCGGCACTCATGGCCATTAAGCTGTGAGGGATCTAAGCGTGTCAACGTCTGCCTCTGTTTTTAAGGTCTCATCCGAAAGACCCACATCTTTCATTTCGAACCACCAACGCTTGGCAAGGAATAGGTTGCTACCTATGTCGATATGTCGCAGTAACAAAATGAAAGATAATACGTACTTGATTTTTACATGTGACCAAATTTTATTCATACACTACTACAAAACCCTTATTTCACTATTCTACAACAAAAGTTGGGGTGGGGGTGGGGTGGGGCAAACGGCCTTTCAATTAACATTTCATAAAGTAAAAAAAGTGGGGGGGGGGAGCCCCCCCCCCCCCGTTGCTACGTGCCTGTTTCTGTAGAATGGTAAAAACATATTTTGTTTATCGACTATAACCGAACAACTCCCTTCTCCTGACTGATTTTGTTTACCGACCATAACCGAACAACTCCCGTCCAATGACCCATCGATATATCGGGTTTTTTTTAACTGGAATGGGGGTATCTTATAATGTTATAAGTAAAATCTTTTGCTGGTTATGACACCCTGCAAAATTAGCCTGTCCTTTGGCCCACTTACGACCAAGTTACCAATAAGTGCATTATATGCATGCATACCTATGTCTGTCCAGCGATCTAAAACGTGTCTATACAGGGCAATCCACACATCTATTTTTGTACTTGGAGACAACCTGTTAAATGGAGGCTTATTTGTATCATTACGGGTGATCACCGCCATCTCCAGTTTTTTATCCCGGCAGTCCTGGTGAGCTGTGTCCCAGTCTTTTCGAGTATAGTGTGGATTTCTGAATTCTGTCCCAGTGTCAGTCCCTGTTTGGAAAAAGCTTTGTTTATTGCATAATTTTAATACTATGATGACAAAAAGATAGAGTGTAGACCAATCATTAACATATTGCATGACATAAATTCACATATGTGAGAAAAAAATCCGATTTCCAGTACCATTTACAGGTATCCAATGCTATATTTTTAAATATCTACAACATTTTTAAAATTATTATTTCCTTTGTATCAATGGTTTTGTTACAACTGAAATGGAAATTGGATAACGGATTCAAACAAAGATTATATTGAAGGGACAAAAACGTAAATAGCGTGATGACAAAAAGTTGTACTGTTTTGACAGAGGACCATCTTCTGCTGCGAGCAGTCGTCCACCTTCCATGCTATTCTGCCAGCGTTGATTTCTAGGTAAGTGCATAATTGGTTGTCCTTCAGTTGCTCCTTAGCTATGTCATCTGCTATCTCTGTTTCGTTTACTGCAAATCATAAACGATTATAGATCCATTACTTTATATGTCTTATGAGATTTATTTAGTTAAATGATTTTAAAAGATTCTCAAAGGGTACCACAAGGACACTCCCTACTTTAAATCATTTCGTACAGTCCAGACGGATGTCAGTTAATTATCTTTAGGATGAAATCAACAGCTGATTAATTTCCTCTTTAGATGATGACCCGTTACTATTAAGCTATTTAAAACGTAGCGAAATACTTTGCATATACCATTACAATTGTTCAGTCTTTAAAATAAAATTAATAAAATAATTTTAAGTAAGTCACCATGGAAAATGAAGTTTAATTGTATGAAACAATCTGTGTTACTGTTCGTTTTGATCTGAATTTCTATGAAAGTGAGCGCAATGAAAAATCTGTGTAAAAACATGTAAAGTTGCAGCTCCATCTAACAATTCTAAATGAAAACATGTCATACAGAACCTGAAAAAAATATCAGCAAATAGAATGTATTGACAAATAAAACTTTGTGGCGTTCATTAAAATTGCTTAACGTTCTAGCGACTTCATTGTCAGAAATAACAAGGCCAACACTTATGGTACGTTTAGGTAATAAAAAAAAGAAAATATGATGTTGTTTTGTTTTGCCATAGAATACTAGGCAGTCTTTTTACAGCTCAATTGTAGAATTGAGGAAATAGAAAAAGGATTACACTGTAGTTATGGGATAAGGCTTAAACTGGAAATGAATACAATGGCGATCAAGCATTGCCAACAATTCTTTATCTTTCAGTGTGAAATTGCATCAGAAGCTTTTAATGAGTACAAACATGCATCATTTGGACGGCAAAGCAAATATCAATCTGTAGTGCACAAAGTTAATTGGGTAAATTGTTTACCTCATTAATGCTAATTTTTCAAATTGATATTACTCGTTTATCGTTATTCACGTAATCAACAAATACTTTATTGCTAAATATGTTAAAGATACAAAAAAGTCAAACTTTTTATGCAAGTGAAGAATATTTATGGATTCATTATCTGAATTACTATTGTGGTTGGTGATTTTTGGAAAATTGCACTTATTGACATTACATCTGATTGATGTTTTTTTCTATAGAGGTAGTAGGGATTTCAGTCTCTCCTATTTGCCTGGCAGGTCATGAGTTCATTTGAAGTTACACACAGTAACATAGACAAAAACATTCTTTTTTAAGGACTAACAGCTGGAGGCTTACTGACGGAGACGAGCCTTGAAGAAGTCAAGGCTCAGGGTCATTACAGTAGAGTTAGGAAGTGCATTCCACTCCCTGATGGTACGTGGGTAGAATGATTCCTTCCTCACTGAAGTTCGGCATGAAGGTATTTGGAATGCCAGAGTATTGTTGTTTCTAGATGTTCTGTCTTGAGTGCTAAGTTTCTTGCTAGTGTCAATCTGAACTTTGTTGTTAACCAGCTTGTACATGACACTAAGGCTGGCTATCCTTCGCCTCTCTTCCAGTGATGGCCATTCCAGATGACTGAGCATCTCGGTCACGGAGGAAGTGTTGTGATATCTATTGTGGACATACCGGGCTGCTCTTCTCTGAATTATTTCAATCTTTTGAATATCTGACTTTTGATGAGGATTTCAAGCCACACTGGCATACTCAACTGTTGGTCGTTGTAATGATTTACTTAGTATAAGTTTTCTCTTGAATTATATTAATTTTGTTAATTATGTTAATTGAATTATGTTAATTATATTAATGTTAATTTTGCTGATGTAAATGTTTCTTTTGAGAAAGCCAATGCTGCTGTTTGCCTTAGCACAGATGTTATTTATGTGCATATGTTATATTTATGGTCCTAACTCCACTTCGTCTGACAAGATGGCAACGCCAAGATATTTTGCTGAAGGAATATGGTCTTATTGATAGCCGTGTAGAATATAGTTCTTCTTGATGATTCTACGTTTCCTGGTGATGGTAAGCACATTACATTTTTCTGGGTGGAACTTCATGAGCCATTTATTTTACCAGTTTGCGAATTGGTTCAGGTTGTCCTGCAGCTTTCTCTGAATCCGTACTTAAGGCGATAGTCATGTTTGCCAAGGTATCATCAGCAAAGAGTCATACGGTCGATGAAAGACCATCCGGCATGTCCTTGAAATAAAAGAGAAACAGACTCGATTCGAGGACTGAACCTTGCGACACACCAGAGTCTACTGACACCTCTTCAGATGAATCCCCTTCCACGACTACACTTTGCTTTCAGTTGGTAAGGAAACTTTGGGTCCATTGTTTGGTCTTTTATTTCCAAAATGTTTCTGAAGACTTTGAAATATGGAGATAACGAACAGTATTCAAGCTCAAACGTCCATTCAAACAATACAAATCAGGAGAGAACAAACAAGGACCTCTGAAACATTAAAGGTGGGATCAGGTGCCATGGAGGAGTGAGCATCCCCTGCCGACCGGTCACGCCCGCCGTGTGCTCCTTGTAATGATCGGTAAATATCGGAAAAATCTGTCGACAATTCAGTGTGTAAATAGTGGCCTAACAATTAGTATGAAAAACGTCAGTCAGCATATGACTTAATGATAGATTGTATTTGCTGACAAGGTCATTGTATCGAACATAGAACTTACGAAATGATGACTTTAAACGAGACTGTTGATATTCTTGTTTCATCAACTTGTTTTTCAAAAACTTACCTCGCTCTTGCGTATCGAATCAACTGAGAGATATACACCCCATATGCTGGTGATAAGGGTATATTGCTGCGTAAGTAAGGGAAATCGACTATTGAAAAGTTAAAGTCATCAAGTTTATCATAAAGTTTGGATGTTAGACTACCATTGATGTCTTTTTCTAGTAAAATATCCAAAAATTAACAGATGTGTCAGACTCTTTGGTATCTTTTATTTCAAGCTCACTGGGATATATCGTGTCGATATACGAAGGGAAATAACTATTGTAATTTGATAATACGTCGTCGATATATCTAAATGTCGAGTTGAAGGCCACAGCAAGAGATTTCTTTTTCTCATGCATAAGATTATGAATAAATTCTGCTTCATATGAATACAAAAATAAGTCTGCTAACAACGGGGCGCAATTCGTATCCATGGGAATTCCAACAGATTGTTGGAAGATCTGGTTCCCCAAAAAACCACATAGATATTGTCAATCAGAAACTGAAGCATATTTTTAATATCAACTTCAGAGAACTTGTGTGTACAATCAGAATGTTATTAACAAAATAATTTTGCAAATGACCAATGACAAGGTAAGTAAATTTACGAGTTCCATCTTTATTGAAAAAGCAGCTGTCAATGATGTAAAAAAGCCTGGACTTTAATTTATGGTGGGGAATGGATGTATATAGAGTTGAAAAGTCGTTACGGTAAGTTTAAAATTATGTTATTGATTTTGGTAAAATTTTGTGATTTCAAATTTTTCAAAAGTTCCTCAGAATTTTTAACTATCCACATCTAATTTATACCACTTCTCAAATATACTGTTGCACAGTACTCCTGAAGTTTCTCCTTCACTGCTGTAAATATTTTTTTAGTGAGGAGTAAAGAAAGAGGCTTGGTATGCCTCACCTTATAAAATGCTTTTGAGAAGTCCATAATAAGGCAGTTATTCTGTTTTCCTTTGTGTTGATTGTGATTGCATCAATGAACTCTTTAAGGTGAGTTTTGCATGAAAGGCCTTGACGGAAACCATGCTAGAGGGGGTACATGATGTTGAAATCAGCATAGTTCTTCAAGTGACTATGTGCTCCATGATCTTCCTGAAGATGCACGTCAATTTGGTCCCATTTAGCATCCTTTGTATTTCCTGATATTTTCTCTTGTAACGTGTTTTTTTTCTTATCAATCCAGGAACGTGTCGTGTAATCTATGATTCATTTACTATTCTTAGTCCTGGCTAGCTTTATTGCTATATGCTCCTTGACACTTCCTTCTAGTGAATGTTGAAAAAGATCCTAGAGGCTATTGGTTGGAAGTGCAGTGTTCCTCATGGATTCAATGACAGTTAGTGCTTCTTTCATATCTTTCCTGGTCTCATCCTAGTTTGTCTTTGTGTACAATGGTATTTTACGAAGTCGTTGTTGTATTCTAGCTGGTATGACGTCTACTTCAACAAACACAACAGACATCATGACCTGAATTACTTGGCATGGTCTCAACCCTGTTGACAGTGGATGAATAGTTTATCACAACTAAGCATAGTGTGTTCGTTTCTCTTGTCGGAGTGAAGAACGTCTAATATAGTCCAATAGTAAATTGATCGTAATTCTTCTGCTTCAAATGTTGGAAATATACATCAGTAGTTTTAGCTAGAATTTTTTCTGGTCTGATGAGAATCTTTGTTTCATCTCCGAAAATGGACAAAAACTTGTGTACCTCACTTACATGGACAAAATTTACAAAATATACTTAGCTCATACACCTTACCTACCAACTACCATTTGACTCATATTTTAAAATTTATGGATATTAATTTTCCCTCTATACTTTCATGCATGCGCAACCAAGGATTGAAGTCCGATTTTAGTTTTTTTTTTTTTTTTTGCGAAGTTGTTCATTATTTCATTTTTCGATCATCCTAGAATTTGGTAAGGATACGGAAATTTTGTGTTTAATCTTACCCACCCACCTCCTGTTTTAGAACATACAAGTGCTGTATGTTTTATAGGTATTTCTTGATTTTTTTCTGTTTTGTTGTTTTTTATGCCTCTGTATCAAAGATTCGGGGTATATAGTTTTTGCCCTGTCCTTCCGTCTAGCTGTCTGTTTGTCCGCAAAAACTTTAACATTGCCCATAACTTTTGATTGGCTGGAGCTATGGCATTCATATTTCACACGTGTATTCCTTGTGACAAGACCTTTCTTTGGGTACTGTCATATTTGACCTTTTGACCTTGGAGTTTGACCCAGTTTTGAAAAATTTTACTGAATTTTAACCTTAGCCATAACGGTTGATGCTAGGGCTTTCATACTTCACATATGTAATCCTTGTGACAAGATCTTCCTTCGGATAACTTTGACCCTTTGACCATGACCTAGAAGTTTGACCTACTTTTGGAAAACTTTAACCTTGGCCATAACATTTGAACGGTTGTTGCTAGAGATTTCATACTTCACATATGTAATCCTTATGACGAGACCTTCCTTAGGACATCAACAACTTTGACCCATTGACCTTGGAGTTTGACCTACTTTTGAAAAACTTTAACCTTGGCCATAACTTTTGAACGGTTGGTGCTAGGGCTTTTATACTTCACATATGTAATTCTTGTGACAAGACCTTCGTTTGGATACCATCGACATTGACCTTGGAGTTTGATCTACTTTTGGAAAATTTAAACCTTGGACATAACTTTTGAACGGTTGGTGCTAGGGCTTTCACATTTGAAAGGCCTATTCCTTGTGACAAGACCTTCCTTTTAATACCAACAATTGTAATTCATTGACCTTGACCTTGGAGTTTGACCTACTTTTAAAAAACTTAAACCTTGGCCATAACTTTTGAAAGATTGGTACTACGGCTTTCATATTTCACATGTGTATTTCTTGTGAGAAGGCAATTCCTTGGGCATCATTAATTTTTGAGCTTGACCTTGATGTTTGACATACTTTTGAAAACTTTAATTTTTTCCATATCTATTCAATGGTTGCTTCTAGGGCTTTCATATTTCAAAGGTATATTCCTCAAGACAAGCACTTATTTTGGATACCAACATTTTTGATATGCATTTGAGAAAGTTTAACCTTTGCTATAAGTTGCGATACGGGGGCATCAGTGTTTCACAAACACACCTAGTTTTTTGGTTTGGTTCAACGTCCCTACCAGATTACGTCCACAAGAGTCTGCAGTTTTATCAAAAAGGTGAAAATAAATGAGATACAGGCATAAATCCTACCAGTGAGCTGGCATAAATCCTACCAGTGAGCTTCGCGAGCGTAACGAACGAATCGACAGGAAGGTAATGATTCCAATCGCTAAGTGACGTCACACATTTTCAATGGCGGATGGTTAAGAAAGAGATCAATGAACAAAAAAAAAAGGAATGAAATGAATGTTTGGGGTAACTGAAAGTTAAAAAATGTCTAGAATTAATTAACACTACAGATGTGATGTTTGATTGTAGTTAAATAGCGAATGAGAGAAAATCGGGAAAATTCTTTGTCATCATATTTCTCGCTCGCTTCGCTTACTGGTTGGATTTATGCCTGTTTCTCATTTATTTTCACCTTTATATTGATAAAATTGCCGACTACTGTGTTACTTCGCGACTTGTTTGCATTTATAGCTGGCGAATCTGAGATAAATTACGTCTGAATTTGTGATTCGGACAGAAACGCGAGTATGTAGCATTATTTCATACTATAAATAATATAAACTGCGAAATATATTAATAAACTGCACAATATTGACAACTCACGCAGTTTATAGACCGACATAGCTTGTTCATCACCACATGCGTCTCGTTTGTGTCCTGGGCATGGGATGGTACATTGTGAAACTTCTAAAGAGACTTGGGAAACAATATCTAGGCAGTAGCAGAAGCCTTTCTGCAATAATTAAAAAAGAGCGAAAAATAAATTATGTACATACATATAATATTAAAAATACAACACAATAACACAAATATGAAATGAAAGTGTAATAAATCAATAAAACTAGTCCCTTTCCTCAAAACTGGATTTCGAAGGGTGTATGTCTTTAATTAGTCTCACACTTCTTAATTCATGATAAAAGATGTTATACCATAAGTCCAATCCAATCTCTCTTCTCTCCACAGAAAACTGCGCAGTGCACAACAGAATTCGCTGTTTCGTTTTGGTTTAAGTTTTTCAAGTACATTGCTACAGAGTCGATTGTGTAGCATCCTGTAAAACAAAGATCATGTAAAAGTATAAAGTTTATGGACTTATAAGATCTACATCTCTTATATTATGTTAATTGAGGAATCCATGTCTATTTTTTTTTGGGGGGGGGGGATGCCAAATTTAGTTATTAACTAAGCCCGTCATGAACAAATTATCCCATTTCCAGTTGTCGTTAATGCCGCTGGCATACCCAACAAAGTAGACAATAATTTCTTATATTTACATTCATATAGTCGCATGCGTAGCACAGTGGTTAGAGCGTTTGCTTTAGAGTCGCGGAGTAAGGAGTTGATCCTTACGTCGCGGGTTCAAATCCCACTGTAGGACGTGAAGACCGATCCTTCAGATGAGACCGTATAAACTGAGGTCCCGTGTCGCAGTAGGTGCTGGCACAAAAAAAAAATCCTTCACTGCTCAATGGCCCTAAGTGCCCAGCATAGGTCAAAATTTGCAGCTCTCCACCGGCAAGTGGTGGCGACTCCATATGAGTGAAAAATTCTCGAAAGGGACGTTGAACACCAAACAAACAATACAAATATTCATATGTGAAATAAAAATCTTAATGTGAATTTTAAAAAAATGCTCTCTTATAGAATTACGGAATCCCTGACTACTTGATTATGTATGCCAGGACATTAAGGGCAGTTGGAAACGTGGGAGAATTTGTACACCATACCTCTGACCGATCAGCATCAAAGTAATAAAAAAAACCTTGATACAAGAAAGTACTTTATTGCCCATTTAGATTTTTAATACCCCTAATATGATACTTTATAGTGCAAAAAGGTCACACAATTTTTTTTACGTGCATGAATTTTCAGGATGAATTTTCAAAAAGTTTAAAACATTATTCACACCATTTTACATTAAAAAAGATTATATTAACTGCAATGATTACATTTGGGAAAATATGGTAAAGGTTAAAGTGAATTAACTAAAACTCAAATTTTAAGTGCAAAAAGGTCAAACGGTGTTCAGTAGAATGCACATAGGCCACTTCCCAAAAAATACTTATAACTCATATCACGAATGACATACATTAAATGTGTTTTTATTACAGTGTGTCCATGGCAACCGGGTATCTTTATGCTGTTCTTTATGCAGTGATATCAAAAGATCATTTTCTTTGTAATTAGATATCAATTAAACTTAATGATGTATATGTTAGTTCATTTTGACATAATTTTGGATCCAGCGTAGATATCTTTCAAAAGTTGGAAAAGTTTTTCATTATCATCCCGTCTTATCACCCATCCTTTAGAGAGAATACACTCCCATCTTTTTAGAAAATGCTATATCGTGAGCTAAAACACGTACCAAAGTTTCAATAAAACACACACTGTCTTTAGCCGCCTATCCAGTATTTATACTAGTAGTGAAAATACAATAATGAGCCTTGAAAAATGTACCAGAGCTCCAGTAAAACGCTGACTCTGTACCTGTCTATTAGGTATAGTGAGAATACAATTATGGAGCTTAGATAACATACCAAAGTTCCAATAAAACATGCTGAGTCTGTAGGCACCTGTCCAGTAGGGGTCAGGGTCTGTGATACTGTCCTCCAGTTCCGTTAATGATGATGACGTCAGTTTGTCTACATTTACAAGGAGTCCCAACCCGTCCTTCCTACAACTGGACTCGGCATCCTCCCACGTTCTGTAGGCTGACTGCGGAAATATCTCTTGTTTGGTACCGAAAACTGGGTACATACAAGTAAAATGTAAATGTCCACTCATTTTATAATTCCTTAGTGATTTTTGACCGACTTTGATTCATTTAATCTTAAGTTATCAAAGTTATTAAAGTGTCCTTTACCAAACTTAGATTTTTTTTTATCAATTTGAATCTGTATAGGTTAATTGTATCCGACAAAATTTTTATCTAGACGCAATTATTGGTTGCCCGTAATGGGCATTAACATACCGTTGAATAAGGTTGTATGCTAACCACAATTAACTAAGAATTACAACTATAGTATATACTTTGGACAGACAGAAAAGCAGATCATGAAGCCAATGTCTTATCCTCATAAAATAATCATTTATATTTATTAATTTGGTAATATTTTCAGATTATCGAATTGTGCAATATTAATTAGATTTTTTTATGTATCGGGCTCAGTTTATCAATAAAATGTTACAGTTGGTTCAATGTTTGCGGATAGAAAGGATTTCAGAAGCCTAAACAAACTTAAGAACAACAACAAAAGCAAGATAAATAGATAAATAAATTTCCATACCTAAAGGTGTTGTCCACAATGAACATAGAATTGTAACAGTCTTAACTATATACATAATTAGGCCACATTAGTGTATACCCTGTGCTAACATCATACAATAATTATTAAACATCTTCTTTATGCATTCTTGGGTCGTAAAACCGGAACGATAACACTTCAAACTGCATTGTGTTTTGCGTCCCTGTCGTGGTAAAGGAAACAACAGTTCCGGAAAACTTCCTATCGAAAGGAAGGGCTGTGGCATATCGCCCTGATCACTATGCCGGACTGGAATTCCAGTTTTTACTGTCTCGCCATTTGCATAAGTTGCAACCACAAAATTTCTTGTGCTTTAAGGAGACTTCAGTTGAATCGTGTTTAGAGACGTTTTTCCTGTTGCTGTACACAGAATGGATATACACACTGGAATAGTGTTTTTCTTCCTTACTAGCTTTGTTTCATTTACAAGCTATGTGCTCACCACAAAATGCTGTTTTTCCTCAGAATTTTTTTTCGGGGCGGGGGATAATTAGGTCACATACTTGAAAGAAAAACGGAGAAGAAATTTACTAATCGATTAGTTTATAAGCACTATTATCCTCAACACACTTGTCGATGAAAGGACAAACATATTCTTATGCCTTTACTTCAAGTATTAGTGCGTGGAAAGAAAAGGATTAATATCTAAAATCTGTTTTTATTCCAAAGCGGCGGATCCAGAAGTTCATGTAGGGAGATGGGGGTGTTTTGGGGCCTTATGATCGAAGGGGGAGAGTATGGAAGAGTGTGTCCCCTCCCATAGGTGATGGTTCGTGGGGCCTCCCCTGAAAATTTTTTTAAAGAATGGCTCCAAATGGTACATTTTCCAGCATTTTAGACTGATTTTTTCAGCCTTTCTTAGTGACTACTTTTTATTTTTTATTTGGCGGCTGCCAAATAACTTTCTGCTTGCCGCCACATAAATAATTGGCGACCGCCAGAAATTATATTGCAGATAATGATATTCCAGATAAATTTATGATGGCCGCTAGCAACATCTTTTTTATTTGGCGGTCGCCAGTTATTTATGTGGCGGTCACAAGATAATTACCGGTATTTGGCGGTCGCCAGATAAATTTTTTTTTCTACTTTGCATCTACCGGCTTCCGTAAATTTATCAAAATCAGAGAAATTGCTTTTGCTTTCGAAGCATCAAAATTTAACTTTAATTATAACTTTAATTATAAATTCTATTAAAATAAAATAATCAGTAAAAAGAATGAAACTGACAAAAGACTAAGAGGGTTGTCAAAATAAATAAATAAATAAATGAATAGTGCGAATTTTTATGAAAGGTTAGTTTTAAGTTAAATTCTGGATTTTTCAATTGTAATACTTCATGAATGTGCCATAGAAAACTATTTTATATATTAAAAAAAAAAAGTCGAAGAACCCTTGGAGTATGGAAAGCTGGGGTGGGGGAGGGGGATGTCTCGTCCCCAACAAACACCTGTGTCGGTGAGCAGAGTTTGACGCTATTTACGGAGATAAAAGCATGCCATACATGGTTGTGTAGATAACTTATCATAGAAGACTGTGGTTAGAAAGTTTGCCAGTGCATTTTCTCTGAAAGTGTAAATGACTGCAATTCTAAGGAGGGAGTACTCAATGAAAGTAGTTGGGTACCTCGTGTTATTATTATTCTTCCAGGATTGTCCGATAAAATCGTGGACAACGTGATTTTATCGAAAAAATAATGCACGCATTGAGCTGAAACTTTTAGCAAATGTTTATTAATCATATTTAATTATATCTTTATTTTTTTTTTTTAATAAACTATTTTTAAAGAACTTGAATTTGCACAGGGTATGGCCATAAGGCGCATCACCAAAAATTAGGATTTTATCAGAGAATGTTCGAGTATGATTTTGAAATAAAAGTATTAAACAGGTAAGGTTGGCGTAAAAATTAAATCATTTTTAATTCCCTATCTGTTATGTTGTCATTTGGGCATTTTCGAGGAATATGCTTATTTTTTAAAAACGGGAACTTTTTGATCGAGTCCCACGGTAGATCAAAACATACAGAAAATCAACTATTGGCAATGACGATTAGACCGTCGAAATAAGACTGCATAATTATAGGCAGTGAAAGTGAGAGTACCTTCCAGAACTTATTTTTACAAGTTTTCATGGGGCCCCATGTGTGTGCGAGATTTGTCCCTCGACTGTTTCTGGAGCAAGAAAGGTGAACTCAAGTGTGTGCGGGAATTAAAGTGGGGCTTTTCCAACTTTTTTATGCAAAGATAAAACTTGAAGTTGCTTCAGAGATTTTGACTTTTTCATCCGAGCGCCGTAAACCGATACCACACATAACATAAAATCCTATATATTGTTTATTTGAGCATACATGTATAACTCTTTGAAATTTGTTATGTATTTTGATTAATTGGTTGTATGTTGTTTTGCGTCCCGTTCGAGAATTTTTTACTCATAGAGAGGCGTCACCATATACCGGTGAAGGGCTTCAAATTTACTCGGCACTCAGGGACATTAAGCAGTGAGAGTTCTTAATCGTGCGAACGCCTACCGTGACACGGGGCCTCGGTTTTTAGGTCTCATCCGAAGGACCCGCAACTTTCACTTCAAAGTGCCGAGTACCGTTCACGGTAGCTCAGTCGCTCCGTGATCAGGAGATTGTGAGTTCGAATCTCGGCCGCGACTAAGTCGATAAAAATGGATAGCAACTGTTCCTTCGCCATGCGCTCGGCACTTTGAAGTGAAAGTTGCGGGTCTTTCGGATGAGACCTTAAAAACCGAGGCCCCGTGTCACGGAAGGCGTTGGTACGATAAAAATCCCTCACTGTTCAATGGCCCTGAGTGCCACTAAAGGTCAAAATTTGAAGCCTTTCACTGTTATATGGTGACGTCTCTATATGAATGAAAAATTCTCGAATGGGACGTAAAACAACATACAATCAATCAAAGTGCCGAGCGGTTGGCGAAGGAACAGTTGCTACCTATTTCTTATCGACTTAGGTCAGTCGCGGCCGTGATTCGAACACACGACCTCCCGATCACGGAGCGAGCGCTCTACCGACTGAGCTACCGTGACGGTTATCTTTATTTAGATGAAAATCGTACTAAAGAGCATAGAAAATTTTAGAAAGCAGTTTTGATAATTTTTCACTCTAGACTACTTGTTTCCAATTTTACCGGACAACCTTCGTATCTGTTAAAAAGAATTTAAACAAGTGCCTGTAGAATGTAAAATTTTGTACCAAATGATTCATATTTTGTACCAAATGATTCATCAACTAGTAGCTATATTTCAAGGCATATTTTAGCAAATCAAAACACAATATCGGAAAAATAGTTCCCTTGTCTATATCACACGCGAACCAAATTTATCAACGGAATGCTAAAATATCATGTGTCGAATCAATGAAATTTTCCCGTTTCAAGTGCGCTCAGATTCTTGTCGAATCCAAAGAATAAGTGCACTCGTTCTTTGATCACTCTGGGGGATGGGGTCCAGACACCTCCGATCCCCCTTCTAGATCCGCACAGGAACAGAAGACAGCAGATTATTTTGTTCAAACCCTTTCATATTCAAGTACGTAGTATGGGGGGTTGGGGGGGGGGGGGGTTATACATGTACAATACATGTACAAGTGTAACTCCTTCTTCTCTGTCTTTATTTTTCTTCCCTCCTCTTGTCCTTTTTGTTACTACGGTCACACTTTCCGTGAAATACTTCTGTTGGAAGGATGGTGTCTATGGAATTATCTTTGTAGATCTAGCATGTAGCATAGAAGGAACCTTAGCAGGAGCAAATGCTGGTAAAAATTCTATTGGGTAACCGGTAGAGCCTGCCTTTTCTATCTTTGAATCATCATTACGTGGAGATTCCTTCACACTCTTTTCTTTACAGTCTTCGTTTTCACTTATCCTCCGGAAGCATTCTTGGAGATCGCTGTGCAATGTCAATTCTTCATCCTGCATGAACTAATAATTACAAAATGAATACTATCTGCACTTGTTGACAGTTATCTATATCTTTGACATTTCTATTGTAAAGATAACAAGACACACTGAATGAACAAAATCCAGTAAACTTTCTAAGTGCTATCTCCATTATCTAATGCTTTGGTGATGGGATCGTGGAAAATTAGGGAAACTACATGTACTTTCTGTTGAAGGCAATCATGACGCTGCTACTTGGAGAATACCGGTTTCTCGATATTTTCCTCGTCCAAAAGACTGAGCCACGTTCTATGTATTATTAGTACATGTACGTTCCATCCTACCACGATCACACCACGTTCAATGTCCGCTATTTCATGACCTCTTATGGCTGCTTCGTGACACAGCTATAGACTGGAAGATCGCACCACGCTCAATGTCCGCTATTTCATGACCTCTTATGGATGCTTCATGACACAGCTATAGACTGGAAGATCACACCACGTTCAATGTCCGCTATTTCATGCCCTCTTATGGATGCTTCATGACACAGCTATAGACTGGAAGATCACACCACGTTCAATGTCCGCTATTTCATGACCTCTTATGGCTGCTTCATGACACAGCTATAGACTGGAAGATCGCACCACGCTCAATGTCCGCTATTTCATGACCTCTTATGGATGCTTCATGACACAGCTATAGACTGGAAGATCGCGCACCACGTTCAATGTCCGTTATTTCACAACCTCTTACGGCTGCTTCATGACACAAGCTATAGACTGGAAGATCGCACCACGCTCAATGTCCGCCATCTTCGCTAGCCAAGGGTTTCTGATACGCTACTCTCCTCATTAGTCAGCCCGCGGCTGACTAGTTACGGTTGGATGAAACTGCAAGTGCGCTTGCGTAATTTGGAATTCTGGGAAAAATATTTACACGACTTGTTCTAAACACTGCTAAAGAAACTCTTACTATCTGCTCCAATCAGAAGGCCTGCTTCTTCACGCACACTCTCTGAATAAAGAAACGACCTTGATCTATTTATAGACTACATTATTCTTTGTTCGTTTTCGACGAAAATTAAAGACATGTAAACCCTTGGCATATACGGTGTTAAAAAAAGTTGGGATTTTTTTGTCAAGTTGTGATTGGAGTTGATCGACATCGTTCGACCAATCAGCAATTGTTTTTTTTGTAAATGACGATATTTGCATTCGGGATATATCTTGACTCTTCTATATCGGGAATGAAAAACGCAAGTTAACAACGATCCGTAAGATTACATGCCATTCTATGAATAGCTATATGGTGTCATCCAATATCTTAAGCTACGTGCAAAATATGTGATTAAGAATCAATACTGAAGATGTAGATTTGCATTTTAACATGTTTAAATAACAAATTAACATAACTCAATACCTTCTTGTTACTTATTCTTTAAAAAACATTATTTTTTTTAAATACGCTTTTTATTTCTGTCGATGACGTAATCTGTGCGGGTAAGAATCGTGATCACGTGATGAAAACAATCCTGTCTTTTGTCGGCACCGTATGCTAAGGCTTTATGAGGAGAGTAGCGTATCAGAAACTCTTGGCTAGCGAAGATAAATGTCCGCTATTTCACGACCTCTTACAGCTGCTTCATGACACAGCTATAGACTGGAACATCGAACCACGCTAGCATTACGCTACTGCGTCGAGCATCTTAAAGAGTTTAGATTTGATAATAATAATTAAGAAAACAATTTAAATGTCACTTATTGGAAGTTTATTTAGTAATTTTTGCACTCTGACACATTTTAATAAGTTTTAAATTGAAGGATTGATTCAATCTTATATGTCTATTTCCCAGTAGTGTCAAACATCATGCAAGATACATGCCCAGGCATGTATATGGTATTAAAAAATGAAAATGAAAATAAACACTTTGAAAGAGACATAAAATACACATGATAAAGATATAACTGATTGGATGGTAGACTTATGCTTTAAAGATTGAATCGCCGATTAAAAAAAAGATAAAAGAACAATATTAAATGATTAAATTATGTTTGTAATGCATAAAAAATTGATCTTACAATCAAAGATGTCTATGTCACTTGTCTTTTTTCTTGATTTTTTTTTTTTTTTTTTTTTTTTTTTTTTTTTTTTTTTTTGAAAGGAGTAATCTTCAATTACAATTTTAGTAACAATTTTGTTGAAAAGTTCATTTGTTAATTCCTTCGAAAAGATCAGTAGCACAAAGTGTTCTTTATATGACTATGATGTCTATAATACCTACGCCATAACCTCAGCTGCAATGTTAGGTACCGAGTAGTTTTTCATCCTTTCTATCTTTTCATGATCTTTCAATATTCTTTCAGAGATCATGTGGCCCAAGAACTTCACAGATCTCTGTAGTAAAAAGTTTTATGCCAGGTTCTTGAATTTCAAATGTACACAAGTCTCTAACTTAGTTCAGTAAAACTGTTCAGTAAACTTGTATAGATCATGAATGTTGTCCAGCACTTTAAGCTACCACGTATGTCGGAAGATAATTCTGACTCAACCCGTCGGTTCCTGAAACTTAAATTTGCCAACAAAGGAATAGATGCTGTGAACATCAGTAACATTCTTAATCATTAAAAGGTTCAGTCTTGTATTTCATCATATTTCAAGTTGAAATCTACACCCTGCATTTCCTACAAGTATTCCCAAACTGTTGCTTCCAAACATTTAAATTATAAAAAAAAAACCTTACAGTGCCTAGATATGGAACATCTAAAACAAAATCCTCTCAAGTGTTTTTGCTCTTCTTCTTTCAACTACAGTCCCGCTGGACACATCTTTACTGCTGATGTCAATATACTTGAAAATGAAGACCTTAAAGCGATCATCTTGAAAGGTCCTAAATACAGGGAGCCCAGATCTTTCATTTGGCGACAGAACTTCATTTCTATTATGAATCCTGATGAAGATTATGCCAGACGTTGGACTAAATATGAAAAGGAAGACCTGAATACTTTGTCAGAATGGATTAAAATGTTTTAGAAATAAATTAAAGAATCATATAAGAAATTAAGAAAGCAATATGCGAACCATATATTCTTCCGCTTTCACTAAATCGGAGGTGATCAAAGAATTAGAAAAACTACATAAACAGTATGTTATGGTTCTAGCCGACAAGGCTTGTAATAGTATCGTATTTATTTGAAAGGCTCGTCAGTATAACTGTATTTTAGAAGAACCTGGTTTTAATTCTAATTTTGGAAATCCAACTTATACTCGCAGTTCTTTTTCTAAAGATGATTTTTTTTTATAAATCACATTTTAGTATTTAAACTTTTTACATTCCAGTCAACCAAGATGAGTTCAATCTACCTTACCTATATTGGATCCCTAATCTTCATAAATATCCTTACATACAGAGATACATTGCAGGCCGTCAAGCAAATGCTCTACTAAGCCCCTATCCTTTCTCCTTACAAAAATATTAACTGCTGTTAAAGAGAAACTTTAGACGTACTGTGCTACAGCATATTCTAGAAGTGGTGTAAATCAGATGCGGATTCTCAAAAACTCCAAAGAACTTTGAAAGAAATTTCAAATCACAATTTTTTTTTCAAAATTCAGTTATATATATAGCAACGTACGACTTTACTATTCTTCACTTTATACAACCATTTCTTACGATGAATTAAAACCAGACTTTTTGGTATCACGGACAACTGCTTCTTCAATAAAAATGGAACGCGAAAATTTTCCTATGCTGTGATTGGTCATCAACAAAATTACATTGCTAAAAATAACTCTCATTCTACACACAAGTACTCTGAAGTTGATATTAAAAGGATGCTGGTGTTCCTCATTGACAATATCTATGTAGTCTTCGAAGATCAGGTCTTCCAACAAACTATTGGACACTAATTGTGCTCCTTTATTAGCTGACCCGTTTAATATTCCTATGAAGGCAGAATTTATTCAAGAACTTCTACATTAGAAGAAGAAAACACTTGCTGTGGCCTTCAAGTCGACATTTAGATATATCGACGATGTATTATCAATTAACAATAGTTACTTTCATTCATATGTCGATTTGATATATCCCAGTAAACTTGAAATGAAAGACACCAAAGAGTCTGCCACATCTGTTTCATATTTGGATGTTTTACTGACAAAAGACGATAAGAGTCAACTAACAACTAAATTGTATTACAAACGAGATGACTTCAACTTTCCATATTTGTGTAGTAATATCCCTCTATCACCTGCATATGGTCTTTACATTTCCCAACTTATTCGATACTCAGAAGCATGCTCCGAGGACGATCAATTTTTTAAACCGAGGCAGGCTACTTACAGATAAGTTGATGTTACAGGGATTTCAACAACCTCGTTTAAAGTCGGCATTTCATAAGTCCTATGGTCGTTATAATGACCTTGTTAGCAAATATAACCTATCACTGGGTCGTATTTTGGCTGACTTGTTTCATACTAATTGTTAGGCCTTTGTTTTTTGTTTTTTTTTTTTTTTTTTTTTTACCGAATTTGACTACGGAATGTTCCGTCTACCTGATCAATACACAGTGCTCACGGCGGGTGTAACCGGTCAACAAGGGGATGCTTACTCCTCCTACTCCCTGATCCAAACTGGGTTTTTTTCTGTGAACATGTATCCGGTTACATTCGAGATTTTGCCGTGCATACGATTTTAAGCAAAAGAATAATCGTATCTACCAAGACACAAACCTAATCAATATATTTACTGCGATTTTTCAAATAATTTAATAAATATTTTTACTTTGCTTCGCGGTTAAAGAGACGCCGTGACGCAAATACGGGAAAATTGACAAAAGTAGAATTTTGCATCACACTTAAAATTTTGTTCAATTCTTGAAAGTATTAGGTTTCAGAAAATTACAGGTTTCAAAACCTAAAAATCTACTTTTATAGAGAAAAAATTATTTTTGTCTGTCCCAACACTACAATACTTCCTCCTTATTGTACGCGTGCCCAGAAAAGTTGAAGAGGTTACCATAGCTCCAAGTCGCAAGAAATGAATTTCGGAAGACTGAGGATTTTGATACAATCTTCAAAAAAGATTATCATAAATTATTTCTTACCCGTGAAGGCTCCAATTCAATGTTGTTTACAAGTTATACGCTAAAAATAAAGTCGCGTGACCTTGACGTTGACGATAATAACGGTACGGTAGATAACCACCTGCGTTTTTCTTGTACTCATATTTTGCAGTCTTTAGAGTGAGGTTTAGTTTGTCAAAACTTCGTTATACGTTATACTTATATTTTTCATAAGTCTTTCGCTTGACGACACAAATATACCGGTATTAAAAGAAACACATTATTTTGACTCATTATGTTACTTTAAAAATCTAGAAAAGGTCTCACTAAATTTTTTGCTGTACTCCTAACCCAGCCTTTAACCAGTGTCTCTGGCTACTGCTAGAGGTCTCTCACCAATTACATGTACTGGTGTCTACAGCTCACTTTGTACTGGGATACAGGCTTTTTGACATCATAGACAGCTACTTTTTCAATAAAAATGAAACTCGTAAATTTACTTACCTTGTCATTGGTCTTTTGCAAATTTTTTTTTGTTAAAAACATTATGAATATACACACAAGTATTCTGAAATAGAAATTAAAAAGATGCTGGAGTTTCTGATTGACAATATCTATGTAGTTCATGGAAATCAGGTCTTCTAAATCTGCCGGAATTCCCATGGGTACCAATTGCTCCCCTTTATTAGCAGACCTATTTTTGTAATCATATGAAGCAGAATTTATTCAAAAACTTATACCTGAGAAGAAGGCACTTGCTTTGGCCTTCAACTCGACTTATAGATATATCGACGAAGTATTATCAATTAACAATAGTTATCGACTCGATATATCCCAGTAAACTTGATATAAAAGACACCAAAGAGTCTGACACATCCGTTTCATATTTGGATCTTTTACTAGAAAAAAAAAAGTTAATGGTAACCTAACAACAAACTTTATAATAAACATGGTGACTTCAACTTTTCCTATCGTCAACTTCCCTTACTTATGTAGCAAAACCTATATAACCTGCATATGGGGTTTACCAGTCATTCTACGATAAATGTAGAAAATATTATAAAAAATAATTGTTTCAATAGCAAAATGAGCATCATAATTCTGTAAAGGACATATCAGTGAACTTGAAAACAAAGAATTGTCCAGAAATTTTGTATCGTTAACTTTTTTACAATTTCAAGATACCATTGATTTTAAGGTAATGTTACGGAAGTTAATGCTTGATCAAGCCTTATTATTTTTTGAAATAAAGCTTAATTTGACCATTTTTTTTGTTTCTGATGTTCAGTAAAGAACGCTAAAGTATGATTCATGAAGTCTCGCATGAATCCGAATTTAAATTAAATTTTCGGGAAAGATATCGTTACGGAAGTTAATTCTCAGCAATAAAAGTTAAAATTCTCTTCAATAGTTAATATAAAGTTTGTTTTGGGATATTAAACAAAAGTATGAAGCATTTCGCTCCCAAAATAATAAAAAAGTTATACCTTTAATGCAAAAACGTTCCCGAATTACCGTTACGGAAGTTAATTTTTTAAAAGAGACAACTGTTTTTGTCTAACTCATTTTGTTATGTTGAAAATGTAATACTCTAAAATAGCTGACTCGCAACTAGAATCGATGATATAAGGTTCCATGGTCACTTTCAGATAAGTTTCAGTTCTTTTTGAAATCTGCATTCTATGCGTGAAATTTAAAACAAAATCGTTACGGAAGTTAATCGGTTTTAGCGACATGCATGCTATAATTTCGCATGAGAGGAGATCCATACATTTCTTTGCGAGAAGTGGTGTGGTTTCTTTTTATATAGGATAAAAAACTTTTATTAACATTCAATGCAATCTTTTCCGAACGATTTTACAGCTGAAACTTTCATTTTGAAATTTGTAAATAAATGAAGCGACATTAAAATTTGCAGTGGAATACGTTTTTCAACATTACATTATGTTCATATCAAAACTTTGACTGCATATATATCGGTAAATATTTACAAAACAAGCACGTAGCAACAGGAATGGGTGGGCTGCCCCCCCCCTTTTTCCAAAGACTTTTTTTTACTATTTGAAATGTTAATTGAAAGGCCAGTTGCCCCCCCCCCCCCCCCCACCTTTTTTTGTAGAATAGTCAAATAAGGGTTTTGTAGTGGTGTATGAATAAAATTTGTAACTGAAAGAAGTTGGAACCTAACCCATCCCCCATCCCCCCGAAATAGGATTTTCGAGTTCGGACAATTATCAATTTTTTTTTTTTTTTTTTTTTTTTTTTTTCTTGTCAAGTTTTTTTTCCAGGTAGGTTGAATTTTTTTTCTCTGGCTGTCCCCCTTTCAAAAATGATGTTACGTCCCTGCAAAACCATATGTGTATATTAAGTCTTAGAGTTGAAATCGACCTTTAAATTTATAGTTAAGATATTATAACGGTATTTGTAAGCGGCATAAGAAATTCTTAATTGGTCATGTTTTTGTAGAATGACTGTATATCTCCCAATTGATTCGAAACGCAAGAGCGTGCTCTGCTTCTATGAAATTTCTAAAACGCGGCAAGCTATTGACAAACAAGTTGATGAAACAAAGATATCAACAGTGTTATTTAAGGAGGGATTCTTGTCTGGTTTCTGAATAGATGAAATATTCACAGTATATTTGCTTATATGTCTTATATATTTAGATGTAAGAGATTTAAAAGATCATATTTTTCTTTCCTCATCATAATTGTACAACTTTAAATAGAAATGGTAAACTGAGTTTGAAATCTAGCAGGGACTATATTTTTGGCGGAACGGCGGCGTATGAAAATATATCCTTTTCTGTCTCACAAAATTACTATAAAACAATGAATTTAGTTAAAATTTTTAAACAATCAAAGACTAAAAGAAAATTTCAAATGTAAGTAAAATTAATAATAATGGACTAAAGTTTTAAAATATATCAAATAAATATGATTTTCCAAACAAGTTACAATTTTTTAACTTTTAAAAGCTTCCGATCTAAGTACAGATTTGAGCCAAAAATCTGTAAAAATGTTTTTTCTCTCTTAGTAAACGGTCAAAACTTTTTGTTTTTGTAACAATTAGTATCTTTATATGACTACTTTACCATATGTGAAAATAAGAAAAATTTAAATATACGAAGCATATAAAAATAACTAATATATTCTAAAAATCTAAGAAAAATAGAGGAAATTCGGATCAGCCAATATCTATTTTAGTTAGATTATTTATGTCAATTTCGTAGTAGCATCTGTTAGACCCTATGTGGTAATATCCTTTTATGCAAAAAGAAAAACAATTAATCTTTTGAAATAGAAGTACGCATCGCATGATTGGCAACTGTATTTTTTTATTCTTAAGGCCAAGGAAAAAGATAATGACCTTGACCTGATCTTGCTTTTAAAATAAAACGGTCAAATTTAATCCAATTGATACCATCACTTAATGATAATGTCTTCTTGAATCTATGAAAAATTTCATTAATTTTTAAATACAAGAAATATGAGAAGAATCCCTCCTTAAGATCATCATTTGGCAAGTTCTATGGTCGATGAAATGATCTTGTCAGCAAGCGCATTTACAAGAAAGCAGAAGCAAAGCTAAAAAGACTGTACAAGGAAGCAGAAGGTAATAGGTTAAACATTTTGAAGAAAAATAACCCCAGACAATTCTTTGCCAAATTTAATAAAAGATCAAAATCAACTCCAAAGTATCATTAGAAGATTTTTATGAGCACTTCAAAGGTATCACTGAAGTAGATGAAATTGGTGACTCAAATGTTGCACATGTAAGTGGTGAATGTGTTTTTGATGAACTGGATAAAGAAATTTGTGTAGATGAAATTAAAAGCGCAATTAGTAATTTAAAGCAGGGGAAATCGCATGGTGAAGATGGTATTTTGAATTAATATCTTATTGTATTCCAGGAATATCTGCTTCCTTTGTTATATAAACTTTTCAACTGTATATCAGATACAGGGTTTTTTCCAAAAAGTTGGTCAAGAACCCAGATAATTTCAGAGGTATAAGCCTTGTCAGTAATATGGCTAAATTATTTACTTCAATATTTGTTTGTTTGTTTGTTTTTAAATTAGTACAGTTACTGAGTTCCACAAATACTAAAGAACTATGTAACCTAGGTAAATTTCTGTATTTTTCTTATCAATTAAGAAATGATGTTTCTTAAGAAATTAAGAAATGATGTTTTAAATAGTGTACAATAAGAAGTGATAATACATTAAATGCTATTGTTTATGTAATTGCCACATGTAATGTATATTGTATAGCATATACTACACTTATCCTGTGCAAAGCTTATGTATAAATATTTATGTACATATTTTGTATACCTATGAGATGTAATGTCTCTGGTTCAAATAAAACAAACAAACAAACAAACCTATTTACTTCAATATTGAACAATAGATTATTAGAATGATCCAAAAGTAATTATATTATCATTCTTTGATTAAAAATACTTTATCTAAAAGTAAAAGACTATATTGTGCATTTATTGATTTCAAAAAGGCGTTTGACTCTATTGACAGATCTAAACTGTGGATTAATTTATCAAAAGTGGGTATCCAAGGTAAATTGTTAAATGTCATAAAAGCTCTGTATTATAATGTGAAATCTTGCATTGTGGTAAATGGTCAATTGAGTGATTTTTTTCTGTAACAATACTGGCTTAATGCAAGGAGAAGTATTATCTCCAATTTTATTCAATCTCTATGTGAATGATTTTGAAATGAGTTTCTTAAAATTTAGCTGTATTTCATATGATCTAATGTCACTGAATTTGTTTTTGTTAATTTATGCAGATGATATGGTCCTTTTTTCTGAAACCATTGAAGGTCTGCAATCACTTTTGAATGAATTGTCTCACTATTGCAAAACCTGGAATTCATGCATTAATGTAGATAAATCTAAAGTTTTAATCTTTAGAAATAAGGGCAAAATCAAATCTAATGAAAAATGGTTTATTGGTAATCATGTTTTGGAAATTGTTGAACAATTTACATACTTGGGAATTATTTTCCATTATAATAATAAATTTGCAATGGCGGAAAAACAGCTGTCTGACCAGGGTAGAAAAGCATTGTTTGCATTGAAAAAAAAGCTAAGGGGTTTGTCTCTTAATCATGAAACTTTATTATCACTTTTTGATTGCTATATTGGAGGCATTGTTAATTATGCATCAGAAATCTGGGGAATTCATAAAGGGAACAATGTTGAAAAACTTCATCTCGACTTTTGTAAGCAAATACTAGGAGTTAAATAATCTACATGTAATACAGCTGTTTATGCTGAGTTAGGTAGACTTCCCCTGTTGTACAAAACGGTGTTTTCAATGATAAAATTTTGGAGTAATATTTTATCCAGTGATAACTGTATTATTAGAAATTTTTATGAGAAAATGTATATTAACTGTGAATCTCATCACAAAAAACTGTCCTTTCAGGTTAAGAAATGCTTAAATGATCTTGGTTTTAGTGAAGTTTGGGGTTAACAACAAATTAATACTGCTACATTAAAATTTATAAAACAAAGGATCTTGGATCAGCCTAAACAAGAAATATTTGCTAAAATTGAAGTTCGCAGAAATGTTCTTTCTATAAATATCTACATGATGGGTTTTACCTACAATATTATTTAAAAAAATCTATTCCGGCTAAGTTTCAAAAGTGTATATCAAAGTTAAGATTATCCTCACACCTTTTAGCTATTGAAACTGGGAGATATAATAAAACTAACAAAGCCCAGAGGAAATGTTTTTCGTTGTCATACTTGTGTTGAGGATGAATATCATTTTATACTAGTATGTCCTGTTTATGCAGATTATCGAAGAAAAAAAATTATTAAAAAATATTTCTTTAAAAAACATCCATGTTTAAATTATTGCAATTGTTCAATACAGAGAACTATAAGGATATGTGTAACCTTGGCAAATATATTTATTATAGCATGAGGCGAAGAGATCTTGTAATCCAATAATTGTAATATTTTCCTTCTCTTTATTTCATTATTATTTATGTACGTACACATTGTTCTCCTGTTAATCATCCACTTCTGCACTGTATCCGATTGTATATTGCATTATATTGAATATACTGATAAGCTGTAAACCTTAAAGTAATAATAAAGAAAGAAATATAATCTATCATTAAGTCGAATGTTGACTGACGTTTTTCATACTAATTGTTAGGCCATTATTTACACACTTAATTGTCTACAGAATTTTCCGTTTGTCTAAGCATGACAATGAACAGTACACGGCGAGTGTGACCGGTCGGCAGGGGATGCTTACTCATCCATGGCACCTGATCCCTCCTCTGATGTTTTTTAGAGGTCCGTGTTTGCTCTCTCCCGATTTGTATTGTTTCAATGGACTTTTGAGCTAGATTACTGTTGTAATTCCATATTTCACTTTTTCAGCCTTAATTTCCAAAACCTATTCGATTAGACTTGTTTATTCCTAAAGTAGCCTTGTGGTTATAAAGCGGCCTGCCTGGCATACCTGCCATACGACTGTTCCACACAACTGTACTCAACAGGTTGATTCTGCTGCCAACTGCTCATATAAAAATCTGTCCATTTCATAATAGGGGAAAAAGTTAACACCATCACAAAAAAACTTTTGACTTTAACAAGATTCATAACAAAACAAAAAAAAACAATATATATATATATATATATATAACAAACAAACACAAAGAACAACAAACAAAAACAAAACAATGAAAAGTAAAATCATATCCCCAAAAAGGGTGAAAGTCTTCATGTCTCAGTTCTTCAATTTTACACAGGGCTGCTTTTTCGTGAGTTAAGTTGGCATGTCACGGTCACTTTACTAAACGTAAAATTACTCAAGCACAGCTAGTAAGATATATGTAAACAATGATAATGCTTTAAAATTTCACTACTTTGACAGAATTATTTCAATTAGTTCTCATTGCAAAAATATGTAGTCTTTGAACATTCTAGTATCCCTTGACAGATGCGATTGGATTTTCAGTAATGCGCAAAATGGGTAACGAGACCGTTTAAATACTGTCTATTCTGAGAGAGATATTTACATGTGTATATCTCTCTTGTATCGGGTAACCTGCGCTTAGATTTAAACAGTCAGTCAAGTGCTACAACAAAAGGTTGAACTACTGAAGAATTTTACATTCTTGTTTTAGCAGCTTTGCCTTTTCAGGTACAGTCTTTATCTTTCATTAAGCTTTAATTAAATATCATTTAAAATATTCTTCTGTCAAGAACCACCCTAGTGTTAAGTTATCGTTTTTTGTTTCTACTTTCGTTTTGTTCAACATGGACTCGAAACTCCAAAGTCCTCCATTATTTATCCCCCTCTCTTGAAGTTTTCAAGTTCACATTTTCTCCGAATTCATGTTAAAAACTAAAGTATGGTTGTTACGTATAAATATGAACAATCTAGACTTAAATGTTTATACACGAATATATATTACACGTAAAGGATGACTGCACTTAACGCCTGTTTTTGGGTCTTTTTCGGTTGCTTCTGTGGCTTTTACATCTAAATCTTATTTCAATTTTGTAAGTTTATGAAAGAATCCTGTAAATTTGGAACCAAATTTAAATCTTAAAATCATTTTAGACTGTGATATAATAAAATGATTCAATGTTTTTTGTCCTTACTGCTTTTCAAATATAGTGAATTTACACTTACCTGCCCTTGATTGAACATTAGATATGCATGAGAGGTGGAGCTAACATTGTAAGAATGGGTCTAAAATTAGACATGATAAATAACAATGAATGTTTGAAAAATAGAACGTGATCACTCTTTCCAATCTCCCTCTCCATTCTGTATGGCACGAACACACTACTGACAAAGGTTTCAAAACAAAATTAACAATAGGAGCACGTGTCTATGTAGTTAAAGCAGATTTTATATCAGTGCCAGATGACAACGTGTTCGAACACAATGTCCTAGTAAGCACAAAACATGCTACCTTACAAGTCACGTGACGGAATTTAGGATTCACAAAGTTACCTGAGGTAAGAAATCACGTGGTGAATTATAATATTCAACATGTCACAAGCCTTGGTTACAACACATGGAGCGAATGTAAGAAGAAGCAGTTTTTTTCTCTTTTTAACCTTGAGCGCATGTTTGTCTATTAATCTCCTTTTGACACATTATTATTTATGCAAATATACAACTACTGTTAAACGTAGAACAATAGACAAACATGCGCTGACTAAGTATAAAGTCAGTAAAAAAGTGGGCGTCCTCATTATCGAACGGAGATTCAAGAAATTGTGATGACCCCTGTTTGAAAACAGATTCGAACTTCGTAAATACACACTTTTATTAACCGTAATTAAATAAAGTTGTAGATTGGATGTTGGCCATTCTTGCGATGAAAAGAAAAATGCTTGTTTTGAAAGTTTATTTTGTCGCAAATTTCGCATGTCCTTAAGTGCAGTCATCCTTTAAATTATATACAGGATGTTTCAGCAAACAGCCGGACTTTGTGGTTTCAATAAAAAAGTTGTGCAGTATTTTATGTAAGGAAATTTTGCAAAAATGTAAAGAACATAACCGAACAATTTTATCATAATGAAAGTTTGAGTAAAGCTGGATCATTTATTTTCAACAGGCATCTTTAGAACATGCATGGACCTCAGAGAAAGTTCACAATTAAACGTCATATGTGTTCAAAATGGTCGCAATTTAAATAATGTTTTTCAGTCGGCAACCTCATTTTGTCTCTGAAGTCCCATGTTGCTTAAATTTGAACACAATTTGAAAAATGGTTTTCATCTGAGCACTTCTTTTTCCATATTTTGTATGAACTAGTACAGGCGATTTTTGTTTACATAGTTTAGTTAAACAATATATCCAAAGGGATCCATTCTTGAGAAAAAAAAAAAAAAAAAAAAAAAAAAAAAAAAAAAAAAACTCAACCTGACTGCCCGACTTGATTACGTTTATATCAATTCATTTTGTAAATATTTTATTATTTTGCAAAAATATAGAAATCTAAAGTCGGGACATGTTTGTTGAAACACCTTGTATAATAACAATATTATATTATAACAGGACGTTTTATTTCATTTTTCAAATTTAATGTCATACACGCACATACACACACAGATCACAGTTGCAGAGAGAGAGAGAGATTTAAACGCTGTTTTTCATCAAAGAATTAATTTGGTACCGAAATGATATTCGGTAATCAGAGTCATAAATCAACAAACAAATCCATGAACTATTCTGCAAGAATAACATTTCATTAATTCACGTAGATGGGGGATGGATACGTTATGGTCGCTGCAATCGACTTCGGAACTACTTTCTCTGGTTATGCGTTCTCAACATCCGCGGAGTTCAAGAAAGATCCCCTAAAGATCCACGCTAATCAAGCTTGGGTATCCGGACAGAAGTATCTCTTGTCCTTAAAGACACCAACATGTCTGCTGTTGGATAAAGAAGGGAAATTTGTGTCATTTGGGTTTGATGCTGAAAACCGATTTTCAGATATTGTTCTAGACGAGAAGGAAGACGACTACTTGTTTTTCAACAGATTCAAAATGAAGCTGCACAACAATAAGGTATTCATTCCTGATCTACAGATTTTTGTTATTAAAATTGAAAAAGGTAACAATGAAGGCTCATGAAGCTGTAGGAGCCCTTAATTATTATGCTGACTTTAATTAATTTTTATGTCTTCAGGAATTAACTCGGGAAATGTTACTGGAAGACATTTCAAAAAGAAATTTCCCAGCAATAAAAGTTTTTTCAATGTCCATTGGGGCACTTAAAGACCATTTGATGGACACATTGAAAACACAAGGTTTAATCGTCAAAATTGACGAAATACGATGGGTTCTCACTGTGCCTGCAATATGGTCGGATCCGGCGAAACAATTTATGAGGGAGGCGGCGAAAATGGTCAGTATCATGCAGATGTAGATTTTATGCAACTTTATCCCATTTTAGGGAGATGTCTCAGTGCTTTTATCAAATTCACATTCGATAAAAAAAATCCAATCTAAAACTTCTCAAACTAATTTCCAAAATAAATTTATGCAAAAGATGATCTTTTTTTCAAAAAGGACGACATAAATGTTTTGAATTATTTTATAATCAGGCAGGTTTGCCAGATAAGATGCTACGTATTTCTTTGGAGCCAGAGGCAGCCTCCCTGTTTTGTCAGCATCTTCCTGTCGAGAGGCTAGCTGGGGCTTCTAAAGGGTTCGGAGTCTCCCAGGAAGGCGCTAAATACATGGTCATCGATTTGGGGGGTATTCGCACAAAATTGTTATATGTGAATTTATTCATTTTGGGATGATTAAATCTTAATTTTGAGAAATTATTCATTCATGTTTTAAATCTATTTTGCATTATGCATTCAGGTGGGACTGCTGACATAACGGTACATGAAAAGTTGAAAGACAACAAATTGAAGGAACTTTTTAAGGCAAGTGGTGGTGCATGTGGTGGAACAGCAGTGGACACCCAATTCTACTCTACTATGCAAAGAATATTTAGCGGCGAAGTCATGCACTGTCTACAAAAAGAGAAGACGTTTGCGTACCTGGATTTGATGAGAGAATTCGAGACTGTTAAACGCGTAGTGAAACCTGAAGATGCAGATGACAAGAAAGTGAATATCACAATTCCATATGTGACTATAAATGAATTATGCAAAGATATTCTTGAAGAAGAAGTAGGAGAAGTATTGAAGCATTCAACACTCAAAGACGATATATCATCCATGGGCGACAAATTTCGTATAAGAGTGTCATATATGAAATCATTGTTTCAGAAAACAATCGATGAAATTGTACAGCACATTAAAAACATTTTAGAAAAACCAGAAGCAAAGGATGTGTCGAGACTTCTTTTAGTGGGAGGATTTTCTGAATCCCATCTCATACAAAATGCTGTAAAGAAAGCATTCCCAAAAATGCATATCATCATCCCAGAAGAGGCTGGCTTGGCAGTTTTGAAAGGAGCTGTGATATTTGGACATCAACCAGACTCTATTTCATCCAGAATCATAAGATACTCGTATGGGGTCCGAATCACGCCAGAATTTGACAAGGCTAAACACAGAAATGACAAGAAATTTATGGTAAATGGTGTGGCACATTGTGCAGACGTCTTTTCACCTTTCTTGAAAGCTGGCACTGAAGTTCCAGCTAATCATAAAGTCGTGGATGCCTACACAAGCACCAGACCCTTTCAAGACTCAATGCCAGTAGTTATATACTGTTCTGAGAAAGAATCGCCTCAGTATGTCACTGATGAAGGTTGTAAGAAGCTTGGTGTCTTGGATGTTAAAATCCCCAACCCTTCTGCAGAAGACCACCATTTAGCGGTTCAGTACCAGTTTGGGGACACGGAACTTCACATGCTTGCAGTGGAAGTTCAATCAAAAACACCTTGCTCTGCCAAATTTAATCTAATATGACTGCTATATATCAAATCTTACCGTCCATTCGTGTAATTTTTTACACTTGCACAAAATAGATAATCTGCATACATCGAAATGGTGTTTACTTATTCAAAATGGATTTTTATGCCTCCGTAATCGAATACCTGTGGAGCAGGTATTCAATAAATACAATGGCCAATCAAACTGGGAGTCTGCATAAACACCGCGAGTAAACACATGTTTGATGGATACATGCGGCGGTCAGTAAACATGATAAATACATAATTATGTAGATATTCGTTGCAATACGGGACTTGTACAGAACGGGGAGTCTCTACTTCTCTCTCTTAACTTCCTAAAATTCCCATTTCAGCAAAACTCATGTTGGTAGTGCAGAGAGCAGGTAACATTGTGACGAATATTGCTTTCTCGTTTCTTAAGAAATGGGCTTGTCATTATGTAACAATTGACTTTCGATAAGAAAGACTCAAACGTTCCTTTTAAACGAAAAATTTTACCACTTCAATGCGTATCATTGTAACTTCTGAACTGTTGGTGCTAAACCTTTTCATATTTCACGTGTATTTCTTGTGAGAAGGCCTTTCTTTGGGCATCAACATTTTTGACCTCGTGACCTTGGAGATTGGCCTACTTTTGAAAACTTTAACCTTGGAAAAACTTCTGAACTGTTGGTGCTAGAGCTTTCATATATCACAGGTATATTCCTTATGACATGTTCTGTCTTTGGATACCAACATTTTTCATCATGTGGGCCACAGGGGCCTGTAACCTACTGTGCTTGATTTTACATGATCACTATACACTAGGCAAAATTGCTAACGCACCAGCAAAGAAAATTTATTTTACTTTTCAGAACTTGTTTATGATCTATTTGATATATAAATATGTTACCAACTGAAAGTAAATCATGCGGCATTTCAATGTCTGAACTGGTAAATAACTACAATGTAAAAATGTTGATAAAAACGCTTTGTCCAGGATTTTACCAGACAACCCTTGTACATCTGATTTACACCACTTCTAGATTATGCTGTAGCACAGTACCTCTGAAGTTTCTTCTTTGCAGGAGTTAATATTTTTGTAAGGAATAAATAGGGATGGGTATCGCCAAAAATTTTGTATCGCAATATATCACGATTTTTCTCAAAATATCACGATAATATCATATTTTTACACAATTTTTACTATGATTTTAACTGAATATCCATAATTTTCCCTACAAGTGTGCCGGAAAAACATAGCTTCATTTTTTATTTACATAATATAAAGCGTTTTTTGGGTGCTGGGATGCCGTTCTTTTACTGTTTTCAACATTTTTTAGACTACCTGTAATTGTAATTTGAAAGTTTGAACAAATAAATGAACAATTTCTGGTATTTATAATTATATACCGAAATACCGGTATTTTAGTCTCCGTATCACGATACGTATCACGCAATTAAAAATCACGATATACCGGTATACCGATAAAATCGCACATCACTAGGAATAAAGATATGAGCTTGGTAGAGCATTTGCTGAACCCAACAATGTATATATATCTCTGTTTGGAGGATTTTTTTGGAGTTTAGGAATCCAGTATAGGGATTGAAGTCACCTTGGTTGACTGGAATGTTAAAGGTATTAAACACTGAAATATGATTTTGAAGAATTTCATCTTTAAGAAAGTGAACTGCAAGTATAAAACGTAGAATTAAAACCAAGTTCTTCTAGTTATAATAATGAGCTTTGCAAATTAAATTGTTACAAGCCTTGTCGGCTGGAACTATAACATATTGTTCATGTAGTCTGGCATAATCTTCGACAGATCTCATAATAGAAATAAGTTCTGTCGTCAATAGAAAGATCGGGGCTCCCTGTATTTAGGATCTTTGAAGATGATTGCTTTTAGATCTTCATTTTCAACTATATTAACATCACCGGTAATGGTGTGTCCAGCGGGACTGTAGTTGAAAGAAGAAGAACAAGAATACTTGAGAGAGT